>NW_027287095.1:89647468-89984968 GCF_022747635.1 Hetaerina americana
GCAAAAATGTTGCTCCTTGACCCGTTTATTCATGTCCCTGTGTGCTTATTCACATCTCCACATGCACTAATTGCAATAAAATGAAATATTACATCTTAATACCTCCTAAGATATTCCGTGTGCGTCTCAGTTCTTATGATCCTCACAAATTCCATTAAAACCGGAAACCACATTTTCCCTCACCCAAAGCGTTCATTTGAGGAAACACTTAAGTGAAGATAAAGCACTCCCTAATAGTAGATATACCCGTTTTTGTATTTCCAACATCTTCAGCGATTTTCTCTATTCCTACTTCGGTCCATCGAACTCCTTCATCCCTTCCATTAAACGTCCGCAACTCATTCTCAATCATTCCCATTCCCACCACCTTCCGTTTTCATTGGAAAGGACGCAAAGATGGACAACATCCATCAAAGGAGTTGACTGCAAGCGACGTAATTGGCTCCGCATACATCTCATCCTCTCTATGGTTGGCTATAGCGAGGCCACGCCTCCGCCCCGTCTCCTCTTCGCCCCCCTCAGTCCTCCCTCACTACGTTGTTTGTGTGTCTATATATCTCCATCTACTATATATATATATATATATATATATATATATGTGTGTATAGTATTTATTCGCACAGGCATATATTATTCCCATCCATCCCTCTCCGATGTGCCTCCAACCCTCCCCGTCCTGTGTCCGCGTTCATACGTCCCCCCATCCCCCCCAATTATCTCCCGTCGCCTTCCACGCAGCCCACCCACCCTGGGCCCACAGCAACGGATTCATCTCCCAGAAAACGAACGCCTCCTCGTCCCCCCCCCTCACATACCTCGATCTCATTTACGCACGCACTCCCCACCGTCGCAAAACCACGCTCTCGGTCCCCCACTCTCGTACGCCGCCCCACGCCCCCAGGATCCTCCCCCTTCCCAATTGCACCTTCCCCCCTCCCGCCCCTCTATACACATCTCGCTTGCCCCCCCCCCCCCACAACCCCGCCTCCTCACTTCTTCACCTTCACTGAAACTCACCCCCCCTCCCAACCCCTCCCACCCCACGCAACCATCCTCGAACGGGGGCGAGCTGCACACCCTTCCCCACCCTGCCGCACCTTTCGCCAGATCCCCCCTTCCAATCATCCCCTCTCCCCCACCCCCCATCTCCCCGCAAACCCTGCTCTCATCGCTCGGAAAATCCCCACTCCCGTACGTGATAGTCATTTGTTTCGCATTACGCGCCGGCGGGACGAGGCGTCAAAATAATTGAAATACGAAAAGCCGTCCCTCAAACCTTCTCCCCCGCCCCCTCCCGTCCTCTCCCCTGCCTGCCAACCAGCCTGACTCCCCACTCCCCCTCCCGTCACTCTCCCTCCCATTAAATCTCTCCACCCTACCTAACCCACCCCCTCTCTGTCACTCCCCCCACCCCCTCCTCACGTCTTCTTCTCCGTTTCGTGCACCACCACCCCCCTTCACCCGCTCCCCTCCCCCCCTCCCTGCCTCCCACCCTTTGTGTCCGCAGTAGCCAATCACGACTGCCCCGACCCAAATCTTCATGTTTTATTTTTATACATATATATATATATATATATCATATATATATATATATATATATATATCATATATATATCATATATATATATATATATATATATATATATATATATATATATATATATATCATATATATATCATATATATATCATATATATATATATATATATATATATATATATATATATATATATATATATATATATATATATATATATATATATATATATATATATATATATGTGCCTTGAAACTTCCGTGCGTGCAATGTTCAGGCCGTTACCTGCATACCTATGGATCAATTCATTGTACCGAGGATGGGAATTAGTTTTACCCGTGTAATACTCTTCGCAAGCATTTTTTTACATCCTCAGCGCCGTGAGCAGTGTCGGAGGGGAAAATCTGAATCACAAGGAATGTTTTTGTATATCTGTCGCCATTTTCATTCCTGAGTTTATTATTTACTATCGGGAAATCGAGATATTTGAGTTTTGCATGGTAATGTTATACCGAAACCATATTTCTCCCAATCTATATATTTTTCTCGTTTCTTTTTCCATCTACTCATATTTCGATTCGTCTCTCTCCTTTGTGTCAAAAATGTTTACTAATGCGCCGTCTTTTCATTTATTTGCAACAGCAACTTTTCTTTTTCATTTAGATAAATGAGTCAAGGAAGTTCTCAATGAAATAAAAGCCTATATCAGAACTATAGGCTGGAAGAATTGGAATTATTTATCCACACGAAATATCTCTCTCTTCGAAAATGACTTATTATGTGCCATAACATATATTTATCGTGTTGCACAATTGGTGAGCCGCTATTGGTAACCGTACGTTACTCAATATTGGAAGATGTACTTGATGCTTTCGTGATGGCCAGACGTTCCCTCGTCCTTGGCATTATAGCGTAGAACCGCCTTCCTTCCAAAAGACAAAGGCCACATAGACTTACAGCTACGATGTTGAGAGAAGTCTCGAGGAAAAAAAGTTCACTACCACGCTCTGATGCCATCTGGGCAAATGTTTCCTCACATTGAAGCGATTTCGAGGCCGTTTCTCTTCGACTGTTTGAGATCAACTAAAACATTAAGGAACGCAATTTAACTTGGAGGAGTTTTTATGGTAGGCGACCGACTCCTGAGGTCATTTGCGAACTTAACTTTGTGTGGGGCATATGGAGCATAGGGACATGGCCTTACACATTACACTTTAATAACTTAACGTGATTCGGAGGATGGCCCATGCTCATCTTTTAAGACGAAGACGTTGCCCAATCAGGGTTGGGAACGTGTCCGTCTTAAGTTCTCCAGTCACGTGCGATCGTAGATCGTATCCGCAGCACCACGAGTGACTAACTATCACCTGAAGCAATCAATGTAAGCGAACGACGTCAACCATCGAGAGAAACATTGAATCAATCAATCTCTGGATTTCAAATGCGAAGCCTTCTACAACTACATCTACATAATACCCCGCAAGCCGCCGAAAGGGCGTGTGGCGGGGGGTATTAGGACATCACCCGTAAAAAGGAACAATACCACCTGCAAAATCAACACAAATACATGAAAAGCTATGCCCACAGTGGCGTGTATATTGATGCAAAAAATCCCTTCATTCCATACTCATACAACACATACACCATCATTCAACCAACAATTGCACCCCAGGATGCAGTATGGAATATTTGTTGACTTCCTTATTAGTTGACGGAGGAGAGGAGAAATTCTTGCTGATTGACAGTATATGGAATATACACGCATGAGTCACCTTGGGCGAGAATTTGAACTCACTTTATGCCCAAGTTGAGTTCTTTAAGATCCGATCCCCCGGTATCCGATGGCCCTAATTCCGAATTCACTGCGCGTGCTCGCGGTCGCTTTGAATTTATCTCACTTTCGCTTCACCCGACGAAGATGCCCTCTCTTCGGGATTGTCGATTGAGGAGGCCCTGGCGTCTCGCCCCTGTTCCCCTCTCTATCCTTCCCTTCCCTCCTTCATTCCCACGTCTCTCGCCCCTATTCCATTCCCTCTCCCCCGTTCCCCTCCGCCCGCTGCCATTCTACATCATCCGTCCACTCCTTTTTTCCGCCGAGTCATTCCATTGCGCCCTCCTGCGCTTCGCTTGTTTTATTCCACATCGTTCCGGACGCTCCCCTCCCCCTTACCCTACCAACCGTGTCCCCCCACCCCTCCCTGGCCCATAATCCAATCGGAGCGGGGGAACGGGAGTAGGGAGGGGTTGGGGAGGGGAGTGTGGTTCGCTTGCTTCATATTTGTTCGTTTTTTCGACTTCATTCTCCACCTTTTTGTTCGATTCCATATCGAGGCTTTTTCTTTTTTTATTATCACCGCCCGCCTCCGGCCGGTTTTCCCTTTAATCTGATTGTTTCCTCGAAAAAATTTAAACATAGTCTACGGGGAATATCGCGAAGAAAACCGAGGGACACCGCGCCATGTAACGACGCACAAAGCCGGATTTCGGGGAAATTGGAATCCGCTGTGATTTCTTATTCCGTGTGTGTGCTCCCGGTTAAATGGGATCGACTGGAATCGTTCAGTTTTTTGGTTCCGATGTGAAATAATGTTTTCATACGATGGGGCGAGCGCGTGTATTACGGCATTGATATCACATACATTTTTTGGGAAGTGGAAAAGATTTTTGCCGCGAGGATACACTTTATTCTGTCGATGGAGGCCGTTTTACCTTGTTTAGCAATCATATCCTCTCGGCATTATGTCCCTTTGGCGGAGGGATCACTGTTGAGATGTCTTTTAAAAGAGAACTTATGATGTGACCGTCTTTCTTATTGTATAGGAAAGTTTGAAAAAATTCTCATTGAATTCAAATGAACAACGGAACATTAACAAGGTGGTAATCGGTTAAATACGTCATGTTCCTCGTTGAAAAAAATGAAATCGGCACCTTTGCCTGGGGATAATATGACCTTACAGAACAATTGTTTTGTGTACTTATTAAACACAACTTGTTTAGTGTACTCCGGACTATTTGTAAAAACGCTAAACTTTTGACTTCCAGCGTGTTAAAAATATGCTGTCTACGCCTACGGAGGGAGAAGACAGCGTGTATAGTTCATTGTATGTATCGGAATTGATATTTTTCACATGTTCTTCGACTCAGTACATGGATGACTTAATTTGATAGCAACCTTACTTGCCGTATTTCCTTTGGGGTTACGTAAAGGTCCCAAAACAAGTATGCTTTTTGTTTCGTTATTTTCAATTTAATATCGGCTTGCAATTGAAATATTATTTATATCATCATCGTATTAAAATATATTACGCTGAAATTACGAGTAAGTTTGTACTTAAGTCACGATAAATTACGAGCTCGTATGTAAGTATACAATTGCCATGTGCTGATAATTTCCAATTATGGACTCAGAACTTACCTTGTATTCAAACTGTGAAAATAGACCGTGAAGCTACTATTTCCTCCAGGGCGAATTCAGCGATCTCTATATTTTTCAGAATGGCAGGCAATTGAAATGGGATCTAAAATATTTTTAATATTGCTGGCGATGGATGAAATGAGTCCTTAGTGATTTATTTGGACTCACCCGAGTACAAAATGTCTGCATTAACTACTCTTCACATTGGCAGACGCAATTTCAGGGAAAGAAAATCGGCAAATGTAATTTTTGTCCTTTTTCTAAAGAAGTTCGCCTCAATTTTTTAGGTGTTCAAACGGTTAGGTTTTCGTTACATGTATTTGATTATTTCTAATGTATCGAGTCCAGTGATAGAGCGGTGGGCTACTGATCCGAGGGCTTGAGTTCAATCCCGGTCATGCCTATGGGTGCCCTCGCTTCCACCAAAGCAATGTGATTTTTCGGGTATCAGATCTTCCCGGGAAAGGGAGCAAGCGGGATAGGGAAAGGATCTGACCCCCATAATACACTGATGTGTGAATTTCATACGACGTCGGGCTTAATTATTATTTATTTTTATTTATATTCGCCTTGCATGCCACCGCTAGGGTGTGTGGCAGGGGGTGAATACATACGTGAATTCCACCATCACCTACAACCGATCTTCGGATTGATTGCTGTCCTTAATTTTTTTTCGAATGAATGGTAGTTTAATAAAAATTGGTCCTTTATCCGAGTACTTATTTTCGCGATATGAAACTAATAGTAATGGTATCTATGAGGGCTCTATGTAGTTTGAATGTTCTTTATAACGGTAAAAATAGTGTTTTGAAAGAAAATCAAAGGAATAATTGATAAAACAGTTGGATGAATGGAAATGACAAAGGCTGATGAAGCGGTGTAAACCGTCAAATATTTATCAAAATGAGTCTTCAGACCTACGGTGGTCCCAATGAAAATAATGCAAAAAATATTCATCCATTCCGCCGATAAGAATGCATCAAATTCATACTTGATAAAATACGAAATGTAGCTTGAATTTTTTAAACAATTTGATTTGACAATTTTAAATTCCGAAGAAACTGCGGGAGATGCCGCAACAGTAACTTTTAACGGAGTCATCCGCTAATGTGCATTTTAATGCAACAATTTCAGAGCGTAAAAATCATTCGCCTTGACTGGGACTCGAACCCAGATCCCTCAATATCCGGTCGAGTGCTTTAGCCACTTAAGCTACCGAGGCGTCCTCTTAAACTCTGAAATTTTGGGGCTTTTAAAGGAACTAGATGTTATGACGAAATACCGTACATACAATGTCACATGCATTCGTAGTCGTGCGCGAGGCGCCATTGTCCACGAGGTTAAAGCCAACTTTAAACACTTATGGTGTTTTCCCTTTGACAAATTCCGAAGAAACTGCGGGAGATGCCTCGTCATGATGAGATGGATCGGGAGATGGATCGTCATAACATCTAGTTCCTTTAAAAGCCCCAAAATTTCAGAGTTTAAGAGGACGCCTCGGTAGCTTAAGTGGCTAAAGCACTCGACCGGATATTGAGGGATCTGGGTTCGAGTCCCAGTCAAGGCGAATGATTTTTACGCTCTGAAATTGTGACAATTTTAAATTTGATAAATTACGGTCTGACAGAAGAATTCTTCAAAGAAGGGGGACTAAAAGTGGATGCAAAAGTTGCCGAAAGTGGTATTTTGAAAACGATCATTTAAGGAGAGAATGTTATGTGAGCGTAGTAGTAGGAAAAGATTAACAATTTTGGCTGGTCTGCAGAGAGGTCCTAAGAACATTGATACGAAAAATGGTTTAGGAAAACTTTTAGGAAGTTTAGTATAGTTTTGAGGGAATTAGGTGCATAGCATTACTTTAGTTGTTGAATCCATCCAAGACTTACTTACCTTGGCCGGTAGACTACTGCCATTCTAACTACTCGTATACATATTGCCGTGTTCACTCATTGGCTAACAGTCTAAGTCAAGTTTTATTATCCAAGAATCTGACTTCATAAACCTCATTTACTTTCCCTCACTCTCTCAAACGTTATAATGAACTTCTTACGGTTAGATCAATGTATTGTTTGGCAAAACGCGCGCGTATGTTTGCTGACAACCACGTCTAACATCACCCATAATACTACTCATCGTTGTTTTCCACCTGGTAAAATTCCTCTTTTGAACTCTACCTCATGCAGACACAGATCATGAATACTACGCAAATCCTGCCAGCCTACTCTTACTACACTCCTTGCACTTGATTTAATTTGCTCACCCCACCCTGTCGGGTGACTCATTTGCTTATCGAATTCCGATGAGAACATGAGCCATCCCCTCTATGTTTATTTCTTCTGTCTTCCCAAAAAAGCTTTTTCGACCATGACTGTAGCGTTACAATACGTTTCTTTTCCCCTCTGAACCCCAAAAACGATCTCCACCTTAGAAGTTTAATCCCATTTTTCACGGTCCAACCGATATTAATAAATTACAATACTGTTTTACGAGTGAGTAATTAAATCAATGGTCAGGTTCCGCTGCTTTATCATTTTCGAGGATAGAGATTAAAATGCATTAAATGAAGCGAAGTCAAGTGGTTCATCAGTCATAGAAGTTAACCCGAAAAATGTTCTTCTAATGTCAGCGGAATACTCAGTATTTCTGTGGGGTTATTACCTATTCCATCTAATTTGTTCGCCTTCATTTGCAGTGTCACTTTAATATTATAGGTTTCCTGAATCGAAGCCATCTTTATTCATGCCACCTTTCCTCCTATTCTCATCTTAAAGGTCTATTTTTTGTGTGAAAATTTCTTTTAACGCATCATCCATACTTTCCTGCATCTTATTTGGCTGGACGAATAAATATCCCATCTTTTCTGATAGCGGTTTATGATTTACTTCCGTATAGCAATTTTGCTTTGTTTCCTTGCGCTGATTCTTTCATCACCTTGTTTAGCGCGTCCACTTTTCCCTGTATCCGAAATCAGTCCATTCCATTAAACACTTCGCGGCGGTTTTTCCGTCCTGTTGGTTTATTTATCGCCTTGGGTTATTATTTCGTTCTCTACACAATGGTCATGTGTTCTTTTCCACAATAGCGTGTTCACACCCTTCCACCTCTCTTGCATATCGTCATATTTGTCTATACAAGGGCTATCCACAAAGTAAACCCCATTGGGCTATCAAAAACACTAAGATAGACAGAGTACATTTATTATTTACATCTTAAAATTGCAAATCTCTACAATGTTTTGCACGTACTCGCTAAACAAATCCAAGCATTAACCATATATTTGGGTTAACACATACATGGGTTTGCATGCATGTGTTGGTTTTGTTCCCTTTAACGGAAGGTGATCTAACGCCCCCCGCCACACGCCCTTGCGGCGGCTTCCGGGGTATTTTGTAGATGTAGATGTATTTCTGAACTAGTTTAGAAATTTCCTCAGCATTAAATCTGTCTTGTGAGATGGTAGGCAATCGATGACGGCATCTTGGGAGTTCCTCGTCGAGACGATCACCGATCTTGTGGTAGCCTAATATTTTAGTCAGAATTTCATAAGACAGAATCCTATAAATCTGTGGAATACTTTCTTAAGATTTCAGATATCGTAAAACGCTAGGTTTGACGAAATATTTCGTCAATTTTCAGGTGCAGTTCATTGTTCACCACTGACGGTTGGCCAGTTTTAGGACATCATAGACATTTGTCCGTTCACTCTTAAACGAACGACTCGACTTAAGCCCAACACTGTCACTCATTACTCAGTCAGAACACAGCATAAATTCTCCGACGAATGCTAGCAACTTCGAAGTTTATTTTCAGTTAAAATCTTCTATCCAAACGGACGAAACGAAGCAGCAAACATTCGCTACACGCAAACGCAAGTTACTTTTTGGACAAGCATCGTACGAGTATTATGCAACCCATGACTTCATATTTACCTTCTTCCTTTTTGCTCTGCAGCTCATATTTGGCCTTTCTTATTACATTCCTCCCTTTTCTAATTAACCCTTATGACCCACTCTGAAATGTTTAAAACCATTTAATCCCGAGTCAACATTTTCAACCTCCTATTTCTTCCCTTAACGCTCCTGCATTTTGGGTTGTATATAACATGATCACAAAGACATCATCTGAACTAGAATCCATTCCCGTGATATCATAATAATTCAAGTCGCTTTGCCTGAATTAATTCCTCATCTGGATGTAACCTAATTAATGTTTTCTTGTGTTTCCTGGCATTTGTTGCATGCTTACCATTTATGCTCTTTGGATCTGGTTTTCATTAGTATTTCACCCTCGCTTCCCTTGAAATTCTGCTGGTTTCCCCAAATGGTCACCCTTTATCCCTGGACCGCTGTCCCTCCCTCTCCCTGCCATCTCCTCCTCCCTTTCCCCCCCCGCCCCACCACTGCCTTTCCCATCCCTCGCCTCAACCATACGTTTCCTTCCGGGGAACGCTTTCTTGTTGTCACTTGTTTCTTCCGGTCACCACATGCTGACTTTAAATTGCGCGATAAAATTTTGTTTGTACTATTTGCGATATTTACTCAGCACTTGCAACTTCTATACCAATTTTCTAACAGTGTGAACTGCTAGACTGCTTGTATTCATACTATATTTGAGGAAGATAACACGGGATCATTTTGGTCAATAAGAGGCAGGCTATTTACTCGTATTGAAGAGACTGTTTCATTATAATTGTGATACCTTTGGGCGCATTTTTTCATGGCATTAATTAAGAATTAAAATCCGCTTCAGATACACTTAATACTTTAATTTCCAAATCCCAAATTAACAATTTTAAATATAGCAAATTTTCCCGTTTCTCCCTCTGTAAGTCAAATAGTCAACCTCTCCTTATAGTCCGAAATATTTTGGAAAATCACAGACATCAATCTAGATATTAAAATAATTTAACGTAATGCATTGACATTTTATATTTAAAATACTTGAATAGAGCGAAGGAATTGTCGGACGGGTGCTGGGAGGGTTTTATGGAGAGTAGCATTCGAAAATCAAGATACAACCTTTACATTTAGTTCAGAATTAATTTAGTGCAAATATTCGTTACCACCCTAAAGGGTACAATAAGTAAATTATGTATCAATATATGCATAAATAAGGTATCAATAAGGAACTCCTCCTTGCCCTTTGGTCAAGCATTTTATTCCCCGCGAAGAGAAAACTGGAGAGTAGCTTCAAACACGCGGGTCTGGAATTGCGTATCTCTGGAATATTACTCGCCATCGGAAAACTTCCGGCGAAGGCGCAGGGATTGGCGATTTCTGCGAATGCCCTAAGCCTCCCCTTCGCACTCTCTTTTCCTCTCCACACTGCCCCCTGGATCCTTCCGTCTCCGCAGAGGAGGTTGAGGTCTCCAGGCGGAAGGTGCGAGTGGCCCCAACACACATAACTCCCACTCAATTTTCAGGCTCTTTTGAGCAAAAGACGAGAGACTATAAATATCAAGCGCCGCCTCTCACGAAAGGAAAACTCTCCTGTTCCCTTTTGTGTCGGTGTAGAGGCGGTCTTGTGAGCGTGTGCGTTAGCGGTAGTTGGTCCATGAATCGACACTGCGAGGATCCTCAGAAATGCGGAATGGGTGCGCCGCCGTGCTCAATGACCCTCGCGTGTCGCCCATTCTTGCGAAAGACAGCCCCGAATGCGGTAAATGATGGAACAGTTTGAGGTCGTGCTACCTCGATGTCGAATAAAAATGTAGACGACCTTGGTCTTATTGCGTACTTTTGCCGTAATTTGGAAATATTTAGTTGGCTAGAGTACGTTGAGGAAGAGGGGAAAGATGTGAAGTTGGAACCAAGCACAATATCCTTTTTTTCGGTGCGATATTTCTAATGCACAAAGTATGACTGCTGGGAATACATTAATCAGTTAAATGAAATCGTTTCGATTGAGTGTTTCTTTAAAAGTGGAAGTATTTTACTTCAAACTTATATTTCACGTGGAATGTGTTTTAAATAATTAGCAGAAAAGCCTAACTTGAGTAATCAATATGAGAATTTAAGTAGATTAGGAAGAAAAATAGCTCTACTTGATAGTAATAAGTCAAAAAATATATGTAAAGTAAAGACGTTTTGATTTATCTTCTATCTCTATTCTCTTTGAAATATTTCTCATAAATGGGATAAAACTCATGGACAAAAATCAGATTATCCATAATGGTAGGATGTAGCTTAGACCAGCCGAAGAGAACACCTTTTCTTCACGGGTGCTTGTGGCTTGACAGATACCTTCCGACCGAAACACCTTGACCTGGAAATTGATACAGCTTATTTATCTGAATTTCAACTATGTTTACTCAACAATTGTCATCTTCTGAATATTTACACTACATGGAAAGAGAAAAATACCTATGATATTTTCACTTAATAAAATAAGTGGAATTCACTAGGTTGTTTTTTTCTTTCCTTAATGGATAAGTTCAACAAAGCCAAACCTGGAACTATAGGACAAAGGTTAATTTATAGGACAATTGTACCATCTAATCCTCCTGAGACGAAACGGAGCGGTGGAATTATATGGATTTAAATTTGACAACGAAAATAACTTTATCTAGCACGTAAGAATATTTGATATTCGAGGTTTTTTAAAAGAGAATGCCTACTTGGCAAACTCAATTAGAGTACGCCGTCCTTCGGATGGGAAATTAAACTGGGTAACACCTTTGGAGCCTTTCGTTAAAACATTAGGCTAATGCCGACGTCGGATTGCTCTCCAACCTTTCTCCATTCCTGAGCATTCTACTGATGCCAGATTACCAACCTATTCTTGTTGGTGCAAATAACATCAGCTGTCCGGACGATTCCCCAAATTAATTCGTACTGATAGCAAGTATTACGAAAATATTGATAGGTAAAATAGCTTAAAGCTTGAGCAAGTGGTACCCTGATCCCTAATTTGTGGAGGGCACTTTGAGTGAGTACGACGTTAGTCGGATGGCACGGTTAACTGTGGACCCCTTGGCGCCTTCCGACAAGAGTAGGCTAATGTCGACGCCGGATTTCACTCCACCCTCCCTTTCCCATCCATCCCTAATGGCGCAAATGACCTTGGCTGTCGGTCGCCTCCCCTAAAACTACTACTACTAGGTTGAGAAAAAATATTTACGAACCAAAAATGGACGGCGAAATAGAATGCATGTATTGATATTGAAACGTCTTGAATAAAAGCTGTATGAAAACCAGAAAGCAGAAGAGCCTGCAGGTGAGCAAGTGGCCTGAAATCGTCTCTTCAGCCTGGGAAATAGCGTTGTGGGCTGAGAGAGGCGAAGTTGAAGAGTAATGGCCAGCCTCCGAAACTAGGCTCCCTCGTCATTTGCCGAGAACCGCTGACATTCAGATGGGGACAGGAGGAAGAGTGGTAGGTCATCTCCTTCATTAAATCTTGAAGGTTTGCTAACCTGAATCGGAAATCCTCAAGTAACTGAGTGTCACGCTACTTTTACATAAATTGAAATAATTCTTTCAGTTTTGCTCGGTTTTGCACATGTGAGCATTTGAATATATTTCACGATGTATAGTTGCTGCGTTTGAGAGATTCCGACAACGGGCAGCTGTCCCTTCCACTTCAGTTTCTATTGCAGTTGAAGTTCCGAGGGGGCGGACAAAATAAAAAGTAAAAGCACGACCGGTTCGACCGGTGTGAGTTGCGGCGTGAGTTAACTACGAGTTAGACCTTACAGTAATGTCGTAAGGAGACCCAAAGTAAACATCGAGGCAGACTGACTAAATTCATCCAGTTTAATACCTGAACACGTCTATGGTTGACTGGAGGATGAAAGTATCGCCAGGGAGTTGAGACCAGCCACCAAAAATCGGAGGAACTGTCGGCATGGACTTAGCGGTGGGCACTCGCCCGGTTCTGATTACCTGGTTGATCTATAAGTTTCATATTCTATAATTTTCGCAGTCCTTCAATATAATTTTCCTTTAATGCTCACCATCTCGTCCTCCTGCGGCCATTTAGAGACTCTTTGGGGGTAGAGTGTTTCGTGGTGCATTTTCATGTGGTGTTTCAATTTCTTGCTTGTTGTGTCCTGGCTTCCGTGTTGTAGGATGTCTTTCGTGCTGCATCATGGGGTGCAGTTTTTTAGTTGTTTTGCGGTATATGTGTTTGCATGAGTATTGGATGAAGGGATTTTTGCATGAGTGTGTGCGCTGCTGTGGGTGTAATTTTCCGTGTTGTTTTTTTGCATGTGGTATTTTTCTTTTTTACGGTTGGTGACCTAACACCCCCCGCCACAAGCCCTTGCGGCGGCTTGCGGGGTATTATGTAGATGTAGATGTAGATGTAATTGTGTCTCCCTTCCGCCAGTTCGCTCGATGGACCAAAATCTTTCATATCAATTGATCACGCTTATATATCTGCCTTCCTTATATTCCAATGGGTACCTGAAGTGACATCCGTCGAGATTTTACAATCAAAGGTGCCCCAAACGACGAGCATTCACCGAGAGCAAAACTTACTATATGCCTCTGAATCGGGTGTGCCAAGGACGGCTACAATTCGCCCTTTCAGGTCAAATTAAAGAACAGGGCGAAATGGAAGGAGCGGAATTCATTTTTGATAATTTTGCGCGAGGTCGCTGGGTAGGCTCGCCCCCGATCCACGATCCCTCAGTCATCACTGGCATTTGCCCGGCACGGCGCCGATTCGTTGGCGCCGGCGTCGCATTGGGATTCGCCGGGCGCTGTGATGCACTCCCTCTCGTTGCAACCCCTACGGCTGTGTGAAGTTCTTATCTGCCTACCTGAAAGTTCGAGATTTGATCTGTGTAAATTATGAATGCATTTTGAGGAATGAAGCACCAATTTAGGGAATGTATTGGCACCCTGCGGCTCCCATGCTTGAACCATATTTTGTCCCGAGGCAATTGGCCTATAAAAATGTTAAACGGGTAGTGAATTCGCCAAATCAGTCGTTACCATATGATTTATTTAGTATGGTAGTTATTTTCGTCAATATTCCTCATTTTTAGTTATTGAGGCTGTAATTTAATGTCATCATTTTATTAAATAATTGTTATATCCTAATATAATTATTATTTCCTAAAATAATCAGTATTTAGAGAAAAATTTAAAGTGAACAAACCGGCAATGCATACGTCTTTGCTTAGACTTGGCAAATTTCAGAACTCACGAATTTAACTATGACAGAAAGGGAATTATTGTGGCCTCGCACTATTTGGGTAGGTTAGACCACAAATATAAAATAAGGGACATTGGCTCCAGTACAGTTAGATAAAAATATTTATTCTTTCCGCAGACAATCAGGAATAATTATAGTCGAAGTCATAATAGATATAGTAGTAAAAACATTCGAATAGCAAGCGAGGACAAGATCAGCGCTGCGTACACTCGCACTGGTACATTCGTAGTTGCATTTTCTTGAGTATGTTAGCTGCCACTGAATGTATTTGCATGTGTGTGAGTTAAAATAGTTTTTGTATGAATATATACGTCTGTGTGGGTGTAAAATAGCATATTATTCGTTTTTTTCATGTTTTTTCATTTTATTTCACCGGTGGTGTCCTCACACCCTCCGCCAAGCGCCCTTGGGGTGGGTTGTGGGTTATTGCGTGGCTGTACATGAATTAATACCGTCTAAGAAATAATTTTAAAGTTTCGGATCGGCTGAAATGTTTCTCTTCCTGCATGCTGGGCGCTGCAGGAATTCGCCCATCGAAATTCCTTCATCCGTTTCATAATGACCTTTGGGAGTACCCATCCACCCACCATGAGAGAGCATGGGGCCAAGGATCCCGCGGGGGAGATTGCTTCGTCAGTCGTTTTAAACGGTGGATTAGGCGGTGGGATGAGGTCGTAGAGACGAACCAGGAGGGGGGGGGGGTGCGCGGTGGGCAGGGAAAGCCTTATCAGGAGCCCCCCCCTGCACTGGGTCTGGTGGAGAGATGGAGTTACGGGGCTATGCGTCGAGAATTCCGGTTCCAGGGGACTCAAGATGAAGGATTAAAACAGATGAGGGGAGTGGGTCTTAGATCATGCAGGCAGGCAGGCGACCTCCGGGAGGGGCAGGGCTACCGTCGGGCGATGCGGTGCTGAGACTAGAAACGCCTCTCCTTCCACTCAAAGGAAGACGAGAAAGAGAAATTAGGCCTCTCTGTTCTTTTCGCTGATGCATCCAACATTTTGAAAGCTAAACTTACCGAGTAGATGCCTACGTGGGAATTATAACCATACAATAGTTGGAATGGAATTAATTATCATTCTGGGTGAAAATTATTATTCGAAATGTTTGTGCTTTCATATTCGAGTCCAATAAAGTGCTTTTAAGGTAGATGTGAGAAGTTACTAAAGGAGTGGCAGAAGTGACTACAAGGTCAAGGAACGTTGTTACCACGCTCTTGCGAGGCCTCATTTAGAATACTGCATGTAGTGTACGGGATCCGAGTGAAAAAGGCCTCATTTGGGAAATTGAGAAGCTTTAACTCCGGGAAGCCTGTTTCGTTAAAAACTATTGCGATAAAACGAAAAGCGTCACTGAAATGCTTATAGAGTTTGGGTGGGAGTCATTAGAATAAAAACGATTTAATGCTAGATTGAACTTCATAAAGAAATTCTAATTCGCATGTTTCAGCTCCGAGGTCTCGCAAATTATTCGCACACCAACATAAATTGGTCACTTGGATCATCTAAATAAAATTCTGGAAATATATTCCAGAACTAGCCGACTCAAGGACTCCTTTTTCCCACGGACAATACGGGATAGCAAATGCAGGGTTATAGATAGCAAAAATTCCACTTGCCACCCTCAGCGTCTAAGGAATAATCAGTCCTACTCAATTGCATGCACTTTCACTAACCTCGTGTGTTTTATCGTCAAAACCCTTTCTTTTCGCATGGCCGCATTAGAATGCCATTACATAATGTAGTGCTCTTTACATTAATTGTTTGCTCTATTTTGTCTGTTTTTAAAATTCCTCTTCCATCCCTCGTCTCGCTCCATGGGGGGGGGTCCCTACCGCTACCTGCATCGTTGTGTCACATTCCCTACCTGTGTCCTTGGGGGAGGAGACTGTTGTATGTTGCATGTCCATGTGGTGGTGTAATTTCGCCTTCTTACTTTTCAAATTCTAGCTTGCACGTTATTGGATAAATTTTTTACTACATCCTAAAGTGCAATTGTTCTTTAGATGATAGTATATGTATTTTCGTGCGTGTAAGTTAAAAATATTTTTGTATGAATGCATATGTAGATGTAGAAGTTTAGTTTACTCAGGTTCCTTTGGTGCGTGCTGCCTATCAGGCCGATGACTGTGTGTCGAAGACGTGGAGTAGAACAAAATGCAATATTTGCGTAGATTCATTTCCGATGGCTTCCGATGGCGGTGGATGTCAGTCGGGTTTATGTGCACCGTTTGAAGGGATGTCTGCGATCCCCCGAGTTGATGTTTTTAGTGCGTTTATTTCTGTTTCTTTCATGCTGCCAACCTCATTCAGTCGGACTTACTCGTTCTGATGTCCTTTGTCACTTACTGCCAGTATTTTGGTCTCGACCTTCCCCTTTCTGACTCTGGCTCCTCTACCGTTATCTTTCTTTTCTTAGAGTATGTCTAATTGTTTTCTGATTATGTCATTTTTGGCGACACATTTTTTCCTCGCACGATTTACAGCAAATTCACAAACGTTAGCGCCTTACAAATCTTGACCTAGACATCTTTCTCCTCTTTTTCTAAGTATCTTCAGTCCATGCCATACGTCTCAATGACTGCTTGCGGGGGCTGTAGTGCGGAAGATTTAAACTTCATTTGCATGATGACGCACACGCATTTATTTCTTCAGACTGATCCAGAATACTACACCTCCACTGATGTATTCCCTTCATAGTAGAATGAGTGATTCGAGCGAGCAATTTGCGATTTCAATCACAGACACCTAGTGTTTGAGGAAATATTGACAATTATCACGTGACAATATTCCAAGCACAAAATGGTCATGATTAACATTAGTCAGAGTCGTGTGTGTGAAGAACCCCAATCATTCTGGAGCACTCTCCGATATGGCCACATATTTACGCATTCGAGTTTGCGCTCGTGGGCGTGAGACGAATCTCCAAGTTCTGAATGCTCAGCTAGCTGCCGCCTCGTGAAAGCCTATTAGGGTGGTTTAAAATGTGGATGGATGATTCCTCGCCGTGTGCCGGGGAGAGGGGCGGATGGGAATGCTTTTACTCCGGTTGCGTTGTCATTACGGGGGGGGGGGAGGGAGGGCGGCTTGGGTGGGTGGGGTGGGGTGTTGGGGGGAGCATGGAAGGCAGTTCTCCTTCTTCGGAGGTGGAAGGGAGAGGATCAAGGAAGAAGAGGAGTCGGATGGAATGGGATTCTAAGTGGATGGATTATTCATTTAACTCGAAACGCATTTGCTGAATTGCCGGTTGAGTCGGACGTGGGGATGATATGTTATGGCGTGTTGGTTCGCGAGAGACGAAGCACCTCTTTTCTCCGCGGAGAAGTGTAAGGGGGCGCTTACTCGTATATATATATATATATATATATATATATATATATATATATATATATATATATATATATATATATAACTTGAACAGCAACAAAACATTTGTACACATTAAAAGAACACTCACACGTAATTCTTTTAATGTGTACTTATATTGTTTGTTGCTGTCTAAGTCAATTGCTGTCATTACTTCTATAACTTCAGATGAAGACGGATTGTTTCCGTCGAAATATCAAGAAATAACGTGTGAGTGTTCTTCTTTTTTTGTGTTTCTATATTGTGTGTTACTGTGTATTATACTATTCGGCACTTCCGTGTTACGTCTACGAAAGCATATATATACATATATATATGTATAATATTTATATATAAATATATATATCACCGCTCGCCCCCTTCGCTTGCGCCCCCTATTCTTCCACCCCCCTCTCCCACCATCACCCGCCCGCGACGCGATTCGTCCGAAATGTTTGCATTAGTTAAGTGTGGAACCTCACCTTCCCCTCTCCCCTTCTCCCCAAGTGGGGCCCCAGGAGATCGTATTGCGCTGCGTGAAACATGCCGGGAGAGTGGGCGGGGGAGGATTGGCGATGAGTTTCTACGTTCGGCCTTAAGGTTTAGCTAGATTGTTCGCGCGTGATGCGGCGAGGGATTGCATGAATGAAAATAGCGCGCGTCAGGGAATGTCGTGTTTCGCGAGGGCCGATTTACTCCTCCTCAATGGATTGCCGCCGAAGTTGCAGTTTCATGACTGAGTCTTTGGGATTCCGGAGGATGCTAGAAGAGCTCGATTGCTGAGTTGCTTCTTGCTGATGAGCACGAGCGGATGGATGAGAGAGAGAGAGAGGGGGGGGGCACGGATGGTTTGGTGGGAGGTAGAGGCGGCAGCCATGACGAAAAGCAACGGGTGAATGTGGGGGTGGGGAAGGGAGGGAGGGCTCGGCCGCACAGCTTATAGAGACACATCCAATGGGCGTCATGCGCTTCTTAGGCTCGAATTATTCTCGGAAAGCCCTTGTAACGTGGGTCGGAGACCTGCAAACACTTTGAAATCGCACCTCGACCTACGTAGGTGGCCAGTGCGGGTCCATCGTATCACCTCAACTCCCGCATTATTTTCACTTTTTTACAGAAAAATTAAAAAAAGGCCCCATTGATTTTTCTGACCTGTTAGGATGGAAGAAAAAAATATTAAAATATATCCATGCTATATATATATATATATATATATATATATATACATTCATATATATATATAAGTATATACATATAGTGTGGGTCGCGGTAGTCCTGGGGGTAGAGCGTTGGACTACTGACCGGAGGGTCCCGGTTTCGATTCCTTGGCAAGGCACTCAGGGAACCTGCAGCTCCACCCAAGGTATGTGATTTTTCGGGAACAAGATCTTCCTGGGAAACCATAACCGGCACAGAGAAAGGAACTGGCCCCCCTACCGTGATGTGTGAATTTCAAACGCCGTCGGGTTTAGTACTGGGCGAACTCTACCATCACCTACCAAACCGACCTTAGGGTTCATTACTGTGTTTATGGTTACAAATACACAAATATGCATATAAAAATTTGGAATATTGTTTGGTTGTCCTGGGTGCGTGGAGGAATAGACTCTTGTTAAAATTGCATTTGTAAAAAGTTTTGAGATATATATTTTGGACAGCCCTAAATTGAATGGGCAAACTTGCTTGCGAATGAAGCTGTGAAATTTGTGGAGAAGTACTTTAAAAAAATCACTTTCCGCGAAATGGAGTGAGGCAAACCCACATGGGAGCATCCCAAACGAGATATATGTTCCCCAGGGTTCCTTTTATCGAGTGAAGGAAGAGGAGAAATATTTGATTAGATGACTCAAAAGACGGTGGATGGCTTCAAATTAATTCCAATTACGGAGACGCGACCGATTGTCTCTGTGATTAGAACCCGGTTTGTTCGTGGGAGACGGTTTGCCCGGAAATTCGTAGCCTTCCCAGGTCGTTGCTTCTGGCCATGCTATGGGCGGGTCAGGGGGGGGGGCGCGGAGGGTGGCGGTGGAAATAAAAATGGCATGTGCCCCTTCGGTGAATGACGTCTTGTGCTTTGCAGCAATTCCCTTCGGCACTTCCTGCCTCGGAAATTGCTTCTTCGGATTCCGCGAGGCCAAAAACTCGAGGATTTTTTTCCACGAATAATTAAAACTTAGGATCGCATCGAAAAACAAAGAAGCAAGCCTCTTTGCGCTTCCCGTGATATTTATCCGTGCCGGCGCAAGTATGGGGCAGTTGTAAAAGTTACGCAAAACCCCGTTCATAAAATGTAACAGCGGTCTCAGAATGAAACAGACTTAATTAAACGCCTTAACGTTCTTAAAGGCATAATAGAGCCTCATGGAATTACAAGTTCACTTTGATGTTAATGTCGGCCCGGAATTCCTCGCTGCAATCAAGATGTTAGTCCGAGGGCGCAATCCTTAATACTCGGGCGGCAGGCAGCCATACCATGCCCACGCTCATGAGATGGCTCGTCCGCAGCTGAAGACAACGGCCGGTATGGGAGTTCAAATATATTCGCCCAAAATATTAACGCGAGAGCGGAATTTCTCATAACAGGCCCCGGCGGGTTTTTAGCACGGTGCGCGCGTTACAATGTGTTCCTGGGAGGTTGCTTTCACCCCCCCCCAACACCCCCTATCCATCCCCGCGATTCCCTCCCCTTCCCCCGCAACTGTCTTTTCCATCCTCCCTTGGTTCGTTCTCTCCCCTCCCCCCCTACTACACCCGAACCCCAAACACACACGTTCGTACACACACAAGTCGACCGCCCCCATTCCCGCTCGCTACTCTGCTGGCCTTGTTGTTGTTGCTAAGCACCGGCGCACCCTGCCTCGGGGCTCCACGGTACGAGGCAAGGCCACATGGGACACTTTACCCGAGTTCTGTGGGCAAGTTTGCAAAACTCGCATAATGCTCCACGCGGTTTGCTACATGCTGTACGAGACGGTGTCCGAGGTGGAGAGGAAATGATTGCGGTCCCTGCGCCACCCCCGCCATCCCTCCCACCCCTCCCATTCTCCTCCCACCCTCCTTCACACCATCCCCTCCTCCCGCTCACAAATGCAATGGATGGCAAACTCACTCTTGAGATGATATTCGTTTCAACCGTTTCTCGTAGTTTCCCGCGGTTTGCCTCTCCCCTCCGCTGCGCTCTCGCCCGCCGTCTCTTAAATATACGCTCCGAGTGGGCATTTCACGTGAAGTTTCAGGCGGAGGCGGCTTCAGTCCCCGAAAAATGCGGCGGGAGGTACGTACGTTTGTACAAGTGGGGTGAGGCGGAAAGGGCTGCAAATTTGTCCGAGCAGTTGCCCACCACGCAAACGGCACTACTGCTACTGCTGCTCGCTCTTGAATGGCGGGCGATAGACGAGACGCAGTGGGTGTGCGACACAAGATATGATGATCCATGCTTCACACAAGTAGGTGTAATCATTTCCGAACTAAAATGTAGCTGCGCTGTCTTAAGCTCTTGTTTTGGAATATAGGCTCCAGGACATCGTGAATGAGGCTGAAAGAAGCAGTGACTGATCCGTTGGAAAAGAATAGAAGATGGTATTCGATAAAATAAATATTATTATTCGAGTTCATTCCTCATAAGGAAATTGGAAACTGCAGTCATGCGATACGGGGAATATGTGGATAGAATAACAAAAATATAGGTTTATCTGGAAGAGTATTGGGGAAATGTGATGAAAATTTCAATGCAACAATTTCAGAGTGTAAAAATCATTCGCCTTGCCTGGGATATCCCAGGCAAGGCGAATGATTTTTACACTCTGAAATTGTTGCATTGAAACGCACATTAGCGGATGACTCCGTTAAAAGTTACTGTTGCGGCAACTCCCGCAGTTTCTTTGGAATGTGATGAAAAGGACAAAAAGCTGTAGTCATGAGATACGGGGCGTTTTCTGGGCATTACCCTCACTCGCGACCGATCCTGGGTGAAACACATACGGAGAATATGTGAACAGACTAACAAAAAGATAGGATTTGTTAGATGAGGACTGGGAAAATGTGGAAAAAGGTCAAAGAGAAATGCTATATTTCCCTGGTTAGGCCTCATTTAGAATTATATCCTTGTAGTATAAATGGGATCCTCACGAAGTTGGATTAATTGGCGAATTGGATCGCGTGCAGCGTAGAGGAGCTAGATTTATAAAACGTTGTCATGATAAAATTAGTTGCGTATCCAAAATATTAGAGCAGCTAGGCTTGGAATCACTCACGGAGAGAAGTTTGGATTACAGATTGAAGCTCTTGCATTAATTGGAAGGGCGTCTCTGTAGCGTTGAAATTGAAAATATATTATCACCACCCTCGTACTACGGTAGACGAGATCATTTTAGTAAAATTGGAGATATTAAGTGTAGAACAGATAGCTTTAAGATGCCATTTTTTCTACGAACAATAAGGAATCAAAATAACATCATCCGACCACGATAGGGGTAAAAATATTCGGGTCTAAATTAATCTAGTGTGTACTACCACACACCCTAACGGTGGCTTACAGGGTACTTTGTATTAATAATAATAGCGAAGGTTTAAAAAAATAACTAGTTACATAACATTCAGTTCCTACATGTGTACGTTGGGTTAGATTGGGGAGTGAGTCTTCTCTACTCGCGGAAATAACATTTAGGCAAATACTTAATCTTCGGAAATTCTCCGGGGGGGAATGATTCCACGGCAGGTCACCACCAACCTCGGCGCGTCGGCTCTCGATAGATAGGCAGCCATCCCCGGGGCTTGCTTTGTTGGTCCCTCGAGAGCCATTGCGGCGGCGGCGGTGAGCATCACGCTCACGAGCCATGCGGGCCTCGCCCGTCGCCACTCACTCTCTGCAGGGGCCGGGGGTGGAGTAGTGCTTGACACGGCAGTCAGGCGTGATGAATCGACGGGACCTGTTCCCTCGAAAATATGGACAGAGTTGATGCGTTCCGATGTTAACATTGGCGTTATCTTCGCCGTAAAAAACATCTTCCCTTCCGATAACAGCATAGAAACAATTCTGCGCATTCTTTTCCTACGAGCATCCTCACTCACAGTATTTATTATACTAGTATATTTTGTGGTGTACGATATCCTCTTAAATGTCCGTATGCACTGATAAAGCGGTTAGCATTATTATAATTGCTATGTTGAAGAAAAAATTGTGACTCGTGATGCATCAATGACCTAGTCAATCTTATGGTAATTAACCAGAGAATCATAGTTTGCAAAGCGAAAATTGAGCGTTAAAACCTAACTTTAGGGCGTTGATGTCAAAAGTGCTTCATCATCGGAGGTGCTATGACATCTCAGCCAGTAAAATAAATCGTAGCGTCTAAGATAGGCTGGTGAGTAAGTTAGGTGAACTAACTATTGGTTAAAGTCATCTTCACTGATTTTCAAATCATCTAGTGCCCCTGTTAAAGCGACGATACATTTTTTTCGCAGGCTATTTAAAAGGGATGGAATGCATTATTAGCGGATTTTTTTTGGGACCACATATTTTTGTCGTGCATTTCCGAAATAAATTTGAGCCTCAAAGAACTTCCGCTTACAGAAATAACTGGTGTGCTGAATGCCCGTTAGACCAATATTGGGATACTCCCGCAAGCAGTGAGTGATTTACACATACCAAAGGGCTTACGCTACCCTCTGTTATAAAGTCATACCACTCAGTGCCTTTGGACTTCATTGCTATAAATTGGGAGAACTCACTCGTTCTCAGTTTAGAAGTTTTCTCCGTGATACTTTTGAAATATTATCACCATTAAGTGGTTCTTTATTTAATTTAATTGCTGATGTAACATTGATCATATCATCTAGCACTAGTTGTTATTTCCAAAGGATTGCCATTGCATGTGTATATTTCTATTCTAGGTATTCTAGTATGTTGTCATTATCTTATCTAAACTTAGTTCAATTTTATTCAGGAGAAGTCTAGAGATCTACTTGATGCCCTGCAATCCATCGTTATGACGTGTGTCAAGGGGTGATAACACACCAGAGTACTTTTATCGCAAAATGCTTCTCTCACTTCGCGCGTTTGGACAATTTTATTCTGATCCCTAATCGTTTGTGATAAAAATGACATCTTAAATCTATCTGTTCTATATTTAATCTCTCTAATTTTATTGACATCATCACGCCTACCGGTGCAAGATGGGGCGAATAACACATTTTCAACATCATTACTAAAGAGCACTACTTCCAATTTACGAAACAGATTTAATATGTAATTTAACCTTCGTTCCGTGAGTTGTTCCTGATATAGTTCCAAAAATAAGTTTGATATGCTATTCCGTTTATCAAAACAGTTTTACAAATCTAGCTCCTCAACGCCGCACAAAATCTAATGTGGCAATCAGTCCAACTTCATGGGAATCCCACATACTCGAATTATATAGTAGAGACGTTTGGTGGGGACATGTGATGAGAAAGTTAAAGAGATGTGTTATTTTGCTCTTGTTAGAACTCATTTGAAATATGCCGCAAGTACTTGGGATCCTTGGGAGAAAATTTGGCAAAAAGAATTAGATAATGTCCAGGGAAAATCCGCTAGATTTGTTAGAAATTGTTATGATAAGAACACAAGTGAAAAAGGTCTCTTAGGGGATTTAGGCTAGGAACCACTTGAAGTGCGGAGAGAACAACTGAGGCTTAGAGTTTTAGAAAAGGTCATAACAAACGAGTTTAACGATGACACTGAAGGAATTATAATGGCCCCACACTACTTAGGTAGATCAGACCACAAAGATAAAATAAGGGAAATAGATTCCAGTAACGATAGATACAAATATTTATTCTTTCCCCGATCAATCAGATCCCATAATAGTAAGAAACCGAAGTCACTTTAGAAATGTTAAAAACATTGAATTTACTAGTCGGAACAAAATTAAACATTGCAAAGATATCAGGTATATTTGTAGGCGCATGTGTATGCTAGTTGGTACGTGTAGTTTATGTGTTTGTATGTGTTTGGGGTGTAAGGGTTTTTGCATGAATGTATACCATATTTTGTTGGTGGAATGTATAAATTTGTGGCTTTGGCATGCGGGTTTTTTCTTAATTACGGGTGGTGCCCTATCACTCCTCGCCACATGCCCTCGCGGCGGCTTTCGGGTTATTAAGTAGAAGTAGAAGTATATTTAATGTATGTGTGTAAGAAAAACTTAATTTTTAATGTTGTATGCAAGGTGTTTAATGACACCATAGCACACACTCTAGCAGCCGCTTGAGGAGTGCCGTAGGTTTTAAGTTTCCCTTTCAGTCCCTCTTCCCTCCCGGCGGGGGGAAATTCCTGCTACCTGCAACGTTGGGTCGAATTCCCTTCCTTTTACTGTCTCTTTGGGGGGTTGAGTGTTTTGTGGTGCATTTTCATGTGGTAGTGATGTTTCACATTCTTGCTTGTTGTGTCCTGGCTTGCGTGTTTTAGGATGGCTTTCGTGCTGTATCCTGGGGTGCAGTTTTTTGTTGTTTTGCGGTGTATGTGTTTGCATGAGTATTGGATGGAGGGAGTTTTGCATGAGTGTGTGCGCTGCTGGGGTGTAATTTTCCGTGTTGTTTTTTGCATGTGGTATTTTTCGTTTTTACGGTTGGTGACCTAACACCCCCCGCCACACGCCCTTGCGGCGGCTTGCGGGGTATTATGTAGATGTAGATGTAGATGTAGGATGTAGACAGAGGGGCGGACGTTAGGCAAGCGAGGAATGGCCAGGAAAAGGGTACTATGGATGTTGGAATTACTGAGTGGCGACGTCAAAGCAAGGTTTCACCTCCCTCAACTCTGCGCAGGGCGGTCCCGTTGGCTTTTTTATCCGTCCATGTCCTGGCTTGGAGCTCCTGCCTGGTGTTGAAACACTTTCTGCCACACATCATTGCGACGGCTTGCAACAATACTATGTAGAAATAGCTTGGACTTTGCAGGAGCAACGGCTACCTGTATGATCACGAAGCTAAATATAATCTTTGGAGGATTGCACTATCACACAACTGAAAAATAAAAAACTTCAGTGTATTTTTTTCACTGTAGAATACTTTACGCCATTTTAATTGTAGTTTTCTAAATTTAGGTACGTAGGTTGTTCAATTACTCCTTGGGGAAAAATAGAAAAACGAACCATTTTTGGTAGGTTTCATTTTAATTTTGAAAATCATCTGTTTTTAGATCCATACACCTTTCCCAACGTTTCTTTAACTTTTTAAAGCCGTCCAAAAAGTAGAATTTTGGAAGGTCCTCAAAATAGGCATCTGTGTTGGCGATGACCTTCTAGATTGACCGCATATTTAAGGAATTGGCGTCGGAAATTGCATCGCATCTAGAAACCACATTCAAGATGCCACTAGCATATCACAAGATTCTCAGTGGCTGGAAAAATGCCAATGTGACTCCTACATTTAAAATCGGGGACAGGGAGGGAGCGAGCAATAACGGACATATTGTCCCCACGTCCATACCGTGCAGGGTCATTGTTAGTTCTGTAATGAGACATCTCGGTCGTCAAGAGTTATTGATGCAATACCAGCACGGTTTCCGAAAGGGTAGATCCTGCGACACGTAACTTGCGCGCTTTGTTCATGATATGCATGGTTCAGCAGAGAGTAATGTTCCAGTGGAATTGGTTTTTTCTGCATTTTTAAAAATGTTTTCGGCCAAGTACCTCATACTAAACTACTCACTCACAAGGCTAGAGGCATACGTCATTGATAAAAATATCGAGGGTTGGATAAAAGACTTTTTGCATGATTGGGCACAACGGGTAGTCATAGACAGTTATTCCCACGAACAATGCGGGATAGTAACTGTAAGGTTATGGATAGCAAAAATTCCACTTGCCACCCTCAGCGTCTAGGGAATAATTACTTCTACTCAATTATATGCACTTTCAATGACCTCGTGTGTTTTGTTGTCAAAACCCTTTCTTTCCGCATGACCTCATTGGAATGCCTTCACATGATGTAGTGCTCTTTACAGTATTGTTTGTTCTGCCTTTTATCTTTTTACGTTTCCCCTTCCATCCCTCGTCTCTCTCTGTCGGGGGACCCCCCCGCTACCTGCAGCGTTGCTTCACATTCCCTGTGTCCTTGGGGGAGGAGACCGTTGTAGGTTGCTTGCCCATTTGGTAGTGGAATTTCGCCTTCCTACTTTTCCAATTCTAGCTTCCACGTAACTGGATGAATTTCTTACGGCATCCTAAGGTACAATTACTTGTTGGATGATAGTATATCTATTTGCATGCATTTAAAATGAAAGTATTTTTGCTCGAATAATAGTATTAACTCCATGATTGATAGTATAACACGGCAGGCGATGTAGAGTTTTCAGAGATATCCGTACTCTTGAGGATAGGTCACTTTAGGAGATAACTATGGTAATAATAATGTCTTTTGACGGGAAAATGCCCAATTTACAATTCAGTATTCTTATACGAGGGTCATCCGGAAAGTAGTACCCGTTCGTGAAATAAAAAGACAAAAGTAAATATTAACAAACATAAAAAATTTTATTTGAAAGAGGATACTTTAAACTACTTCTCAACATAATCTCCAAGCAAATTAAGGCATTTGTCATAACGTGTGACAAGTTTCTGTATTCCTGCTGCATAGTCCTTCGCCGCCAGCTCATTGAGATACGCGAGGGACCCATCTTGCACAAATTTTTGCATAATGCAGATGGTGTTTAACAATTTCATGAACAATTGTTCGAGAAACATTGGGAAAATGCTCACAGATGTCATCAATTGTGACGCGCCGATCGTTCCTCACGAATTCGTCAACTGAGCTCACCAGTTGGTCTGTAATGACAGACGGTCTCCCCGAACGCTCATCGTCGTGTGTGTTCCCCCTCCCCATGTTGAAGTTGCGACACCACCGCCGAACAGACGACTCGTCCATTACATTGTCTCCATACACCTCCTTTAATTGGCGATGAATATCACATGGGCGAACGTTTCTTGCATTGAGGAATTTAATCACTGCCCTCACTTCACAACTGGCGGCGTTCTCAATTTTTTTAAACATTGTAAACAATCACAGAAACAACACAGGCAATGCTAGCGTCACGCAACTTGGCTCAGAGAAGGCAGACAAGCCACTGAAGCTATCTGACCTCGTCCAGCGGCTACTCGCGTCGTCAGCACTTCATGCGGCACGAACGGGTACTACTTTCCGGATGACCCTCGTACTTTTAAGAAAATCCAAAACTAATGTAACAAATATGAGGAAATCACAGTAGTCCTAGTTAGATTAATTATTAGAGCCATGTTACACAAAAGGGTGTAAAATGATAGCCAAACATATTTAAAAAAAATTGAAAATATATTTTAAAAATTACTGCAATTTGTCGAAAAACCAATGAAACTATTATAATTCTAAGGCATTGCATATAATTAAGGTTATTTGACCTATTAAGTTAGTTCATGATGGATTGGTATGAATTTTATTTTAAATTTGTACTATGTATGACAATGAAGATCAACATTTGTGCTGAGAATATCAAATGAGCGTAACATTCTTGTAATGGGTGAATATCGTGAACACACACGACTTGCCTTGCCGTTTTTAGGCGGCTTTGTTTATCAGAGGTCGCCTAGTTGGGCTTATGCTCTGTGTCCCAGTATATAATTCCTTTTTCTTTCTGGAGCACCAGAAAAGTTTCCACTGCAGCATTTAATATGCAATAATTTTTCTGTTATATGCTATTATCATGTTTTTTAAAAGCTGTGCAACGTAGATGTGACCCTTGGCAATGAGAATTTAACTTAAAAAAGTGCTTGGCGATGAATTTTGAGAATAAGGGCAGATCCGTCCCGAACGTCTACTGCATCAGGAATACCGAAGTAGAAAGTGCAAGCTCGATTAAATACTTAGGCGTCACTCACGACCTCTCCTGGGTAAAACACATACTAGGGGAATATGCGGACAAGCTAACACAAAATTAAAATTCATTGGAAGAGTATCGGGTGGATGTGATGGGAACCTTAAAAAGCAATGTCATCTTTTGCTAGTTATGCCTCATTTGGAACATGCTGCTAATACGTATATATATAATCCTCATTAAGTTGTATTGATTGCCGAATCACGAGTAGATCGCGTGCGGTTTGGAGAAGCTAGATTTGTAAAACGTAAAAAAATTAGAGAGTGTAAAATGAAGATCAGATTGATTAAAAATGTCATTTTTCTCACGAGTGGCAAGGGATAAGAAAAACGCCATCCGACCGGGCCAAAGGGGGAAATATATTTATCATAAGTCATCTAGTGTATAATTACCCCCTGCAACATACCCTATACCTACATCTACTTAATACCCCGCAAGCCGCCGCAAGGGCGTGTGGCGGGGGGTGTTAGGACCCCACCCGTAATTAAGAAAGAAAAAAAAACGCATGCAAAAGCCACAATTGTATACCATCCGCAAACAAAACATGGCATGCACTCATGCAAGAACACATACACCCCACACACATGCAAACACTCAAACTACCTACTAACATACACAAGCACCTACAAAGATACCTAATATCCTTGCAATGTCTAATTTCTTTTCCGACTTGTGAATTCAATGTTTTCAATATTTCTAAAGGGACTTTGGTTTCTTACTATTATGATTTATGATTATTCGGGGAAAGAATGAGTATTTGTATCTATCTATACTGGAATCTTTCTCCCTTATTTTATATTTTTGGGCAGGATCTGCTTTGTGGTCAGGAACTGTGATAATAATACTGTTGCTATGTTACTACACCCTAGCGGAGGCGTATACATCTACATAATACCCCGCAAGCCGCCGCAAGGGCGTGTGGCGGGGGGTGTTGGGTCACCAACCGTAAAAAGGAAAAATACCACATGCAAAAAAAACAACACGGAAAATTACACCCACAGCAGCGCACACACTCATGCAAAAATCCCTTCATCCAATACTCATGCAAACACATACCGCAAAACAACTTAAAAAACTGCACCCCGTGATGCAGCACGAAAGCCATCCTACAACACGGAAGCCAGGACACAACAAGCAAGAAATTGAAACATCACTACCACATGAAAATGCACCACGAAACACTCTACCCCCAAAGAGTCTGTAAAAGGCGACCCAACGTTGCAGGTAGCAGGAAATTCCCCCCGCGGAGAGGGACGAGGGATTGAAAGGAAAGAGACTTAAAAACAGATGAACGGAACACGAATGAGGTCATTCGGAAAGAATGGGTTATTATAGCAAAACACATAAGGTTAGTGGAAGAGCATGCATTTAAATACAACTAATTATTTTTTAGACGCTGAGGGTGGCAAGTGGAATTTTTGCTATCTATAACCCTGCAGTTGCTATCTCGTATTGTCCGTGGGAAGAAGGAGTCCTTGAGTCGGCTAGTTCTGGCATCTATTTCCCGAATTTTATATGCATGATCCAAGCGACCAATGTATGTAGGAGTACGAATAATTTGCGAGACCTCGGTGCTGAAACATGCGGATCTAAATTTATTTAATAATTTCAATCTTGCATTGAATCGTCTCACAGCCAATGATTCCCACCCCAAATCAATGAGCATTTCGGTGACGCTTTGCGTTTTATCGTAGGAATTTTTTACAAAACGGGCTGCCCGGCGTTGAACCTTCTCAATTTCCCGAATGAGACCTGTTTCACTCGGATCCCACACGTATAAAGTATGTGCGTGTGCAATTTAGATTTAATGTGGAGACAGTGGGTGGGTGAAGTGGGAAAATGGTCGGTATAGGGTTAAACAGACATTAATGGAGATTAATTTTGGGGAACATGTACTCATGTACGATGGAGGCAGATTGATTTTTAATCGTTAAAAACCATTTTAATTTCGTCCAGAATGATAAGTTTTTAAGCGAATTTCGGAAAGTAAGGTTTTATTGGTGCGAAATTTCAGTTGTGGTTGTACCTATAAAAATGATTTGCGAAATGAGAAGAGGATGTTTTTGTCACCATGACTGCAGCTCTATGATCACAAATCTATGGCCAACTGTGTAGTAAATTAGGCTTTTCCATCATTTGACAGCATTTGTAAGTCCAGCATGAAGAAATCACCCACCCATGTGGGTGAATGGTCCTTAAGTGTCGTCCCTCAGGAAGTTTATAGATCCGCATCTACCTAATGACGCTCCGTTCGACGGGGAATGGGACCGTTGGGTTGCCTGCCTTTTCGTCCGCTAGTGGGGCGCTGCGATAACCTCCCCACAACTCTCCAATTCCTCCTTCGTCCTCTCTCTGTCTCTCTGTCCACACGCTCTCTGCACCTGTCTCTATCCCTCGCCCTCTCTCCTCCCCTCCCCTTCCCTCGCGTCCTCCCTCCTTCTCTCCCCCCATTACACCCCTTCTCACTCCCCTCATTAACCCCGTGGCAACGACTCCTTGCCGTCAATTGGGTGGCGCACCGGCATTGAGAGGAGAATGCGTCTCACTCCCCCGCATTAAGCCTTTAACGGCCCCTGGCGCTGGGGACGCGGGGTGGGCCGTGCCATGGTATCCGATGGCATCACTCGTTATCGCTCGCATCTGACCGCCCGCTCCATCCACCTTCGCAACCCATCTCTCCTTCCCCCCCCCACGCACCCCTCCCCCCCAACCCCCTTATCTCCCTGATTCGCCTCACGTTACTAACACTCCCCACCGAATCAAATAGTCTCGAAATTTTGGTCCCTGCCACCCTCGAGCCGTAGCGCCGTCGTATTGCCCCGATTTTCGGTCGCCAAGATGGCAACGGAGACAGAGAGGGGGAGGATTATGGCTTGGGCATTTATTTATTTTTTTGAATTCATCACTTTTTTTCGATGATCTCGAATAATCCATTGGCATTAGACTGCCATTAAATAACGTAGTGCTCTTAGCAATATTCCTTGCTCTCCTTTGTATATTTTTAAGTTTCCCCTTCTATCCCTCGTCTCTCTCTGTGGGGGGCCCTCCCGCTACCCTCAGCGTTGTGTCACATTCCCTACCGGTGTCCTTGGGGGAGGAGACCGTCGTATGTTGCATGTCCATGTTGTATTGGAATTGTACCTTCTTATTTTTCAAATTCTAGCTTGAACGTGATTGGATAAATTTTTATTTCACTCTAAGGTGCAATTGTTTGTTAGGTGATAGTAAATATATTTGCATGCGTGGAAGTTGAGAAGGTTTTTGTATGAATGTATACGGCACTATGGGTGTAGTTTTACATGGATGTGTTCATTTTACATGTGGTTCGGTTCTCTTTTACGCGTGGTGGCCTAACACCCCCCGCCACACACCTTTGTAGTGGCTTGCGGGGTATTATGTGGATGCAGAGATACAGCGCAGGAAAAGTCAACCACCGCTTTTTTTGAAGAAGAATTGTAGCTCTGTCAAATCATCCATTCGCACATTACACTCTTGGGGAAATTCTAAACCGTAAATAAAATAAAAAAATAAATATTGTATCAGATTTAATAGCTGTTGATGTGGCATCTTTATAACTAGGTTCATGCATATGGTACATGTTGCCCTGCAAGTCACCGCTGATCAACCCTGCCCTTCCACCCGAAATGACTACGCGTAAGTAAGCAAGACACGATGATGGAGGTACTAAGTTTGGGGGTAAAGCGATCACGAAATATTTCGTGGGTCGCACTACGATGTGATTCATTGAGATATGCGCCGCTTCATGCTAATGGTAGTGTTTCGAAGCGAAATCGAAGTGAACAGTGAGTGGTAAGAGCACCACGAAAAGGTGGCGTGGAACGAGAGAAGGAGAGAAGAAGCGACAACTAACTTGGCCAACGGACTAGGCTTAAGGTGCCGAGCCGCTTGGTACCGAGGTGTATCACATACACACACGTACATACATACGTATACGTACAGGGGAAGACAAATAATTTGTCAATATACTGCATGTTTTTCATTTAATAGACCCATTTTTTTTAACAGTTCTCTCGTATGATTTTAATTCACCTATCCTGTGATTGAATATTTTTGCATGTAAGTACCTTCTTTCGTGTGATTAACTTTGTTTCAGTACATGATGAGACTAGTGTACTTGTGTATGTATGTATGTCCATTGTAAGAGTGACAGTTGACCAGACTTGACCGTTTCCACCAGGACCATTGCCTAATTGCAACGATAAATTCTTAAATAAATTAATAAATAAATAATATTTGTGTAGGGGTGTCATAATTTGAATTGAGCGTGAATGACTGGTGATCTATCACCCCCCGCCACACGCTCTTGTGGCGCCTTGCGGGGAATTACGTGCATGTAGATGTAGATGCACCCTCAAGCCACCGCTAGGGTGAGTGGTAGGGGGTGATTACACACCAGGCTACTTTTGACGCTAAATACTTTTCTCCCTTGTGCGGACGGGCAACGTTATTCTGATCCCTTATCGTTTGTGGTGAAAATGACATTTTAAATCTATCTGTTCTACACTTAATCTCGTTAAATGTATACACATGATATCTCCTTCGGTAGTACGCTCGGGGTAATAATACCACATCGAAGCAGCGTTTATGACAGTATTATCGCCAGGATAACACTCAGTAGCCTTTCCAGTAACCATTCAATTTGCCGATTTAGCTGTGATATCGCTAGTTTCCAGAACATATCGGATTTATAATAACTATTTTTAATAAAGCACAAGGTCACCCCTTGAAAATCTCTTTGCAGAACTCTATATTTGCGCAGGGTTATCTGGGTAAATCATCACTCCTTTCAAAGAAATTGAGCATCAAGAAAAAAGATTTTTGCCGTAATATTTCGCATTGAATACAGTAATGCATTAAAACTCACGCTAATTAGAATTCGAAAAGATATTCAATTCAAATCTTTACGTCGAAGTCTTCAGTATTTGTTGTTAATTTCATTTCCTTCATATATCCCCGTCTATGTGAACCGTTGATCCCATGGGATCTTTTTCGACCGACTCTCCGGGCACTTTCAAGCTTATTATCGTAAATGTTTGTATTATGACTCGAGGGAACGATTGTACAATTTCCAATTTGGTTCGTCTAAGCGCATGCGCCGTTCTATGGTCACTCATAGACATTTGGCTTTTCAATCACGCGCGAAGATTATCTAGCATCTGGACCAAAGGGTAATACCACTCCTCTTTCACGGGATCCGCCTATACCATTGCGTCGTGTAGCTGCGGATTAACCTTTCGGTGAGATATGAATAAATGGCCCGGAGGTTGAAGTGATTTCAGGGATCGCCGGAAGCGCCGAGGCGGACGCGCCGCAAATGCGATACCTATTCGTTCTAAAATACAAATGGCGTGTGCGCCAGGTGAGATTCTTCTTTTTTTGCTATCGGATCGCACGGCGTGCGTCTGCTCTTCCTCCTTCGCCCAGACGCCGGTGGACGGCGACTCTGCAGCAATCGTAAATCGAGCGTCGGCCCTCGGTGAGATAAATACACGTGTATTGCGCACTCTTTTCCTTCCTCCCTTTGTGTTTGCATTTGCGGGCAGCCGGCAATCGAAGCCCAGACTCAGCGACTCCGAACATTCATCCCGTCGTTCACTCGCCAACACAACTGCTCGTAGAAAGTCATCATTTGGAGTTAATGAATAACAAAATTAAAGAAAAGATATTCTAGGGTTGGCTTTAGGCCCTGGAAAAAACTCGTTACGTCAATAATATTTTAGGGAAATTGAGAAGTTTCAACGCCAAGCAAACCGTTTCGTTAACAGCTCTTTACCATAAAACGAAAAGCGTCATTGCAATCCTAATGGAGTTGGAGTGGGAATCATTAGAAGAGAGACGATTCAATGCTAGGTTGAACTTACTAAAGAAATTCTAATTCGCATGTTTCAGCTCCGAGGTCTCGCAAATTATTCGCACACCAACATAAATTGGTCGCTTGGGTCATGTATACAAAATTCGGGAAATAAATGTCAGAACTAGCAGGCTCAAGGACTCCTTCTTCCCACGGACAGTACATCTACATCTACATAATACCCCGCAAGCCGCCGCAAGGGCGTGTGGCGGGGGGTGTTAGGTCACCAACCGTAAAAAAGAAAAATACCACATGCAAAAAAACAACACGGAAAATTACACCCACAGCAGCGCACACACTCATGCAAAAATCCCTTCATCCAATACTCATGCAAACACATATACCGCAAAACAACTAAAAAACTGCACCCCATGATGCAGCACGAAAGCCATCCTACAACACGGAAGCCAGGACACAACAAGCAAGAATGTGAAACATCACTACCACATGAAAATGCACCACGAAACACTCTACCCCCAAAGAGTCTGTAAAAGGCGACCCAACGTTGCAGGTAGCAGGAATTTCCCCCCGCGGAGAGGGACGAGGGGTTGAAAGGAAAGAGACTTAAAAACAGATGAACGGAACACGAATGAGGTCATTCGGAAAAAATGGGTTATTATAGCAAAACACATAAGGTTAGTGGAAGAGCATGCATTTAAATACAACTAATTATTTTTTAGACGCTGAGGGTGGCAAGTGGAATTTTTGCTATCTATAACCCTGCAGTTGCTATCCCGTATTGTCCGTGGGAAGAAGGAGTCCTTGAGTCGGCTAGTTCTGGCATCTATTTCCCGAATTTTATATGCATGATCCAAGCGACCAATGTATGTAGGAGTACGAATAATATGCGAGACCTCGGTGCTGAAACATGCGGATCTAAATTTATTTAATAATTTCAATCTTGCATTGAATCGTCTCTCAGCCAATGATTCCCACCCCAAATCCATGAGCATTCCGGTGACGCTTTGCGTTTTATCGTAGGAATATTTTACAAAACGGGCTGCCCGGCGTTGAACCTTCTCAATTTCCCGAATGAGACCTTTTTCACTCGGATCCCACACGCTGCATGCGTATTCTAAATGAGGCCTTACAAGAGCGTGGTAACAGCGGTCCTTGACCTTCGAGTCACTTTTGCCGACAATGCGTCTAATGAATCCCAATTTTTTATATGCTTGACCGCAGACTTTACGTATGTGAGTCCCCCAAGTTAAGTCTTTTGTGAATGTGACACCTAGGTATTTTACCGTATCAACTACTGCCAGGTCACCTCCAGCTAATTTGTAAGCAAATCCCGTTGATCTTTTAAAGAAATTTACCACTGAACATTTATTATAATTTAGAGTCAATCCCCAGTTAGAACACCATTTAGTAATGCAATCTAAATCCTGCTCTAGAATAAAACGATCCTCATCCCCAGATATCTCCCGATAGATCACCGTGTCATCCGCGAACATCCTAATTTTACTTTTCACTTCGCGGTTCAAATCGTTAACAAAAATCAAGAAAAGCAACGGCCCGATCACACTTCCCTGAGGTACCCCCGACGTGACTCGAACGCTGTCGGAACTAGCGCCATCAAAGACTACCCTCTGTTCCCGCTCTGAAAGAAAATCTTTAACCCAACTTATTGCGCCCTTAAACAGTACGGGATAGCAACTGTAGGGTTATAGGTATCAAAAATTCCCCTTTCCGCCCACAGCGTCTAGGGAATAATCATTGGTTCTACTAAATTGCATCCATTTTCACTTACAGGTACATCGTGTGATTTGTTGTCAAAAGCCTTTCTTTGCGCATGACCGCCTTAGAATGCCATTAAATAATGTAGTGCTCGTTACAGTATTTCTTGCTCTCCTTTGTATATTTTTAAGTTTCCTCTTCCATCCCTCATCTCTCTCTGTGCGGGGACCCTCCCGCTACCTGCAGCGTTGGGTCGCATACCCTACCTGTGTCCATGGAGGAGGAGACCGTTGTATGTTGCATGTCCATGTGGTTGTGGAATTTGGCCTTCTTACTTTTCCAATTCTAGCTAGCACGTTATTGGATGAATTTCTTACTGCATTCTAAGGTACTTGTTAGATGGTAGTATATGTATTTGCATGCATTTAAAATGAAAGTATTTTTGCATGAATGTATTCGCCACTGGGGGTGTAGTTTTGCAAGGATATGTTGATTTTGCATGTGGCTTTGTTCCCTTTTACGGGTAGTAACCTAACACCCCCCGCCACACGCCCTTGCGGCGGCTTGCGGGGGTTTATGAAGATGTAGGTGTTTTGTGTCTTAGCTCCTCACTCCTCTGTGAACTTTATTCAAAATTTAGGTAGACGTGGGGATGTAACTTAAACGTTTTTCAGTTCGCGTTTTCCACTATATGAATTTGCTTCTTCGCGTGAGTTTTAGTCTTTGGCTCTCACTGGCAGTCCAAATTTGGCGATAACTTGTTCAATTCTGACGACCAATATCCTTAAGAAAGTTACGAGCGAGAATTAAATCGACTTCAATGGAGCTGGAATCACCGGGACTCCCTCTTAAATACGCCCAATAGTAATGGCATGCAAAGGTTTCGACTCGACTGAATCAAAACTATCCTCAGTGTACCTCATCGCACTCTGGCGAACGTGATCCTCACCAGCGAGAATGTGCCGCTTTCAATGGGGTCAGGGTCTCGTCTTCCATTGCCAGAATACGTGACTTAAGGACGAAATGATTTACTTGTTTTCCAGTGTCAGAATAAGTGATTTAAAGAAGAAATAATTTGAGGTTGCCTTGAGAATTGCCCCAAATCATATAAATGTTTTTCGAAAGGATAGTTGAGCACTAAATGCAACAATAAATTATTTTGGTAAATATTAATGTTCTGCTAGCGCTTACCTACTGCGCTAAGGTGAGAGGAATCCTAAGGACCGGTGACCTTTGGATGAAGAAGCCTTGGAGAAGATTTGTATGATTGGCATTTACATTTATAAATTCTTGCGAATTCAAAAATGGCGACCAATCACATAAGTGTTGTATCAATCTTATCCATTCAGGGGAGTTCTTGAAATGATCACTCATTTTTTGGATCAAGTGCGCAGTTATGGAATAGTAAATTGACACTAACCGAAGTTCACCGTTATACTCCAACTTAAAGGTAAGCGTGCCATCCTCATAAAAACCATCGCCTATTCTGTTATCGCTTAGCGCGCAACTTTTGAAAAACTAATCGGTAATAATAATAGGGAGAGTAGTGAAATAGTTTAAGAAAAAGCCATATTGCCTTCTTACTTGGGCTTGAAAAATACCAAAATTTCCCAATTTCCAGGTTATTTTGTTGAAATTATTGACCCTAGAAAATATTTTGTCGATTGATAGTATTTATATAAATACGATAAATTATTGAATTTAGCCTGCTCCCTCCATAATAGAATCTTACGCGTTGGCATAGTTTGTATCCCATTTGATTTTAATTTGTTTTAGAAGCTTAAAAATTTAAACAAACAGAATTGATACCGCTGAAAATGCTTAATAAGAATCCGTTGGTTCACGATTTGGTATTTTCAAATCGACAATAAGGAGGTGAAGAAAAAACTGAGAAGGGAAAGTGGTGATTTTAAACTAGCCCACCATCCAGTAAACGGGGATTAAATGAGATGTGAACGGTCTCATTGAACCCCTCATGTTTCTAATTGGGTAAAATTGACTTTTCATCACGAAATTTTAAAGTAGGGCGTGGAAGCAGCGGGTCAACCGATCACATTATAATCACATCAAATGCAGCTCGCGTGAGGACAGACACTTTTATTGTAGGCATATCCAAACATAGGCATTGAAATTAGACATAACGAAGTCTTTTTTTAATTTAGAAACCTTCAATCCGTTTAAGGTGATGTTATAATTTACGTATGAACTCGCCTTCCAATTACACGTGTGTAAAAACTTCTAATTTCATCTCTATCTTTTGTGATATTGTATGAATTTACAAGATTATAAAAAAAACTCATTGATAAGACGAGTGGCTCCACGAAACATCAGTGAATTAGCTCAAATGCGAGCAATAATTTTCCTTTACAAAACCAAATCATCCTTAAAGTGAATATTTTTTAGATTTCTCTGTCTTTGGGCCTTTATTTGATTAAACCATAAATTAAATAAATTCTGTGTGAATAACCCATACTCTCGTCGGCATATAATGAGTTAAACAAAGCCTTTTCACTCTATTTCTATATGTAACAAATCTTTCAACCCCGTATGGATGGAAATGATTAAAGCATATGCTATGCTTTGGAAGACGAGTTAGAATAATTCCGGTGGTATTTCTAAGTTGTGGGTGGGATGTAATTTTCCCATCTGAAAATAAGCAGTTTCCTTGTCACAGTGTTCCGAGGGCATACTTGAAAATCGTATTGCGTCAATTGGATGGGAAGAGACGGTTCACACATTCGTAATTGCTGATCATTGGAAACACGAGTTCAACGTCAGTACTCGCGAGCCCACGTCGGTCGTTCCCAGGGGCGGCCTTGTCTGGGATGGCGAGAGAACGGCTGGTGCCAGGGTCTCCATCGAGAAACCCACGCAAGGGGGCAGTGGGAGGGCAGGGGGAAGGGGGGACAGGAAAAAAACACAGAAGCGTGCGGGTGGGAGATACTAAGACAGCGATAGAAAAGATCACCATATTTAGAGGTTCTTAATAGAGGTTTAAAAGATGACGCTAATTTCACATTGCATCCGAAATGAGCGTTACATGACGAAATAATTGAAATGAAATGGAATGTGCGAATTGTTAATTTAGATTAATTAAAAACTTGGCAATTTCCCACAAAATAATTTGGGCATTTTGAGGTAAATTATCAATTTTTAATTAATCATGATACTCCACCATATCACGCCTGAAGCGTCTCTTTTTTTTGGGTAAATTATAATTTGAACAGAAAAATATTGATATGGACCATGATATATTCCGATAAATTCGAATAATTGACACTTAAAACCGTTATAAAAATAGTGTCAAACGATTGAATGGATAGAGTTGATTTTGGTGAAATGGAAGAGTCAGGGATGCCAGGCTTTGCCAGCGAATCGAATGTATGTACTCATCGTAGATTTCTCGTGGGGGGGTTTTTCACCTCTGGCGTTTCACCATAAGGCTCAGCCATCTTCTTCCTGGTCAAGTTTTCGCTTTGGAGCCGATGGCTGAGTTAGCCATTGAAAGGCTGGTGCTAAGCAACGCCACTCGATGTGCTACCCGAGAGCTGGAACGTACTATTGAAAATTTATTTTATTTATTTATTGGATGATGGAATTGGGGCGAGATTGAGACTTCATCGTCCCTTCTTCCAACTAACCCTTACCTATTACATTAAATACAATCACAAACACCCAAGCCCTAGGTGGAGGAAAATCCACCAAGGTGGGAATCGAACCCATGACCTCTGAGTTGGCAGGAGAGAACGTTATCCCGCTGCCACCGGGGCAGCATAAAAAGATATCAAGAGCGTTACAAGAATGCTACACAGTAGAAAAAATATTTGTGTTTAATACGAATAATGGAGACTCAGAACTGTCATTAATAATTGTTCTATCGTATAAAAAAAAGAAAACTTAAGTCAAATTTGAAAATAAGGATGCAACAACTATTACTTAATTAATGTAAGCATGAGATTCTTTTATGCACTTTTTGATTTTAAAAATATTTTTTCACACACAATCAACTGCGGAAATATGTGTGGGCACAGCTAATTATGTGTTAATGTTTGTGACCCTTTAGAAAGCATACATACGTACTTCGTCTAGAGTGTGTTGGGAATAATGGAATGGAGGGATTGGAAATTGGTGTCCGACTCCTTCGATTTCTCGCCCGTCTCGCGCGCCGGGCGGGAGAGAACAGGGAGATCGAGGCGACGCCGTTTGACGAATGAATGGATCCGCCGGTAAGAGAGCTTCAAGGGACCTGCGTCCCGCGTTTATGAGTGCGAGTGGGGCGATTCCTTTGGCCGCCAACTCGTCCTCATTCCCGTGGGAGTCGAGGCAGGGATTAGCGTCTGTTACACTGGACTGTAAAGACCCTTATCCGGTACTCCGCGCTCCCCGGCCCCGGGCATTTCTCAGAGGAGAAGTCGCGAGTGGCGACGGAATAGTTTTTTACTCACCGAGGAGAGCCCCCGGTGCATCGGGCACCACTCCCCCTCCCCCTCCCTCCCATCTTCTCTTCCTCATCTCCCTTCGAATCCCGGGAAACGCCGATTGCGCGCATGCGCGATTGAGAGGACGCTCGGCCGCGATTGTTGTTTTTTTTTCCTCCTTTCGAATTCGTTACGCGAAGGTAGACTGCACGGGTTTGGTGTGTGTGTGAGGAGGGGGGAAGGGGCGGTTAGGGGGGGAAAGGGGGGGGGAAGGGGGAGGGAAGGGAGGAGGGATCCGAATTGAGTACATATATATACACGTGTGTGTGTGTGTGTGTGGAGAAAGATAGATAGAGAGAAAGAGAGAGAAAGAGAGAGAGGGAGAGAGGGAGGTGCTCAGATGGGTTGGTGGGATTGGGGTTCGGGATAAAATAGGGTCAGCCGCAAAAACCGCATCGATTGTGGGGGTGGGTGGGTAGTCGAATGGAGGGAGGCTGGGGCGGTCGCTAGGAGGGGGTGGTTTTGAAAGGGGAGGCTGGGGGAGAGAGAAAGAGAGAGAGTGGTGGCCTCGGAGAGGAAGCGATTGGGGAGGGGGGCAGGGAGGGAGGGAGCAAACAAAAGGAGGAATGAGGCTAAGACGAGGAGGAATGACAAAATAAAAGGAAAATGGAGACACCTCCCACCTTTTCATCGATGACAAAGGGGAAATTAAAAGAATGCCTCGGCTGCATGGGAAGAGGGTGGGCTCGAAAATAAGGGGGCGAAGGAGTAGAGGGCGATAGGTTGGTGGGGGTAGCCGGGGGAAGGGCGAGGGTGAGAGTTATTTATGTATATTTTCCTCCACCTCATCCTCTTCATTTAAGTGCGAAGGGGGGATGGAGGGAGGGGGCAAAGCGGGATGAGGGTAGTCGGGTGGCATTGTGTTGAGGAGGGATTTGCAATTGGCTTCGGAGATGGGGTCTCGGGGGTTGGAGTGAGGGGGTGGGAGGGATCAACCAGTCACCCCTTCACTCCCCCGCCCCTCGCAATCCCTTCCACGATGGCTATTTCCTCCCGTGCGCGACACTCACGGAGACGCCGATACCCCCCCCCCCCAATCCCCTTCTTTCCCCCTCCCCCGACGGCCGACCACCCCTCGGTCGAGTCCCGATACAGCCTCTAATCTCGCAATCCCCATTATATAAGATGTGATTGCACGCACGCACACTCCCCCGTCCCTTCCACCCAGCGACATCAGCCCTCCGCCCTCTCCCCTCGATCACTCCTTCAGCGAACCCCCCTACCACCCCGGGGGGAGCGCTCCCTGGGGGACGAAAGGGGGAACGAGATGATGGGGGGTGGGGGTGGGGCGGGTCTTCTGCGGGGGTTGGAGGCGCGCATCTCGCTCCTCCCCTGCACTCCGGATGCGTCCCAGAGCACCGCAGGCGCGCACCCACCCAATGGGGGCAACGGCGGTCACCGCCCGCCGTTTGAGAGGCGAACCTGAAGTACGTAATGCCGCAGCTTCGCAATCAGAGGGAAAGACTTAGACACGACTTTTATCGAACATGAGGGGAATGATGTGATATCCCTTGCCACGATAAGTCTCCATCTAATTTACATTCTCTTGCTTATCAAAAAGTACACTCGACCCTTTACTCGCCATGTAGACCTTCCCTCAAATGAAATTCATCGACTCAAAGCGTGAAACGCAGTTGAAATTTCAAAAAAAATATGCTCCTTACTCTTTGCGCTATGCCCAATCTATAGCGATAAAGGAAGGTGTAGGTTTTCGTGGTACTAGAATGCTAGGATTGGAGGTATGCCGACAACGGCTGTCTACGGCACCGTGTGGATTAATTCAATGAAGCTCCGGAATGAGTGGTTTCATTAGCGGCTGCAGTTTTAATTATTTATCTATAAATAACTTGAAATTAAGTTATTTATATATTTCATTTCATAGGGTGTAAAAATGCCTTAATGACGGATATGAGAAAGTCTTCATGAGCAACACGTCGGGGAATCGTGCGGAATTACGAATTACTTGAATTTGAAAATTGCTATACGAAGTCTACTAAGGCATTTTAGTCGGTCCCTATCGGTAAAAAAATCTTCTTCCCTAAACTCTCCCGATTTTTGAGAAAGCGCTGCGGCTCTGTGTTACAATGAAAGTATAGTTAAAGTGGACATAAAACTTTAAGTTCCCGATGAAACCAAGTGTCCGTTTTACTATCAGTAATTTAAATTGACAAAACTGTCCGTCAAAGTAGGTACTCCTCAATTTTAAAATGAAAAAGTAATGGCTAGCAAGTTAGCGGGAGAATGATTTGCAGTGCATGATAGTATTGCTGTAATTATGGCAGACCTTCTGTTCTAATTTGGTTTGATAATATGGAGGGTATAGAAGTCTTCGTAATTTTCGCATGCGTCTATTTTTCGAATTTATAACGATGAAGAATTTTCCGCAAGTTATACACCGATGAAAACCATTGTGAACTAATTACTAGCCATGGTTGGATTCATTCAATAATATTGAATTGAAAACTAATGCGTTTTTGGATTATTTAAGGCCACTAATTCCTTTTAAAACCTAATTACATTATAGGGTATTTAGTCATTCATAAAATTAATCAGTTATTATGTGTATTAGGATTTTATGCAACCGGTTTTGTGTGTCTACTGAAAATGTCGGATTTAGCCCGTTTTTTTCTTAACAGTTTCATGCTAACTATGATCATTATTTATTAAGTCTTGCATTATTGGTCATCCTTGGTAAATGTTCGTGATGACTTGTGTTATCTCAGCCGAAAGCAGTCTGCGATTCATTTTATGAGTTTTGTTATTTGCTTGAATCATGTCCATAAAGAATATTGGGAAAGATGAGGTCTTCGGGTGGAAAGTGGAAAATTTACGACTTCATTTGTTACTCATTTATCAGAATTTAGAGGAATATTGTTGTTCACCATATGGAAGGTCTCTCCTGAAAGTATTGTGACATATTTTTACCCGGATATATGGACGGACGGACTGGCGGCGGTTTCTCCGTCTGGGTTTGAGAAATGGGAGTCTTAGGAAAGTCTGGAAGCCGGTAGCTGTTGGATCCCAGCCTTTACGGAGTGCGGATCATTCGTTTGCGAAACCTCTATAACGTGCCCTCGTTACGCTCCGTCATTAATCGGTTATTGGAACAGCGCTATGCCATCAAATTTTACGTGAAACCCAGCAAAACCAGGAGAGAGACTCATCGCATGCTCAAGGGGGCTTATGGTGATAACGCCATGGGTAGATCGGGTGTTTTTGAGTGGCACAAGTTGTTTCGGGAGGGAGGGTAGAGAAGATGTTGGAAATGCCGAAACCGAAAATCGTTGACCGAAAACATGAGCATGAGAAAGGTGTGTGCGAAGTCATTGCCACGGTTGATATCGGACGAACCCAAGGAAACTTGCACGCGGATCTGCCAAGAGCTTCTCGACCATGCCTCAGTCACCCTACAGATTACCGTCACCAGATTTCTTCTTCTTCCCCCGCCTCAAATCCGAGCTGGAAGGACGTCACCACGACTCAGTGCAAGCGTTACAACAGGCCGTGACGAGGGAGTTTAGCAGCATTCCGGGCGCCGCCATCCAGAAGGCGTGGAAAACCCGCTGGCAGCGTGTGTTTGGACGCACAAGGGTGCTACTTCGATGGCTTTTGAGTGCATGTATCAATTCTGGCATTCATTTCTTTTAATCGACTCAAACCTACTATTTTTGGGACAGACCTTGTTCAACGGTACGACGATGCATTTTCTTACCTGTCCTAACAAAAAACAAACTGATTATGGCACTGCAGTAAGTTCCTCTTCTATTCCATATACTTCCATCGCACTCCCATCCTTTCCAACATCCCTATCCAATTCCTTCCCATTCTCCGCATGCCTACATTCTCCCCTCTATATCTCACCGTCTTCAACAACCCATTTCCAATAAAAACTCTCTGCATCCATCTTTCCTGCCTCCTTTGGATTTCTTTCAGCATCCCCTTTCTTCCCCCACCATACACTTTCTCGTTTGTTTTCCTTTCAGTCCATTCCACCTTTACCATTCTTCTCCAAACTCACAATAAAAAAGCCTCCAATCTACGCCTATCATCATAACTCAATGACGTCGCATTCACATCATACAAAAAACCTTGCTCTTTATCAAAGTTTTCATTTGCCGTTTCTTAAGATGCTTACTCAACCCCCTGTCATCAATTCTCTCATCCTCTGGTGAAGGCTTCTTGGCCTGACGGGAGCTTCTTCTTCTTATGTACTTACTACTTTGAGAATTTCGGTCCAGAACTCTTACGACATAGGTAAACTGTTCCACCTGCTGCAGTTTTCATAGTTATCTTAGTTTTTCTCCGCATGGCCTTTGTTTGTTTACATTTATTCTCATGCCATACCTATCGCACTGACTTTCCAATTCAATCAGCAATGCTTGCAACCCTTTGGCTGACTGGAAAATTATAGCTTGGTCATTAGCAAACCTAACTGATTTTACGCATTCCCCGCCGACTTTCATTCCTATCTCCAGTTATCCCCATGCCTCTTTATCCATTTCTTCCGAATATACATTGAAAAGCCCATATGATAATGCACATCCATGCCTTATCCCACCTCCTATCACTGGCCAACCCGACTCTTCATACACCACTCGCACCTGAGCAATCTGAGACATGTATAGGTTTCGGATAAGCCCCACACTCCTCCGATCTACTCCATTAGTTACGTTCATTAATCCAACCGAACTCATTATATCAAATTTATCAAAATCTGCGATACATAATAATATGTCTTAATCATACATTATGTTCCTTTCCCTTTGAGACCTCATTACGGCTATGGCATCCCGCGTGCGTCTCCCTTTTCTGAACCCACGCCTTACATCCACAGTTTGATCATTTTCCCTCTTTTCCATCGCCTTATTGATTACCCTAAGTGCCACTTTTGCAGCTGGCCAAATCGAGCTCATTGTTCTGTGGATGTCCCTCTTTTGGAATAGGAACTAACCTCGATCTGACGTCGTTTTCTGGCCACATTCCTCCCTCATTGATGCTATGAATTAATCCATAAAAAATCTTCCTCCCAGATTTCCCTAAACCGTTAAATAGTTCTGTGGGAATGTTGCCTACCCCAGGTAGATAACACCCCCCGGAACTACTTAAATCTTTTTCAAAATTTGGGTAGAACTTTTATGGGGTAATTAGTAGTACAAAAGAAGTAGGAACTTGGCCAAATGGGAATGGGTGTTAGTTCCTACCCCAAAAAAGGTAAAGACCGCCATATGTGAGGACTACAGAATAATAAGTTTCATGTTGGACAGAGCTAAAGGGGTTCTCAGAATCATGAATAAGAGTTAGAATAGCAGGGCAAATTATTACCTATTGGATGAACTGTTTAAATTCGGAAAGGGGAGAAGCACGCGTGATGCTATATCAGCAATGAAGTCTTCAATAGAGCTGAACATAGAATACAATCATGAGGTATTTGTCCGCTCCATAGATTTTTTTAAGGCATTTTAAAGAGTGAATTGGGTGGAAATAATGATGTATTGTAGAAAATAGGAATAAATTGGCGGGATAGGAAACTTATCGGCAACCTGTACATATCAGAGACTGCTCAGGTGCGAGTGGTGAATAAAGAGCCCGGGTGGGCAGTTTTAGGAAGAGGGGTGTCCCGTATCACCTGCGATTTCAACGTTTATGTGGAGAAAGTAGTGAAAGAGGAATGGGAAAAACTAGGAGGAGGAATCCCCCCCGCCACACGCCTTTGCGGCGGCTTGCGGGGTATTATGTAGATGTGGTAATGAAAGTCGGTGGAGAATTAAAGAAGGTTTAATGGTAGTGTCGGATGACTGGTGTGTTTTGTTTGGTGAGGCAAATAAATGCACAATTGTTCCGTTGTATAGTCAGCACCCATCCAAAACCTACCATTAACAGTGGAATACCAATAATAAAAAATGTAGAGAAATCAAATAATCCAGGCTCTTATCCTTCATCATATAGGAAACTTGAAAGCCTGAGCCATTCCCTTAGATTGTTCATGTCTAAACATACCGACGGGATAAAAACAGATTACTTTCCGAATATTTTTATTGAGTGGGTTTCATTATGTCTTAGTTTGATGATAATCAGTGATCGGGAGCTGATTTTACCTCTTGGAAAAACTATGTCAATACTTCTTGTTCATTTAAATACAGAAGTATGTAATACAGATAAAGTATTTGTTTTACTTGTGATGTACCGATCCTCAACTTTCCCACAATTAAGATTGTTGCCTTCTCTCTCTCTCTCTCTCTCTCTCTCTCCGTCGGGGAAGTGGGAGCGTATTTTTCGGCGTCCACATATTGCAAGGCTCGGGATCTGCGCCGGTTTATTTACCTTTTACTTCATCGATTTTTCTTAACATAAAACCATGCATCCTCCGAACTCCGTGGAATGCTGTCTATACCGGCCATTCATTGGTGCGCTGACCATCTTCGACGCAACAATAGGCCTCTAACCAGACTGTGTCGCATTGTATGCAATCCGACGGACATTCACGGAGATTATAAGCCCCTGCGCCATTCATCAACAATAATGGCTTTTCCCGTCTCGCAACCACGAAATTTTACAATCAATCGATTCAAGGTTATTATAAACACTCTTTAAACAACTATGAATCTCAGTAAGAGTCACTTTTTCAGCAGTTAAAAATTCTATAACAGCACGCTGTTTGACTCGCGTTGACATAGAATAACAAAGAATAACAATGGAGACGATTACAAACACCCAAGCCCTAGGTGGAAGAAACCCACCCAGGCGGGAATCGAACACGCGACCCATGGATTGGCAGACGAGGTCGTTACCCCGCCGCCAACGAGGCCGACATAGAACTACAACAGGTCTCCATGCTTCCGCTTCTCAAAATAGGCTGCATGAATGTAACAATCTCAAACTTGCGCATACGTGTTGAGGGGGGATGTTACTTCCACATGCCACTAGAAGTGCCTCTGAAGGTCATTTTGTTTGTGGCCTAGAAGCATATGTGCATTAATTTTCAGCCTGCCCTCGTATTCCCGTGAATCTCATTCCGTCATCGCGCACCACCATTTACGCATATTAAAGTGATAATTATGTTATAATTCTGCGTATTTTTTGTTTTTTTTCCCTCCACCTTTCGTCTTTTTTCCGTAGTATCAAAATGTTTAATCAAGGACATTGTGAGCCATTTGCGCTATATTTTTATTCTCACGGAAAAAGATCAAAGCGATAATACAACATTACGTGTTATTTTCATAATTCTGTCTATCTACATATCAGTTATAGTATATATCTGTTATAATATATATTGTATAGAAAAATAATTCATCAGTTAGTTCTATCGAATAATGATAAAAACATATTCTTTAAATATTCAATTGTTCCCGGCTCAACCTTGTGGAAATTCATTTTAATAAAATTAAGAATACAAAGTAACTTTCCAGTGGACAGTGGAAAGTTACTTTGTATTCTTAATTTTATTAACAATTTCTTTGGTGAAATATCATTTGAATATGAGGAAAAAGATATTTCTTATGTTTTGATTTTATACGAGTATTATCTGTGCCGGCGGTGGAACATGTATTTTCATCCCTATATTAAATTGTGCATAAAATTTGTCTGAAGACAAAGATGACGCTAAGATTGAACGAATCCATTGGTAAGGGCATCGAAATGTACTCTCTAACATTCCATATAGTCTGGATACGGAGTGTGTAGATGCTCATTTCGGAAAAAACTGCTGAATTAAAAAAAAATGTGTATTCCCTTGCTTTTTTGTCTATTGCGTTACCACTACCCATTAAACCTACTTTGGTCTTCGCATTTTCTCTCAGAAAATTGAGTGTTTTATTTGCGATTGCATGCCTGTGGAGCGAGCTGTTGAGGGAGTGGGGAGGGCAGGGGAAAGAGAGGATTGGGGCCGGGAGTCTTCCCCCGGGATTTGCAGCGGAATCGTCGGCCTCCGGGACGTGAGTCGCGGGAGGCGACGGAGGCGGGCAAAGGGAGGAAGACGCCGAGGGAGCGGCGAATTTTGCCCAGCGTCCTTTTATTCATTCAAACGCGCTCCGTCTCTCTCTCTCTCTCTCTGCGATAGGACACCCGTTTTGCATCCACTAGTTCTGCTCTAGCATTATATTTCATCTACATCTACATAACACCCCGCAAGCCACCGCAAGGGTGTGTGGCGGGGGGTGTTAGGGCACCACCCGTAATTAAGAAAAAGAAAACGAATGCAAAAGCCACAAATTTACACAGCTCACAAACATAACATGGTATGAATTCATGCAAAAATCCTTACAAGTCACACACATGCAACCACACTAACTACCAACTAACATACACATGCATCTACAAATATTCCTGATATCTTTCTAATGTTTACTTTTTTTCGAATTATAAATTTAATATTTTTAATATTTCTAAAATGACTTCGGTTTCTTACTATTATGATTCCTGATTGTTCGGGGAAAGAATGAGTATTTGTATCTATCTTTCCTGGACTCTATCTCCCTTATTTTATCTTTGTGGTCTGATCCACCCAAGTAGTGTGGGGTCATTATAATGCATTTAGTGCCATCGTTAAACTCGTTTGTTCTCAACCTTTCTAAAAGTCGAAGTCTCGCTTGTTCTCTTCGTATTTCAAGTGGCTCCAAGCCTAAATCCACTAAGAGACCTGTCACTATTGTGTTCTTGTCATAACAATTTTTAACGAATCTGGCGGTTTTCTCTGGACTTAATTAAATTCTTTATGCCAAAATTTACCAATCTTCCTATTCATTTGGACGCATTGAATTTTCACGAATATTTAATTCAACGGAATGAAAAAGACTTCGCATGATTTGAATTGGGTTTTTGAAAGTGCGATGAATTGAAATGAATATCTAGGCTATAATATTTAATAAATGTGATTGGTTCGAAACTCCGATGTCCCTTCTATTTTTTTAATAATCGTTGAAATTAAGTTGATTTCAAAAAGTTTGTTCAATGACCTTAGTTCCTTAAAAATTTGAGAAAAACTTTATTAAAATGATGACGGCAGGGAAGTGCTACACCCGAAAAGAAGATTTTCTGCAATTTTCAGCAGCTATCCCAATTGTGCCGTAATTTTGAATTTAATTTAATTTAATTTTTCACTTGTGCTTTGGTGTCTTATGTTTGCACGTATTTCAACGGTTGTCTAAGTACGCCTAATGTTGGGGGCGATCTGCTTATGTTGCTGACTGTAATTTAAACTAAAACTTCCCTGAGTGTTATACCAAGTATTTGAAAACAATCGTGAATCAGCGATTAATTATTTCAATATAATATGTGCGCGTGTGCGTTCGATTCCTTCGGGAAAACGATTGCACATCAAGGGCCAACTCACGCTTGCGTCTGGGTAACCTTTTTGAAAGTAACCATTGACAAAATACTCGAGAATATTGGAATGAGTGGGTGATCGTTGAAATACATACCAACCAAACGCTATTTTTTAGGAATGTTGTCATATCAGACGTTAAAAAGCCACTGAAATAAAAAATCAATATATCTATCCACTAAATTTTTAAAAAATTCGCCACAACTAGTTTCGATTTATTGGCGTCATCAGGTACCTCGGGTTTTTGAGAGGTACTTGAGGATGACACCGATGCGTCGAAACTAGTTGTATCGAATTTTAAAAAAATTAGTGGAAATATATAGTACATAGATTTTTTAACTCAGCTATGATGGATTTCCACAAAGTTAAGCCTGATAACATCGGATATAGAAGTGTAAAACTTCATTATGCTTGGTTGAAATTCAATTCTAAAATATTAGCTATCGAACATGACTTTAATGCAGGAAAAAGTGAACAAATCAAAGAAAAGAAGTTTTCCTGAGACATCCAAAGAAGGTAGAGAAGGTTGTTGTTGTGATCATTTTGAGTTATAAGGAGAGTGTAAATCGGTGGGAGGTGGTGGTGTAATGTAAAAGTGACCTTTGATTCTGGGCCCGACCCCCCGTTGCACCGAAGACACCTGGAGGTGGGGGAAGGCTCTCAGGCGACACTCGTTAACCAACTCGCGATAGCATTGGCACGAGAGCCAGGCTTCTCCGCCCCCGCTCCTGAGCCCCACCGCCCCCGGCCCTCCCGCTCCTCCCAACCATCCCTCCCCTCCGCGGCGACGCACCCCCGACTCAAGATGCTAATGCTTTTTAATTAAGAGAAGGGGAGGAGAGGGGGTGGGTCGGGAGGGGCGGAAGGTGGCTGTGACTACTGCGGGCTTGGGAGATTGGATAATTCCTGGGAGAAAAATAATTACGGGGCCACCTCCGTTCATTAGCTCACTTAAAAAAGTTTTCAGCATGATACTCATATCTAGTTAACGTTGAGCCGGCACAATTTCATTTTGGGCGAAGCTTGAAAAAGCGCTTCTCCGCTGCGAATCCAAGGATCTCGTGATGGATGCTCTGGCTGGCTCCCGAGTTAACTCTCGTGCCCTCATCTCAGATTTTCTCCCGGAAACTTTTTGGTGCGATTAAAACACACGCACGCACACGTTAAAAGTTGATTCGCGTTTAAATGAGAGTGGATCTCTCCTAACGAGGTTTTGTTTAAATTGAATTCATTCGACCTGAAATTAATTATCTTTTGGGGCGTAATTTTGATGAATAAGCGAAATCCTGGACATTATTCAGGAAATACAACTTTATGTAATTTATCTTTTCGTGTGTATGGTAGGATTTATTATTAATTTTATGGTATACAGCACAATATAAATCGTTATTAATATTCACATGCTCGGATATTTATATGTTCACATTTCTGTTGTCGTTTTGAGAGATCCCAGGTTCAGCTCGAACGCGGATGTATATTTTTAATTCACTTGCGTATTCCTACGAGCAAAAATAATACTTAGACGCTCTGTGATTAATCGTAACTAGCCAGTCTGCATTGTACAAATTTCGAAATATAATTATCCATACTAAGGCAAAAAAAAATACTGTTGCACAGAAGGCAAATGGTAGTGTATTTAAGTGGGTTGTCTCTCTGTTTTAAATAAGAAAGAGAGTCCAAATTGAATGAAAAATCTTAAATTTTTGTCAATACTCGCCAATGAAAGTACACATGATTACAACGGCAGGAAATTGATACGCGTTACGTTCCGATGTGACGGTACTGATATGAGTGTACCTACATGTATAATTCGATTAATACAGGTACGATAAAATATAGAAAGGGAGATAACAGGGATTCTGATGACCAACCATAATCTTATATTTGTATAATAATGACAATAAATAAGTAAAATAAAAGTTAATGTACAAGATATACTCAATAAGGACTTCATAACCTAATGTATATTTACATAAGGATAATTTTGCCAGCAAGAGTAGTAGAAAGAATAAATATTTCAAGATTGGATAAGCATGTGTATGTAATCACAGAAAAAAATTAGTTTTAAACCCACTACAGACGTAGAATTGCATAGATAATGCTTAGGGACTCAGAAAGATCAGTGAGACTACGATATGACTAGGCACATATTTATGAAAAGCGTAATACAATGTCACACTTGTTCTTCAAGTTCAATACGCTCTGGACTTCAATTCCCGATGGTTTTATCGCAAGTTACGGGTAACGTAAAATACGAATCCTGTCGAAAATACGATGCTTAAAACCTCAAAAAGTTTGATATGTTCAAAAGAGCCAAGCAAGTAATTACATTTCGCAAATGATTACTTACCAATAAGGAAATATCAGAGTTATGACGGTGCCGTTATAATTTACTCCATAACGAATGAGATGTAAATTAAAAAGATGTCTTTTTATCTGAATTTTCTCTAATTAATCACCACAATCTCTATTGCTGTTCTAATAATCTCATCAGTACCATGAATTACCCGAGTATTAATTATTTAGCACATTACTGCAATTAGAGCAAGAGAGGGGTGCCTCTCTCAGGTTTCTTGATAAGTATTACGATATGGAAATCACTCAGCTTAATGTCTAGTTTTTCGGCTTCAACCCTTTAAAATCCTTGACGTTTCCATTCATCACTATACTTGCCTATTTACTTCGATCACTTCGAATATCATTATGACTGTATATCTCCTCCAACACATCCTCAATTTACGTCGAAGGTGGTTCAGCGTGTCTTAGTTCAAATGTCGTCCATCCGTCCGCGGCAATCAACCCGCGAATGTGGTCTCGATAAGTTCCCTCCGAATCGATTGACAGCCCTTAGGTGTGTGGACTCTGCACATTCAGCTTAATGAAGGGCGCCACTTCCTTTGACCATCATCCGGTTTCCCAGGAAGTTCTAATAACCATAAAATCTCACTGTTTGGATTTAATACGGTATTTCCGATATTCATAGCCCTAGTTTCGAAGCCGGACCCACCCGGACGGCAGGTGAAATCTCTACCCCATTGTCCATAATCTCTTACCGAAAAATATTCAATACTATTATTTATTATTGCTAAGCTATGAGTTTTTGCATGGACAAAGGTTGCCAAACGGTACAGCGACAATTCCCTTGGCTCTCAAAATTGGCACAAAATGGCATCCAACATTACAAATAGGCCCTCTTCAATTCCGAATTCTTCCTTCCTTCCTACAATCCATTCAACATCCCTTCCCTATTCCTGCCCCTTCCTTATTTTCCTAACATTCTCCCCTCTATCACAGTCTTCAACATCCAACTGCCGGTCAATACACCCTTCATCCACTTTTCCTGCCTCCATGGGATTTCTCCCAACAAACCCCTCTCTTCACCCACCATACCAAGTACTTCCTCATTGTTTTCTTCTCTGTCCATTTCACCTTCTCCATTCTTCTCCACACCCACATTTCAAAAGCCTCCAATCTACGTCTATCCTCCTGCTTCCTTGACCGCGTTTCCGCGCCGTACATGACTGCGGTCCATATCAAAGTTTTACCGAGCCTTATCTTAACATCCTTAATCAACGTCCATGTAATTGAGTCCCTCCTCCTTGTGAAAGCTTCTTTCCCTAGCGCAATTCATCTCCATATGTCCCTACTACTTTGACCATTTTGGTCCAAAACCCTTTCGAGATACAGGTATACTGTTGAACGGATCCTTTTAGAGTATTTCACATCCCGCTTTGGGAACTGAACACTCCTTTTCATTGATTGTCGACCCATTCCCTCACAAGCTCGACATCAACTCAACACGTTACGGTTACCCGACTAATTTCTATCACTGAACTCTGGAGAGTTTCTTGCACTTGCTTTTCAGAGCTTTCAGTATGACCTATATCATGTTCAAGAAAACTGATTTTTCGTCTATTTAACCCTTTCATTTCCCTCCTAGACCCATATAATTTTGCAAGTGAAGATCGGTGCTTATGGTGAAAATAATCGCGGGTCATCTTGGCTGCTGCATCCATAATCTGTTTTGCACGTACATCCGTAGTATGGCCAATTCCATCTTGTTATTAATGTTAGGATTCCCTACAAAACGTGCGGCGAAAACACTAATTATGAATTAAAACCCAGCATTCAACCATTGTTGATCGAATCACATCGTGCTCATGTGGTTACATTGCCAATTTACGATTTTCCAATATCCTTTTCGGACATAAGCCAAAATTTCCTCCCGTTCGTAGGGGGATGGGAGCCCTTTCCGGCGCTGGAGAGGCGTGGGCGGAGTTGTGTGCATCCCGCGATCTACCAAAAATGCGTGTGGCAGGGGGTGCAAGGGTAAGAGTTAAGGGAGGATATGAGAGAGGAAAGGAAGAGGAAAAAAATATTTTATTAATAGCTATCAAATAACGTGTGAATATGCATACATTCTGGAGGAAGACTTGATTCAAAACGAGTGTCTGTTCACCTAATAAATTAGTAATTTGTTACAGGAAAAAAAGGGATGAAAATGATCAACAACCTGGGATCGTAGATTTTCGCGGCGTTCAGATGAAAGACTCTCCATTCTTGGGATGTCACCGCGTAGGTTGTTTTTCTGACAACAGTTTCGCCCGTGTTTCAACGAGCGTATTCAGGTCAAAGTGCTGGGACATTGTTTTAGCCGTGTTTATGTATGTTTCGCCTCTCCCTCCGTGCTCTGTGATTGGTCGGGGGTTTCCCGCCAAATCCTTTTCCAGGCTCCTGATAGGCGGCAGCCATCTTCTCTGTTAAAGTTATCTTTTTCTATGAGTATCTCACTCGATTCTCTTATTAGCCTGGGATAATATATTCTCTCTTTGGATATTATCCTGGTCTCGTCAAATTTGATTTTATGGTCAGGTCCGCTCCAAGCGTGTTCATCAATGGCTGATAAACTGAACTGCGCTCGTTGAAACACGGGCGAAACTGTTATCAGAAAAACAACCTACGCGGTGACATCCCGAGAATGGAGAGTCTTTCATGATCAACAACCATTTATACGGAAGAACTCCACCATAACAAGACAGGTTATGCAGAACTGAAAACTAAGAAGGGGAAATTCTACATACTACATATTTCAGGGGCATGTAACTCAACGTCTCTGCCTCTGAAGTCACAGTTGGGGTACCACTGAAGGCACCGGGCGGCGTGAGGCATCCCCCCGTCCTCCACGGAAAGAGAGACGAGGGATGGAAGGAGAAACTTGAGAACAACAAAGAAGGGTACCGAGCACTATATTCATTAAATGACAGTACCATGGGGCCATGCGAGAAGGGATTTGACAACAAAGCGCGCGAGATAAGTGAAAGTGCACCCATTTGAGTAAAACTAATTATTTCCCAGACACTGCAGGTGGCAAGTGGGGATTTTTGCTATCTGTTACCCTACAGTTGCTATCCCGTATTGTTCGTGGGAAGTTTCCGAATGCAACACTCAGGACAATCGCGCGTTCGGAATTCATTTGCCACGTGATCTCAAGCGGCAAAAGCGGAGTGCGGCCCTCTCCACCCTCGCGGGGCGCTTCCGTGTCGCTCTCACATCACACACACGCGCGCGCACGCACAGTCCGACGGCCGATTTCACTCGCCGGCGATCGCGGGCGTCGTCCCGGGGTCCGGGAGAGGATATTATCCGCGCCGCTAATTCCTCTCTAAAGAGGTGTCAGTCATAAGACAGGCATCACTCTCGGGCACCCTCTGGGTGTGGGGGAGGGATGGGGGGTAGTAGGAGCGGATGGCGAAGAGGGGAGCGAGTGGGGGGGAGAAGGAGGAGGTGGAAAGGTGCATCTGCCTCCAGGGCCAACTGCTGCCGCCTCATCCGGCGACACTCTGCAGAGCCTCCCCCCACCAAACCCCTTGTTTTTTTACCCCACGTGTATATGTGTTCGTTTCCCTTCTCCTCAGTCGCCTTCCCCCGGGCCATCCAGCCCCATCCAGGGGGACCCTTGTCACCCAGGATCCGAGGGCAGCCAAGTGTCACTCGCTAACTGGGTCCCCGACGACACATGCGCGCGCACAAATGCGTTTATCCTCAGACGACGATATTATACCTCGATCCGTGTAAATAAGCGGGGTCCATTGTTCGTCTTCCCCCTCCGGGAGGAGGAGACGGGGAGTGTTTGGTGGTTCGGTGTCATGGAAACGGAGACCCGCTCTCGCCGTGGACGTGGAGGCGTCAATCTCGTGGACCCCGCGCGTCGGCCGTCGGTAATTCGATCAAGGGGCGCGCGTGCCGCCCGCCGCCATTTCCATTCTCGTCTCTTCTTCGGATTGACGGGAGATTCAGTCGTCGGAGGAAACACGGGAGGAGGAAAAGGGAGCATTTTCGTCCGGGGGATAAAAAAATATTCGGCGGTGGAATACGTGCTTGCTCTCTCGTGCGTAATTATGTTATATCTATCTAACGCGCCCTTGTAGCGTCGAATTTGCCATTAGGGAGAGAGAGAGAGAGGGACATTTTATCCACGGGGCCTGCCAGGTCGTGTAAATAAGAAGGATAAGACTACGTAGCTAATGTATTTAAAAGGTTTATCCCTCTCAAAATGCACAGCCGGTGCAGCGGTTCGTAAACAACGATTCCATACAGATGTTAGCGATGGATTTGTTCTCTGAATTTACTTGAACACTCTTTCGCACGTTCATTATCTCAAAAAATAAAGATGCGTTTATTCATACGAATTTATATCTGTTAAACTCAATACTTTACACTTTATGGCATTATCGCAAAGTGTGGAGGCTCGCACGGTAAATGGAATTAAGAAGTAGCACAGTGGGAAGGGGATTTTATCTCCCTAAACCTGTATGCAGTGCATTTGTGAAGAAACGCTTTCGAGGTGAGAACTATGACACCTCAAATGAATGTAATCTTTAAGGTGAATATGCCATCTTTAAATGGGAATTCATCTTTACAGTGGATATTAAAAATGTTGGTAGGTCTTTGTAGATTGGTTTGCTTTTCCGACTGATATATTTGTCGCTGGCGAGGGCATGGAAGCTGCTCGGGTTAGGATTGTGTTGCAATAATTGCTGGCTACTTTTGCAGCTGTTCCTAAACCTTGTCATTTCGTGGGTTTCGTGGGATTCATTAGTCACGCGTGTCGGTCAACGAGTTATTTTTAGTGAGGGATATTTTTTGACACCTCTTTGCGTAACTTCGTCGAGAGAACTAGTTCAATTGAATAATCTAAGGATAAAACCAATTGTTCTCTTTATTTGGAGATACTTCCTTACTCTGCGAGCTCCACCATACAGCTCACGAAGCGGCACTTCGGTCGGACACCGTCCCACACTCCTCCCTCATTCCCTCCCTCGCCCTGCGGCAGCCTGCCGGTTCGAGACTGAGGAAATATTCTCCTATTTTTCCTCTCTTATTTTCATTTTCCGATACTTCGTGAGGGGCGGCGAGTGTGGGCCTTCATCGAACTTACACCCAGATGCATTTATTCCCTCGTCTCTTTCTCTCTCTCTTCTCAAATCCCAACCCTCGGGGTAAGGAAAGGATTTCCACCCTCCCCTCTTCTGCTCCTCCCCTTTTGTTCCTCCCCAACCCCATTCCCCCCTTTCCTGGATAATACAGTGGGGTGGTGTCAGGAGGGATGGGGTTTCGAGGGAGGAGGGGAGGCGATGGCAGGGGTTGGTTAAGGCCCCGGAGAGGCACACCGTTTAGTCACCCCGACAATCAAAGGCATATTCTTCTGCCCTACTCCGTTCCTCGGTCACTCCATCCGTTTTAATATCGCCCCGGGATGGGTGGGCTTGAGCCACCGTGTCCAAAAGGTCCCTTCAGTGGGGGGGGGGGGGCGATTGGATTCACTCAGCCTCCTCGTCTCCCTCCCTCCTTCCGAAGGGAGAGCACACACGGCCTCGCCACCCACTTTTGTAGCCTCCGGTTACTTTTCAATAGGAAGCAGATTTTTATTAGTCCATCCGTTCCTCTTCCCCACCTCGTTTACTTCAATCTATTTCCTGTGACTCTCAAACTAAACTTAGATACCTAATCAGTCAAACGAGGGTCATCCGGAAAGTAGTACCCGTTCGTGAAATAAAGACACAAAAGTAAATATTAACAAACATAAAAAATTTTATTTGAAAGAGGATACTTTAAACTACTTCTCAACATAATCTCCAAGCAAATTAAGGCATTTGTCATAACGTGTGACAAGTTTCTGTATTCCTGCTGCATAGTCCTTCGCCGCCAGCTCATTGAGATACGCGAGGGACCCATCTTGCACAAATTTTTGCATAATGCAGATGGTGTTTAACAATTTCATGAACAATTGTTCGAGAAACATTGGGAAAATGCTCACAGATGTCATCAATTGTGACGCGCCGATCGTTCCTCACGAATTCGTCAACTGAGCTCACCAGTTGGTCTGTAATGACAGACGGTCTCCCCGAACGCTCATCGTCGTGTGTGTTCCCCCTCCCCATGTTGAAGTTGCGACACCACCGCCGAACAGACGACTCGTCCATTACATTGTCTCCATACACCTCCTTTAATTGGCGATGAATATCACATGGGCGAACGTTTCTTGCATTGAGGAATTTAATCACTGCCCTCACTTCACAACTGGCGGCGTTCTCAATTTTTTTAAACATTGTAAACAATCACAGAAACAACACAGGCAATGCTAGCGTCACGCAACTTGGCTCAGAGAAGACAGACAAGCCACTGAAGCTATCTGACCTCGTCCAGCGGCTACTCGCGTCGTCAGCACTTCATGCGGCACGAACGGGTACTACTTTCCGGATGCCCCTCGTAGAAGGGGACTTATTAAATCGTCGGTGATTCAATCAGAATTCTGGCCTCATATTTGGAAGGTTTGGGTTTGATTCTCGTCGAGAAAGCTATTTTTCTGTAGTGTTTCGATCACATGTGAGATATTTTTTGGTTAACGCTTACAGTGTACTATTGCTCATTTGGTTGAAAACGTGTCATAAGCCGTGGAATCTTTCGAGGTTTTCTTTTAAGAGGAGACAGACGCCCATTTATATGCCTCGGTCAATTATTTACTCCATTAACCGAATGAAAAGGAGAACCAACAGCATTAACTTGTTTCACTGTCCTTTAGGGGGGATACGAAAATAGCAAGATGTCTGTAATTGCGCCAGCGCTATTGTTATTCGAGTAATTCAGTTTTGACAAGAGATATGAAATACGATTTTATAAAATAAATACGCCAAATAATTCATTAAAGAAACTGTCGGGCTCATTTATAAACATACAACGTTAAAAGTGTCTTAAACTCATTACGTAGTGCGTCTTCAGCGTTTTTAAGTTGCGCGACCGCGAATATCCATGATAGGCGCGTAAACATAATGTGATTAACTCGATGAATAACAGTTGAGGCGTAAAAATTTCGCAATATCAATATGAAAGCAATATGACTTGTCTGGAGTTACCGCGAATCATCAGACTATTGTGATACGAAGAAAATCGCCTCATTGGAATTTAAATCGAGAATTCGCAAAAACAAATGATCTGTCATCGCGTCGCCCTGAACACACTTCCAGTCTATTGATGGGGGATTATTTCAATTCTGAGAATAGGACACCATTCGGGTATACAAACATTGATGGTGCAATTTTTATGCATACATGCATTATTCTCTCTGGGTTTCATTTTAAAGAATTGATCAACACTCATCTCTGCGGGTTCTTTTGGATAGTTTTTCTCAAAGCGGAAGGGGATGGATATGGTAATAGCGTCTCCATCTGGTGCAGAATATCAGGGTAGAAACTTCTTTCTGAAATCGTAATAATGAGATTATGAACATTTGTAGTCTCCGCCCCTCGAGATGCACATGTCCATGCTGTTTAATGCACTATACTTGTATACACATGTTTATTTCGTGTATACATAAAAGAAATATGTCCTCACGGAATAATTTAGAGTAAGTAGTACAGTTTGTTCCCATCCTTAGCGATGGCAACCTTTCTTGAAATTACTTTTTTTGAGGGCAAATCGTGCATTATATCATATGATTCAGAGTGCCGTAAGAACTAACTGGCGATTAATAAAAGGCAGTAGTTTATATGTTTAGACTTAGGTTTATGCTACAATTTGAGACATTCATATTTTCCTACGTATAAGATTACCAGTATTTTTCTGTTCCTAATTTCTGTCGCCTAATTTTTGAAAACCTGTAACCTATCGCCCAATTTCTGATTTTCAGGCTGTGCTCGATTGATAATTAGAAATAATATGAATACATTTATAATAATATACAATAATTGCTCTCGTGCCTTTTATTCAAATGGATATTTCTTCTTACGTCTATTCTGCTATTGAAACGATGCCCTTTACATTATAATACACCTTCATTCGTATTGTCAATATTCTGCAACAATTCTGCCGTATCGAGCCGGTAACACATCGGGCCATTTGTTTTCATCCACCTCTTTCGCCTACGCCACGAAGTAAACACGGGAGGAACCAATTTGTGATGATAAACCTAACGGTCATCTGCGTGTGGGTGGTAATTTTTGAGTTATTTTTATTTTACTCTTTTTACATTGAGAGAAATACTGATTTTTTTGTAAAACAAAGTACAAAAAAACCACTCGTATTTTGACTCATCTTCCAAATTCTTGAATAAAATCGGGATGTTTTTTTGCGGAGTGAACGGCCATATTGGACATTAAAAAGAGAACTTATTGCTATTTGTAGTCGGCAGATGTCTATGGGGCTCTTTCGAGTCTTGGCTTCTACTTTTTCGATTAATAGTTCAGCCAAGAATGGCTGAGCTTCCTTTGAAGACCCTCTAGGCAGGCCACTGAAAATGCAATGGATTGTACCATAAAAAAATACAGTTGGACCACAAAGGAGCTGCACTGTATATTTGTGAGTTTTCCGGTGGTTAAAAAAAAAGGAGGGATGGTTGCCGAGGCTAATTGGGCGTGAAAGCTCCCGAGGTTTTCCGATCCCTTTTAAATCGCAACCCTCCTCAAGTCCCCCCCAAATTTGTCCTCCAGCCCCCCCCCCCCTAGTTCTCCATTTCTTCTATCACCGGTTCAAACCCTCCGGGCATTCGGAGAGATTTCTTTCCCCGCCACGGCCGCGTGCGTCGCCCGCTCCGCCCTCGTCGCAGAGTCACGCAGGGTTTGGGGGAAGGGGTCGTCGGGGTTTTTTTTGATTGTTTGGGTTTCTCCCTGACGAAATAATTGGAGTTTCCCGCCCCCCCACCCACCAACCCCACCCCCGCTACCCTCCGGGACTAGAAGGGATAGTGAACGGGGAAGGGAGTGACATTAGGGACGCTTCTCGGGGGGATGAAATGTCCCTTTGGCAGCCTCCCCCGACCCCGCACAACACTCCTCTCTCTACGTCTACCCTTCCTACCTCCTCCTTCCTCCCCGCTCAACCTCCTTTCAGGGGCCGGGTTCATTTCGCACGATCCCCCGCACGATGACGAGCGACGTGGCGAAACGAATCCAACGACGCGATTTCCCAGCTGCTAATTCGCACGATTCGTGGAGGATAGTGAGAGGGGAGAGGGGGTGGGTGAGAGGGTTGGGTGGGGGGGGGGGAGGAGGAAAGTGACCCGGAACGTTTTTCCACAAAATGAACGAGCCGTATTGCATCGGTCTTCAAAAAAAATGATAATAATAATAAAGGTGGCCCCTGGTGACTTTCCCCGTGACCGATTTCCCATTGAATCAGTATAAAATTGCTTATGTGGAAAACACACACTCACACGCACACACGCTAACAGGCCACCCGGGCGTTTTCATTTTATGATCGTCGTTGGATGGAATCGCTTGAATGGAAGAAGATGTTTCTGACGTTTAATTTTTGTGATGTTTGCTTTGCCTCTTTTCACCCTTTCAGGAAGGATATCCTTTCATTCCGGTCTCTATTTGATTCTTTTTCAGCCGTGACGGATTCTCGATAATGGATGTGTGCTCCGATAGGAAAAATATGGCATGTGCTACGAGACCAATCACCGCCAGCGTCTCCACATGGTTAGAGAGAAAATCATAAAAAAAGCGGAACTTATCAGAGTGATTGAAGATCCATCAGCGGGAATTTGTGGCTTCAGTGACCTGGATTGGTGAGTTCGATGCAGCTTTTCTTTTTTCCTTAAAATTACATCAGCTTCTCGATTTTGACGCGAAGCTAAGCATCTGATGTTAACCGCATGCGGTTGGAACGGTATAATCTTACATAGTTGTCGTGTAAAGCATAAATATTCAGCGTAGACTTCGTACAGACCAGGTATATACATTGGTTTGCTGGTAAGCCTTCTTGAAATTGGTTATTTGGCTCTACTTAGGATATATATGTTACGCAATGTAAAGCTGTACACATACGAGGCATATTCGAGAAGTAACAACCGTTTGGTCATTGAAAATATATTCGGTTTAAAATGTTTTTATTAGTAGTTTAGTTTAAACCAACCTACTTCACTCTTTCAAAGTAATCGCCGTTCACTTCTAAGCACTTTTCGTAACGATGCGGCAGCTTCTTTAATCCCTCATCGTAGAAGTTCGCCGCCTCTGGGAATTGAACCAATTGACAGCGGTGTTCTCGAGTTTCTCGTCTTCCTCAAATCGCCTCAGTGCAAAAAGAGAAATTAGTCGCTGGGGGCAAGGTCAAGACATCCCCGTCTTGTCGCAAACGGTTCAAAAAAGGCTTGTCCCCTCAACATTCTTTGCTTATTGTGCTGGTCGGTATGAATTTTTGGTACCCACCTTGCACACAATTGGTGATATCTGAGCTTTTCCTTCAAAGTTGTGTGGATAGTGGTGTATCCAAAAAGAGGAAATTCATCAGCCAGAACACTGGTCGTCAATCGTCGATCAGATCACAGTTCTTGGTCCATCCGTTGAACGATTTCATCGGTCTGGATATTGCGTCTGCCACTCTGCTGCTCATCACTACATTTTTGCGAGCATTTGTGAATTCTTGAACTATTTTCTAACCTTTCCTTCACTTCTTAGCTTTATATAAGCCCATGAAATAAGCACAACTCCTGAGAAATATTGGCAGCTGATGATCCTTTTGTACAAAATATCGAATCACAGCTTGCACTTCCCAACTTGCGGAAGCAAACATTTTCGCAGACATAATTATCTGCATCAAACGATAGGCAAATGACTACTGTATCACAGCAATAATTTCAATGACTTCGAAAACACTCAATAGATGGTGCTGAATGCGTATAATGTTGTTCTTAAATGCCACTAAAACGTCCCTTACTTATCGGATATGCCTCGAACGCATTTCGAAAGCACTCTGTAATGCAGCAATACGTATATACCGCAATGGGTGTGAAGAAGGTCACATATATTTGACATTAATCCTAAACTGTACCTATTCATTTCAAGGATATTAATTAAGATATACAGTATAAATTTAGTGGAATCCTCGAAATGAAAACTAGTATCTTTTTAAGACATAACTTTTCCTAGGATTTTCAAGGATAGTGCAATACTTTGAATTCGGAACCTTTGGTCGTCAAATAATGGGAAATATCAACCCCAGAGGTACTCTTAATGGTGGGCAAAGGATAATAGGGGGGATAATACAGAGTAAAAAACATTAATTCAATTAAAAAAATGATAGGGGATTAAGACGGAACAAAGGATTTGTTCCATCCTAACCGCCTATCATTTTTTAAAATTAAATTAAATTTTTTTACTCAATATTCCCTCGCCACATCATTTGTCCACCATTAAGATATACATTTGGCTTTGGTTGATCTTTCCCCTAATATTCATACGGCTGTAGTTGCCGTTTCTGTTAATTCTTTGGTCGTCAATAACTTTGTACTAATCTAGTGTGTAGAAGAATTAAAAAATAGGCTGACGCATGGAAGAAATGAGCATAATTGTTTTTAGCATTAGAGGAGAAATTAGTGCAGTGGTTACATACGACATATTGCGCATGCGTGCCCAAACATCATCATCAACCACCATTGATTCGAGGCATAAAAAGAGACGTGTCAGGGGTGATATGGTGGGTATATCATCATCATCATCACCTTAAGTTGATGTAGTTACATTGAAACCAGTCGCAATAAATTTTATTTTGTGGAAAATTGCCATTTTTTAATTAATCAACTCTTGGAGTGATTTCAGCCGATTTCCTATTTGTTAATATTTCCACATCGCTTGACCCATTTGTAACAATAGAAATTTTGAACATACAATGTTCTTTCACGGCAATTGGAGCCGTGCGGTAACCATCACGGGTTTAGGAAAAGCAGATCATGTGAAGCATAAATGAGCACTAAGTCTGAGAAAGGAGGGAGAAATAGCACGGCGAGAATGGACAGCCTGTGGAGGTTGGAAGGGGTGGAATGGATAAGGGAGGCGTTTCATCATTGCATTACGGCTTGATGGAAGTCCAGAGATTAATGAGAGTTTCTCAATTGAAGGGCGCCGAGGGGTGACGCAAGGAAAGGGGTCATTCAACCGTGCCATCCGAACAGGCTCTCGTAGAGGAAAACGGGAAATAAGTTCAGATGACCAACTTTCAGTATGTTATTTTAGGGTGATTACCACCTTGTTGGGCAGAAATCAGTGGAGTAGCAATTCCTTAAGCCAAAGTCTTTCAAAAACTTACCTTTCACGGTAGAAAACATAATTTACTGAAAGAAAAAATACGAAGGTGGTAATATAAATATCGTGCATATTTTGAGACATAAACGTATGTGTACTGAAGGCAGTTTTGGATGGGAAGGTAAACGAGGCGAAGAAAGACCCTGCTTGGCATAAAGGCAGCAGGAAGACATATACGAGGGTCATCCGGAAAGTAGTACCCGTTCGTGCCGCATGAAGTGCTGACGACGCGAGTAGCCGCTGGACGAGGTCAGATAGCTTCAGTGGCTTGTCTGCCTTCTCTGAGCCAAGTTGCGTGACGCTAGCATTGCCTGTGTTGTTTCTGTGATTGTTTACAATGTTTAAAAAAATTGAGAACGCCGCCAGTTGTGAAGTGAGGGCAGTGATTAAATTCCTCAATGCAAGAAACGTTCGCCCATGTGATATTCATCGCCAATTAAAGGAGGTGTATGGAGACAATGTAATGGACGAGTCGTCTGTTCGGCGGTGGTGTCGCAACTTCAACATGGGGAGGGGGAACACACACGACGATGAGCGTTCGGGGAGACCGTCTGTCATTACAGACCAACTGGTGAGCTCAGTTGACGAATTCGTGAGGAACGATCGGCGCGTCACAATTGATGACATCTGTGAGCATTTTCCCAATGTTTCTCGAACAATTGTTCATGAAATTGTTAAACACCATCTGCATTATGCAAAAATTTGTGCAAGATGGGTCCCTCGCGTATCTCAATGAGCTGGCGGCGAAGGACTATGCAGCAGGAATACAGAAACTTGTCACACGTTATGACAAATGCCTTAATTTGCTTGGAGATTATGTCGAGAAGTAGTTTAAAGTATCCTCTTTCAAATAAAATTTTTTATGTTTGTTAATATTTACTTTTGTGTCTTTATTTCACGAACGGGTACTACTTTCCGGATGACCCTCGTACCTGTATATATAATTGTATACATATACATATGTATACATGTATATGTATACAATTTTATATATATATATATATATATATATATATATATATATATATATATATATATATATATATGTCTTTGAGGCGGAGGCTTTATGTTGCATGTCCATGTGTTAGAAAAGTTTCCCCTTCTTGCTTTTCAATTCTAATTTCCACGTTATTGGATAGATGTTTACAAAATTTTGATGTGCATGTATGTGTATGTTGGCTGATGGTATATCTATTTGCATGCGTGTGGTTTGAAAGGGTTTCCGGATGAATATTTACCTATACTCTGTGGGTTTGGGTTTGCATGAATGTATTGGTTTAGCATGCGGTTATATTTTTCTTTTACGGGTGGCGACCTATACCCCTTGCGGCCACACGCCCGTGCGGAGGCTTGAGGGCTAGATATAGATGCTCACATACACAAACAAACGTACGCATTCGTACGTACATGTCGATGTAATGCATTTAATAATTTTTTGAGTAAATCATTGAACTTTTGTCCTTGATAAATAAAACAGTTTCTGGCGTCACTTGGTGGAAAAGCTTCATACTGAGCTTGAAATAAAACCACTTGGCTTTTAGCATAGGAAAAAAATTATTTTCTAAAGAAAAAGTGAATAACATGTTTTTTCTATGTGAAAAAGCCAAGTGGTTTAATTTCACGTTCAATATTTTGTCCTTGAGTTAAAATTTCTGGTGCTTAGATTAGATTTTAGTATGAATTCGTATCGTGGGAGGAAAGAAGGAGTACTTGAATCATCCCATGAAACTGTCTATTACTCTTCTTTTATTACAGCTTTCATTGGATACCCTTGACGAAAAGTCCATTAGAAATTCATGGATCTCTGATAGTGAAAATGGAAGCAACATTTTAGTCTCACTCCTCTTCTTCAAGTACGCATATACGAGTAATTCGGTGCGCAAAGCACTCGGGTTATGAGAGGTTGAATCTTTTATCACCGAAATCAACGTCATCTTGGTGTTCTAAGTAAGTGGGTTCACTCACGCTCGTATGAACACAACCTCCAATTTTGAGAGAAAGGATCCAGAGATTCCGAAGGAAATGAACCATTCATACATGGTTTTATATGAAAATTATCGGGAATAGTTTCGAAAAAATAGATATATTGCAGATAGTGGCTCAAAATTCTTCGTAGTATATCATCCCTTGAGCGTCGACACTTTTTCCAGCGGCTTTTCCAAGACTCGAAGCCTCCATGTTAGGCAGATTCTGGAAGGTCCTTAAGGGTACACATGCAAGCTTCTTTGGGTTCCATGGTGGTGTCCTTTGAGGAATGATTTCACTTTTGAGAATAAAAAATAGTCTTCTGGTGCCAAGTAGGGACTGTAAGGGGGTTGGGGGATCGTCGCGATGCCTTTGCAGAAGGTCTTCGTAAGCAGACACTCGAATTTGCACTTGGTCGTACGTTAAGACCTTCGGGAGGGCGAGTTTAGCGCAGATCTTTCGCATCATCAAATTTTCGGCCATTATGATATGCACTACCATCTAACCAATGCCAATACGATCTGTGATCATGCGCACACTTAGCTGACGGTTTTAATTCAGCACTTTACTCACTTCTCGTCAGGAAAAAAGTGTTGCCGATACCTTTTACCCAAACCTTGCACGTATCGTACATCATTCCTAAGGTCAAATGAATCCAATGTAAGAATCAAGGACACGTTGCAATTCAAGGTTTTGTTCTTGGAAGGAAGTGGGGGGGGGGGGTGACCATGCCGTGCTGATTTTTCGCGTTCAAACGAAAGGCATGTGAAAAATTCGCATGTGCACATATACCTAGTATTGGGAGAGATGCTCTTTAGCTCAGATGGTTTTTGAGAGTGATTGAGTGATTAACGAGGAATCTTCCGGAGGAGTCCCCGCACCTCCTGGTTCACGCGGCTCTTCCTTCGCCCCCCCCCTCACACCCCCCGCTACCTCCCGCAACCCCCAAGCACACCTCGCTCCGTACTCCCGCGGTGGCGGGGGCGTTTGCTCCCCCCCACCTCGCGCTCCACCCTCCCCTCACCGTGCCCTAATCGCCGCTATTTCATCCCCGGAGGCGTGTTCCACCTAATGTTATTGCCCAAACGGCGCTCTGAAGTGTCCAAACTAGTTTCTACTGCGGCCCCATCCCGTCGTCGCTACTAAGGGAGCCCTACCCTTCCGGCACCACCCTTTCGCCCTTCCTCCTTGCACCACTTGCATCATCTTGTCGTCATCCCCCCACCTCCCCCGACCTTCCTCCCAAGTTCCAAGCGCCCAGTCTTGGGCGCGCAGGCCGCGGGAATGACGGCTGCTTCCGCGGGGGCCATTAAGACTGCGCACGCTCGGGGTGGTGGGATCCTCGCCCCCGACTTCCAGCTTGCCCCCGACTATCCCGCCCCTCCTCCCCTACAGCCTCCCTCTCCGTCCCTTCCTCCACCCTTTCGGCGTAATGCTGCCCGTTGTTGTTTCATGAGCATCCCTCTCGAAATATATGTACTTAAACCCATCAGAGACACTCGAGCACTCTTTTTTAAGTTTCAATGTTGTGAGCCATAGTAACTCCTCATATTTTCCACCAATGCCATGACATACCTTATCATTTTATTCCCTGTTCAATTACCTACATAAAGAGGTAACAATGATGTCTTATGACAGGATGGGAGTCACCTGAACAATCATAAATGACGTAAAACTACCCCCTCCCGAGACGAAAGGTTAGAGAAGAATTAAAATAACTTACCTTGGACTAATAAAATATTAATTTTTTTTATCAATTGCTAAAAAAATTAAAATTAAAGTATTTAAGTTACAGGCTTTGGTCTATGGTGCAACACTGGTAATTTCCTCGTCCGGTGATTGGTGTGCAAGCCATCGTTAGGAATGCGTTCATTTGTAACATCTGCTCGGTTTCTTGAGAGCATGACCAAGAAAGGGTGAATTCAGTTGAGAGGAAATAAAGAAAACCGACGAATGTTGGTTTTCTGTGATAAGAGGGCAAGTTGCTGGGCGAAATTTGAAGGTCAGAAAAAGCCAAAATTCAGAATTGGTGGGATGTCGGAAGCCGCGACACAGGGGAGACTTTCAGGCGAGGCGCAATAGCATATTTATTGCCACAGGGGATTTAGATTTGTATGCAAAGTGCCCCTAAGTAGTCGCGTGTCATTTGGCAATTTGATCGAATCGATGGCTGTACAGTAACCTATCCTCCGTGGCATATTTGTTTCGTGAAAACATCTCTAACTAAGCTACACCTTAAGGATATCGTTAGCATTCGTAGCAGCAGTAATTGATTCTACTACGTGCGTTGAGGACTTTTTTACGCTACTCATTTCTGCTGGAAACAAAAAAATTACTACTAATAAAATAAGTAGTGTTCCTTTATTACAATTTAATTTTCCGTTCCATTTCTTCTTTACTCTTGTCTTCTTCTCTGTTTGTAGATTCTTCTCCGCATTTATAGTTATTTCGAAGATGCTTTATTCAGCGTCCTAGAATTCAAAGCGATTATCGTCTTCACTTTCGTCCGCACGCATTGAAGAGAGTTACTTCGCTGAGAAATACTCGTACGTGAAGTGCATTTACCTTCGTCCTGCCGGCGATGGCCAAGCGTTTCTTATTCTCGCCATTTTGAAGACCCCCTTCCTGCTCCGAGCACTTTTTTCTTCCACTTCGGCTTTTATGACCGTTATTCACTCACCTTTTGGTCATTTTCTACCTCCACCCTCTTATCCCACTCGCCGTTTTTCTCTCACGGTATTTGTTTATTTTCTTACTTCCTCCTCTCTCCCTCATTCAGAGTCTTATTCGTTGCCATGAAATGCATCTTCTCTCTCCCATCTCCTCCATTTACATTTCCCTCCATTTCTTATTGCAGCTGGACTATTTCTTACCCGTGCGGAATTCACGTAAATTTTATTTTTTTATAATACCTTTAGCAGTTTATAATAATCCAGCAACAGTCCTACGGCCCGTGCTCATATTTTTTACCCACCAGTCGGTGGGTAAACAATATCTCGGGCTCCACCACATTCTCGTTATCATCGCATGCATTTTCCCGTTACAAGTGTGCTGCACACATCGGATGGTAGCTGATCTGGAACAGGAATTTTGAATACTACGGTATAGTTACTATGGTAAAGGGTATGGAGTTACGCTAACTGAATTTGTTTATTTATTTAGTTTTATTTAGCATTAATGCAGGATTTCCCTCCCGAACGCCTACTGCATTGAGAACACCGAAATTGAATGAGTAGACTCTATTAAATACCTGGCCGTTACCCTCACTCACGACCTCTCCTGGGTGAAACAAATACGAGGAATATGTGAAAAGCTAACGAAAAATTAGGATTCATTAGAAGAATCTTGGGTAAATGTGATTAAAAGATTAAAGAGAAATTAATTAAAGAGAGCTTTCGCTGGTTAGGCCTCATTTAAGATATGCTGCATATGGGATCCGCACGAAGTTGGATTGATTACCATATTGGATCCTGCACAGCGTAGAGCAGTTAGGTTTGTAAAGCATTGCTATGATAAACTTAGTAGCGTAGCCAAAATATTAGAGTATATAGGCTGGCAATTACTCTCGGAGCGAAGGTTTAACCTTCGCTCCGAGATACAGATTGAATCTCCTGCGCACATTAAGGGGATGTCTCTTTAGGAGTGATTTTGAAAATGTATTGTAACCCTAATCGTACCACGGTAGGAGAGGTCATTTTAGTAAAATTAGAGAGAATAAGTGAAGAACAGATAGGTTTAAGATGTCATTTTTTCCACGAATGATAGGGGATCATAATGACATTGTCCGACCGCGGTAGGGTCATACTCGGGTAAAAAATAGTCTGGTGTGTATTCAACCCCCTGCCACACCCCTTAGCGGTGGCTTGCAGGGTATAAAATATCAAATCTCAAAACAGCACTTTTTGAACTTTACATTGGACTGTTAATAATGGTATAACAATGGACATACTTTCAAACACCCAAGGAAACTTTAGGAAAACCCACTCAGGCGGGGACGGACCTTTGAGTCGGCAGACGCGGACGTTACTCCGTGCCACCTGGATCTTGAAGGTTGCCTTTTTTGGTGAAGTTTTTGAAACCATAGGTTAATGTAATTTTGTTTTGCAAGAGCAATAGTTTGTTAGCTCTACTTGACTATGCCATTATTCAGGCTCGACTGACGACTGAGTACATCTTCACTTGTCGCTTCATTTATCTTCAAACGAAATCCTCTTGCGTTCCTCCCAGATCGCCATTCGCGTCTTTAACGAAAGCAATATTTTTGGTTGACATGATTTTCACATGAACGTAACTTGTGAAAATTATGTAGTTGCATTAAAACTATCAATTATTCCAAACTTATATGGTATTCAAAGAAACGAGAAACTTGAACACTGTCCTAAGAGCCCTGCTCATTGGTTGTGTCTCGGCCAATAGCAATAGGAAAAGTGTTTTCATCAATTGAAAAAGGCTATCGGGTCTCTATATATTTTATGGCCCATCAATTTCTATCGCTGTTTAACTTTGTCGCAGTCTAGCGCCTCTATTTCCACTCGAGTGCCATTTATTCCCTTCTCCTTTTGTTTGCGCCAGGGCGTTGGAGCAAAGCGAATCCAAGGCCTCTCAAATAATTCCGCCCCTTCACATTTGGGGGGCCCTCCCCCCGTCGCCCCATTCCCCCCGCACCCACCCATTCGCGAGCGCGCGTCCCTGGTCGTTCCCTTCCTTCCCCCCCGCCGCCCCCCACCCCCGCCATGCTCTAACCATCTTCATCCCTCCGCCCTCCAAAAGCCCTTCGCACTCACGGAGGGACAAGCTCGGATAACCCTTTTAAGGAAGACGTGGGATACACAACCACCACTCAACAAAATGGCTTACAAACACTGGAAACCGCACGGAGCAATGGGCACAAATAAACCCTTTTAAGTGTTATTGCAATGAAGGGAGAGAGGGAGGGGATGTGGGGGGAAGTCGGGGGAAGTCGGGGGGTTGGGGTGGAGTAGGGTTGTTGCGGGTGGGCGTCCACCTCCTCCACCCTTCCCCCCCCGGGTGCCGCGTTCCTCGCGCGAAAGTAGTCGCGGCGGTGTGGGGAGGAGGGAGGAAAGGCGGAAAGGGGGGGAGGGGACGTGGGTGGGTGGGCGTGGACCCATTAAGGGGGCGAAGAGGGTGGGAAATGGGACGGGACGCGTTTTGCGGAGGGAGTGTTGGGAAGGGGTGTGCGAGGTTTGGGGGGTGCGCGCGACATGAGGGAAGAAAGCACCGTTGCCAGGGCCCTCAAGCACTCGTGATTTATGTCACGAGCATCTTTTGGTTATCCAGCGCCGGCGCCGGTAAATAAGACGAGGGGGGAGAGGGCTGGGGGGGGGGGAGTGAATTAAGTTTCCACAGAGACGAGGGAATGATTGAAGAGCAGCGAATGGCTTCGCCGTCGTCAACAAAGTGATTATTTCGAGGCAGCAAAGGGTGATTACCGCTCGGTCATGAGGGGGGATGAATAAAAGCGACGGGAACTTTGGTGCCGGTTTGGAGTGAATAAGGGACATCCGAGCGAAATGTGATGCTTAAATTCGCCAAATTTTGACGGAAGACTTAGTAATTACCTTCGTCCTTCCACGAGGCGAGTGTCAACATTTCACCTCCTAATTATTTAGCCCGATAATTTTATTGACTCTTTTAGAATGAACATGATGGGGATTCTACATTTCAAAAACTCACTTCCCATTCGAGTTATATAAGCTGATCAGACGTTTCTTTTGGAAATAAATATGCTATGTGTATATATATATATATATATATATATATATATATATATATATATATATATATATATATATATATATATATATATACTAGGGCGATTCGAAAAGTAAGGTCCCCTATTTTTTTCATGAAAAATCAAGTTAATTCTCAACTTTGCGTACACTGTTGGAAAGGTTGAGCATTTAGTCATTTTTCAACATAGTCACATTGACGATCAATCACTTTTTGCATCCTTGTAAGCAGCTTTTTAATACCAGCGTCGTGCCTTTCTCCCGCCGCGTCGCGAAGCCAACTGACGACTGCTTCTCCGATATAAATTCATCACCATTTAATGGAAGTGTATGGTGAGAAGTGTATGGACATCAAAAATGGGCGGAAGGAGTGCAGGGAGTTTTTTGATGGCCGGGAAAACGTCCACGATGAGCAGCGGTCGGGGTGGCCGAGTTTGCCGGAGTCAATTGTTCACTATTTCGTCAACGACAATTGACGAAATAGTGAACAATTGCCAGGGAATAACCCTTCATGAGATAAAGGAAGGCCTTAAATAAGAGAGCGGCTACTTCTCCATGCAGAATATTGTGTCGGAGGTCCTGGGTTACAACAAGGTGTCTCAGCAAAGGAGTGTGTTGGCACCATGACAATGCACGTCCACACCAACATGCACGTGCCACGTGCCACATCAAACGACCACCCTACTCAATGAATTCGGCTGGGATATCATCGACCACCCTCCTTAGAGCCCGGATGTTGCCCCACGCGACTACCACTTGTTTCCCGCTCCAAAAAAACACTTTGGAGGACAGAATTGGATTTTGAGGACAGAATAAATTTGATTTTTCAAGAAAAAAATAGGAGACCTTACTTTTCGTATTGCCCTCGTTTATAAAAAATATATATTTCAATGTTTTAAAAATATGCATCTGTGTTAATATAGATATATACATATATATATATATATTCACACACACACACATATATATATACATTATATATATATATATATATATATATATATATATATATATATATATATATATATATATATATATATATATATATATACATACAAACATATGCGTGTATGTGCTGTCGAAGTGACGTTAAGAAAATGCATGTAATACTGCGGATGTAAATGTTGATGCACACGTACGACTCATATTTATCAAATAATTTCTACTCTTCCTGATAGCGGGTATCCAAATAAAATTCTACCGATTTTTCATTGATTTTAAATGAAAATGACTATTTTGCAAATGAAATTATTTTACCAATTGAAATGAGGGTTTTACTAATATGATGGGAAAACAATCTTTTGATCAGTCTTTTTGTCAGTTTAATGTCACGCGAAAACGGAAGAAGTCGTGGCGATGATCAGGAAGAATGCTTGATTCAATCTTGATCACGAGTCTTCACGAAGAGTAAAGTCACATGACATTTGCTCGGATGCTTTCACTGTCCTTGACACCTCGTCCACCTGCTCACGGAACAGGGTGGAGAAAAGAATCCCATGTCTATTTTGCCCAGCAAGCCCATGAATAGACAGATTCCTGAGAAGTTATTCGCTGACAAAGATTACAAAAAATGTCGGTGGTAAAAGATGTTGACAGCATGCGTTTACGGCATAAGCACCACGCGTAAATAGCATGTCTATTCAAGAATGGACGTGGGCATTCAACGAGAGAAGCTTTGATCACTTGTCGAGGTGGATTGCGCGAAATAGGTGGGAGACGGGGGAAGAAGGGGGTGCGGGAAAGGGGGGGGGCGGGCGAAGGCCAATTCTATGGAATGCCCTCTCGTCCTCCCGGAGAAACGACCGCCGCCGCCGCTTCTCTCTGTGTCTTCGCCCGAGGGCTTGCGTTGCCGAAGTTCCGACCGACAAAATGAGTGCATATGAATGGAAGGGGACGTTTAAGAAATGCAATGGGAGTTTATTTGGCTATCGGGCGGACTCGGGCGGGGCAGAAGTTCGTCCTGCGGCGACCACGACATCATCCTCATGTACCGACGCGCTACACTTGCTTACGCTTGTGTTCATCATCTCCGGGCATCAAAAAAAGTAAGCATTTCCTTAATCCAGTTTTACTAAGCATATAGACTCTCGAGTCCGCAAATCTATTTTATTTAGGTGGGGTGGTGTAATGGTTATGCATCTTTGGTACTATCTATCCGTGATTGAGTGTCGATATTCGACTGGAAACATACAATTAAAACGATAAGGTTAGGTACATCTTTATTTGTCTGAAAACAATTTTCGGTAGATTGAAAATATTAATTTAACATAAATCATTAAAAATATATAAGCAAAGAAAATAATGATGGCCGAATTGTGTATTATAAAACCAGAAATATAATTTAGATATTCGCACAGAGTGATATTTGAAATAATTTTTATAATAATTCAAATAACCGCGTCATACGCTGCTGACATTACAATGCGACAATGTCAAAGTGTAAATATCATTTACCTTGATCCCGATTGCATTATTATTACATATTTAAACTTTGAAATTGTTGCATTTTAAATAGTATACTTCTAAGAAATCTTTTAAGGGATATTTCTTTAATTCATCAAAACATGCAAAATTATTTCCCAATAGTAATCGAGTCTAATGTATCTCGTAAATAAAGAGAAAGATAAATATCGCATGCTGGACAAAATACACCAGGAATAATTACATCCGCTCCATAAAAACACAACAGTCATTACTCCAAGGAAAAAAGTTGAGTATTTTAATGTTGGTTATTAATGACAGAATCTCAATAATATTACACGATCATACAAATTAGACAGTATTTTATATGAATAAATACATCGCGATTGGCGGTCTCATTGTCGAAGAATCAGAGTATTGAATAGTGATCATGTGAATACCAAAACACAAAAAAAATATGATATGCATCGTTTACTCAAAGTTTATGACCGGGTAATAGTACCGAGTTGTATATACTGAGTTTCCTCTATTGCTGGAACAGTATACTCGAAGTAAACTTTTCCCAAAATAAAGTTAGTGAAACGAAAAGGAAATTTTTGAACACTTTGCTTAACGTTAGATATTTGCCAGCAATTGAAAGACGACGCAACATTTTAGTATACCGAGCCCAGATAATCGACATATATTGTGAGTGAACCAGTGGACGGTGCATGCTGGAGTACTTCGGGCTCACCAAAAAACTCTTTTATGCGTAGTGGATTGCGGAGTGAAAAACGATTTTTTATGCATAGGGAATAAACGTGAATGCGCACTAAGTACTTTCACCTGCCAGCACATTTCAAAACCGCACCTGAAAAATGACGTCATATATTGTGTCCTTTGCTCTTTTTTTTCTTGTGAAGCAGTAGGAGACTAGCAAAAGTGGTCATAGAAGAAAAGATTTCGCGTCTGTTGTGGGTTAAGAGAGATATATAAGTAGAAGAAACGATCAGGGAGGAAGGGTGAATGGCGGCAAGGGGAGGGAGTGGAGAAGGCGATGGGGAGTGAATGTGGCGTGGGGCGGGGGGGAAGGGGCGGGGGTGTGGGGGGTGGGTGGGGAGGAGGAGGAAGGGAGGGGATGATCGATGCGAAGAGTGGAGTGAGAATGAGTGAGTGGGAGAGTTTGAGTGTGAGGTCGGAGATGTAGTTGGATTTGGCGCTCCACGGGGGTGGGGGGGGTGCGGGGGAGGGGTTGGCGGTGGATGGTCGTAAATGGAGAACGGCGGGAGAGGGTGGAAAAGATAAGGAGGGGACATTCTCCGCAACTTTTGATAACTTAGACGGACGCGCAAAGATTCCAAAGTGGACTCAAATATGTATTTTTGAGGGCCGTCTCTGTGGAAACCCCCACGGCGGCGTGGGAGGTGTGTGGGGGGAGGGGGAGGTGTGGATGAGGGAGGGAGGGGGATCTTCCAATCCGCCCCCCCTCCCCCCTGCCCTCCATCCGCACTCAGACACACCCTCGAGCACACACGAGCGGGAATGCATGTGTGTGCGTGCGCTTCCGGGGGTCGTCTCCCTCCCTTCCCCCTGCTGCTCCCTGATTTACCGCACCCTATCCTCCCCCCTGCCCCCTATCCAACCACCCCATCCCTACTCTCCACGCGAGGAAAACAAGAAGACGATTCCGGCGATAAGCGATGTGCCCTTTTAAAAGGAATGTGTTGCCCGGGGAACTTTATGCGACGTTTAGTACTTGTGAATGCACGCTCTCGCGAGAGCGCGCGGTCTGTCTCCCTCCCTCCCTTTCCATCCTTTTCCTTTGGGGTCGCACCAAAAGGCGTTTTGAACGTCGCTTTAATGCGGCACTGCTCCGAGATTAATTCCTCCTCGAGTTTTAAAAAGCGAGGTGGTGACGAGTGGCTGGGAGAGCCCTTGAATGCAAAGTGGTCCTAAGTCTCTACCTCCCCTGCCCCACCCTTCTCAACACCCCCCCCCCCTTTCTCTTCCTCCCCTACCCACCCTTCCGTGAGACCGAATGCGAATTCCCCGTCGCGGGGATTCGGTGCCCGAGGCCGGTTGGGCGGACGGACCTCTCGAAGGAGAGAACCGCTGTTTACCCCCGGATAATGGGGCATCGGGCCACAAGATTGCAAGTTGCGGCCCATCCAAGGCTCACGGGTAAAACAATATTTAATCACCGGATCATTCAAACACGTTTTATTTTTCATATAGATGCAATGCTTTTACGAAGTGAAGGAAGTTGATTTGAAGTAATTAGATCGCGTTATTATGTAGGGATGCAATTAGTAAACATTTTCATTTTGAAATAGTTTCGTTCTGCTCGGAAACCTGGTCGTTGTTGGAGACTATTTACGTAAATGTGGTAGTAGATAAAGAAAGAAAGGTGAAATGGACGAGATGAAAAACGAGCAAGAAGTTCTAGATATGATGGGAGAGGTGTTTTGGGAGGGAAGTGAATGCAAGGGGGTAGTAGAGACATGTTGGAGAAATTAAAAGAAGGTAAGAAAAATGGATACAAACATATATGCGTTGCACCGGAATGTTAAGGATTGTGGATGAGAAGAGAAGTTGATGAAAAAGACGTAGATGTGAGAGAAGAACAGGCGTGTTGGGCAGAATGGAGGAGGAGGAAAGTATCTGGAGTTGGAGAATTGTTTATTGCAATTATTTAGACATCATTCGGCGACGCCGGTCTATAAGTATTAAACAGGTGTAGTGTTATGGTGTGGGCTGTTATAAAAGTAGCCGTGCTTGGTAATTGGTTTCATGACAACCAATTTTAAGAGAAATTGCTCTAAAATATATTAATAAGTACAGTTCACGGTTATTTCTTGAAACGGTACGAAATCCCCGAGCCTCGCAGATGGGAGTCACAGGGCTAATGAACTTTCGGCAAGGTCCTTAATCAAAGAAAGTAAAAAAATCTCTGATCATTTCTATTCGTACCTTTCATTCTAGGGTTACATGTTTTTTTACTTTGAAACATAACACTTTAAAACTGGATCTCAAGAGGAAGGCAACTAATAATTAATTGCACATAAAACTAACACAAATTATGTCTACAAAGTCTTGCTTTGTTTCGACCGATATAGATTGATCCGTAACTCAAAGAGTAGTAAGATTGTTGACAATATTTTAAGTAATAAAGTAATGGCGTTTTCTTAAAATATATTTATTGTATATTACCTGTATTCAACCAAAGAATCATAGGAAGAAATGGTATTGCTATGAAAAGAGTATTTAAACCTGACCTCGGAGAGAAGGCGCGTTGAGGCATGATATGGCAACTATCATATACGTACACATTTCAACTTCCTTAAATTTATAACAAGCATAAAATATTTTTGGTTATGCATGCGTTTCACGTTGACCAATATTTTCCTGGGAATTAAAAAGTGCATACCTGTCAATAGCTTTTTTTGCAGAACTAGAAATTAGTTTTTCCGAATCTCTCTTTTATTTAACTGTGTAAGTGGTTTTTATCTGTCGTTTATTTTTAAGGCCGCAACTACCCTCTCAAGAATTCTTAGGGTATTCTGCAGTTTATCTTGTTCAGCATTTGACCATTTGAATTACGCAGCTTGCCGCATTCGATCCTCACTCATTGTAAAGTTGGATTAACAAGGGAGGTGAAATGACTCAACCGCTCTAAGGATGTTGTGGCACACCATGCATAACGAAATTATAATCCATTTATCCTGGCGTAAATCAAACACATAATGTTTAAAAATATTTTAAAGTAAACCGTAGCTGATGGCGACAAAATGTCTAATATCGAACAGCGGTAATTTTCACTTTTTCCCCTCAATTTTAAATTTCAAACCTCATGATTTAAATCTGAATACTTGCGAAATAAAATTTACTATCAGGCGTCTCTAAGACCAAGAGACATGCACTTAGGACAAATCAAGAAGGACGTAGAACAGATAAGGTATCAGGGGTCGAGGGAATTGACTCATTGAATAGAGTAGAATGGAGGGCTGCAGTAAACCAAACCTAGGATTGAAATACTGATGTTGATGATCGGGCGTCTTTGTTGTTTTTTCCGGAATTAGAATTTTTAAATCATTACATTTGGACGCCATATTGAGCAAAATCAATCCAAAAAAATGACCAAGAAAGTGACAAAATTCCAAACATATAATATCTGAAATTTGATCGTGCCATTCTATTATTTCTAATACTCTTGGCGTTAGCACTAGCACGGAGCTCATTGCGGTTGAGAAATACGTATGATGCTCTCCAACGTGGTCCACGCTGCACTTCCATGCTCTCTGCGAGCGAACACACGCCTTCCTCACTCCTCTCGCTCAAGAATTTCCGAACGCCCGATCATTCTCGCGTTTCATTTCCCGGTCCCCTCTCCCTCCCCTCTTCAGCTCCGTATCTCCGCATTCGTCGCCTCCTGCTTCCCAGGCGCCCCCCTCCCCCTTGGGTGTGCCCCCCCTCCTTCCCACTCCCTCCCCTTATCGTGCTCCCACCCCCAAAAAAACCCTCGCATCTGCCAAACTCGAACCCTCCGCCCGCCCGCCCACCCACGCCCGCCGCACACTCGTATCTACGGCAGTAACGTGACGACGGCGTGGGACGGCTTCCCAAGAAATAACGCCATCATCCCTTCCTCAGGCCGTTGGCACGCGCGTAACACACCTCCCTCGCTCCGTCCTCCACTCTTTCGGGATGCGTCAATGTGATGTGTTCCTTATTTCGAGATGTAACCTCGTCTCTTTCCCTTCCCGTTCTTGGATCGACGATATGTGGATATGTTCTTGGATCGACGAGAGCATTGGGCTCCGCTTATGCTTATTTTATCAATTGAAGCGGCAATGTTCTTCCAATATTATTGACCGAAGTTCGAGGGTGGGCTGAAAACTAATGCACACATGCTTGTGGACCACAAAATAATGACTTTCAGTGGCACTCCGGACGGTATGTGGAAGTAACATTCCCCCTCAACACGCATGCGTAGGTTTGAGGTCGTTACATTCATCCAGTGTATTTTGAGAAGAGGAAGTATTGAGACGTGTTCTAGCGCGAGTTAAACAGCGTACTGTTATCGAAATTCTAACTCCTGAAAAAGTGACTCCTGCTGAGATTCATCGTCGTTTAGAGGCTGCTTATGGTGAAGAGCTATTAATGGGTCTACTTTAAATCGATGGTTAGTAAAATTTCGTGTTTGCGAGCTTGGAAAAGCCATAACTGTTGATGAAACAGGCAGCGGTCGTCCGATCACTGCAACAGACGATAAACATCGCAAACTCGTCGAAGATTTGATTTAAAATGACCGGCGAATCACTCAAATTATATTTATTTATTTATTGTATATATATACATATATGCTGTTGAATATATTTTTCGAACAAAATCTAATTTTTAGTGAACATTATTTACTTTTAAACCTTTTATTAAAACAAATCAACATTTTTAGTCAAATAAAAAGCCGAAGGATACTTAACACCTGCAACATATTCTAAATGCGGCAAAAAAAGATGAAATAAAGTATTATCTATTTTATCATTGCATTTATCGTGTAGACCGTCGCCGAGGGAACCATGTTCCTTCTATGCATGTCCCTCCGACGTGGATCCGCCGCCAATGTCTAGAGGTGAGAGCTCACGTTTGCATGGAGTGAACCATTGAGTGCATTGCATCGGGATGCTCTTCTTTATTTAAGAATCTAACTCAGAGGTTTTTGAATAGAAATCTCCGGGTATCCGATTCTCCTCTGACGTCTCTCCCGGTCGTGGGCACGGATGCCATCGGAAGAAGGAAACATAAAAAAAGGATAAAACGCTCTCTCTCTCTCTTTCTCTGGATCTTAACTAAAATTCCACCAAGCTCGAAGTCGCGAATCGATTGAATAGAATTTAGCTTTTCGATGGCGCGCTCGGATGTTTCGAGATATAAAAGGATCCTTTCGTCTCTTTCCTAAAGCGCTAAAGCCTTTTACGGCCCATCGAAAGGAGGAGGCAATCAATCAAGGAGAGGAGGAGCGACGTCTTTCTTTTCTCGCTGAATCATCTAACCCGGACCCATATATGGAGTAACGCCCAATGCCGCAGAGGAATCTAAAAAACGGATAAAAAGCGCACCCTTCCCACCCGGCCGACCGGGGGCGTCAATATCGATTCCCCCTCCGCCCCCTCCACCCTCCCGCCTCACTCCACCCCACCACTATCGCCCCTCCGCCCCCGCAAGAAGGCGGAGGCGGGAAGCCGGGGGCGTGACGAAGGAAGGTTCCGAAAGGAAAAGTAGGAATGTGCCGGCCAGGAGAGAGATATTTAAACATTGAAACGGACTAAACGGGGCGAGAAACTAAATGCTGAGCCGTCTGAATCTCTTCGGCGTGGAATGATCACTAAACCTTGTAGGTGTGTTGAAAGCATCGATGTTTTGCTAGGCATTGTAGCATGGAGGAATAGATGGACGATGCATGCAGGACACTGAAAAACATTGTCTGTTCCTTATCAAAGAGGACCTCACCTTAGTCGCATACTTTTCTAACGTTAGCGCCTTCTATTCGCTTCGCTCTGCAGTGCCTTCTAAGGAGTAGTCCGTAAAACATAAAATCAAACATTAAATGAATAGCAATTTCAAATCAAAAACAAATGACATTAAAAAAAATGAAGACTTCAGTACTCATCCAAGTCTTCGAAAGAAGTTCCGTAAACTTCTGCCAATGGTTCAATATATGGAGGGTAATTAATGTGCAATATGTAGGAGATCTTGAGGGGTCGTTAACATGTACTATGTAAGTGCGTATCTTATTACCCATCGCGAGAAACTCACCTTTTTTGCCCTACATCATATCCGTCTTTGGCATTTCGCAACTTCTGTCAGATTGCCTTAATCCTGTCTAAAAAAACCTCTTTATCACCGCTCACCCAACACTAACCCCTTCAATCACGGCCAGTAAATTACATTTGGTACACTCTGCATACATTTTAAATCCTGAATTTCCCCAGCATCTTATGACTTGGCTCACCATATTCAAAACTTTTACATTTACGCATATCGTAAAAAATAACTAAATCTACGCTTGTCCTCTTCCCTCAAACATCAAGTTTAGAATTTATACTGTGCTGCATCTCATATCAAAGTATTTACTCATTTTCCAGTGAGTACCTGCCATACATTCCCCTCTTGTAAATTTGCAGATGTCTCTTCTGACAACACAATTCTTCTCCTCAAATCCCAACCTCTGCCCCATTTACATATAAAAAAAACTGCCCAATTACGTGAACAGATCTTCCTGGCGATGGAGGTCGAAATGTACATTTTATAAATTCACCGAAAAACATCCCAGTTGCGGAGTATCCCCTGTTCGGTTACTTTACCGCCGCGAGCAACAAATCGACCAGAGGAATAGGGTGTGTTCTCCCGTTTTCGTGAGTCTCTCAAAGCAAACGCATGGCGCCATTCGCGCATCAGGGGATGTGGGCACAGTCCCTTCCTCCGTGAGTGCTCACGTGCAAGGAAGAGAGCAGGCGACCACGGTGAACGGGGGCAGGATGGACACGCAGGACGGAAGAAGAATGAGTGGGGGGGATGAGAGGAGGACAATTTCTCATCGTCTCAATCAAAAACTTCGCCGTCGCTGTCATTAGAGTGCGCATGCGCCCTAGAGAGGGGGCAATGGCGCCCCACGGCGGCCACGGTTAGCGGGGCGGCGGAAAAGGGGGGCGGGGACCCTTGGGCGGCGGGTGGGTGTGTAAGTGACACATCATATACACGAGGATGGTCTGAAAAGTTTCCGACCAAACAAAGATATATAGTATATATATATATATATATATATATATATATATATATATATATATATATATATATATACAAATATATATAGATATATTTCTACAAATATATATATATATATATAAATATATATTTTTATACACATACTACATACATACATTCAAACACGAAATCCCGCCAAACGGTGAACAAATTCTCATTCACATAGAAATAGATATAAGGAAAAGGGATAGGAACACATATAAAGGACGAACACAGTATAGGTGGGGAAGGCGGAATCAGGCAAATCACGAGTGTAAAAATATTTCCTAGACCGGGTCCCGGTCTAGGAAATATTTTTACACTCGTGCTTTGCCTCCGGTCAGTAGTCCAACGCACTGTTACTTACGTCCGTGAGACTTTCAAAAAGTGTTACCCACACACACACATCCAACTTCGTGAGGATCCCATTATGTACTAACAGCATATTATAAATTAGGCCTAAGAAGCGGCAGATAAATATTTCTCTTTAACCTTTTCATCACACTTACCTAGTGCGCTAATCATATATCCTAATTTTTTGTTAGCTTGTCGACCTATTCCCCGAATGTGTTTCACCCAGGAGAGATTATGAATGAGGGTAACACCTAGGTAATGTAATTGAGTCTACACATTCTATTTCGGTATTCCCAATGCAGTAGGCTCGTTCGGGAGGTAATTGCTCTTTTTCCAAAAATTTATTACCTTGCACTTTTTTAAGTTTAATTCTAATTACCAAAAATCGCACCAGCGTTGCATAGTTTTAGGTCATCTTATAAACCTGCTATCATCAGGATCACGGTAAACCACTGAATCATCGGCAAATAAACGTATCATACCAGTGACTACGGAGTCAATTTCGTTAACATAAATTAGGAATAAAAGTGGTCCGATAACACTTCCTTGGGGAACACCTGAAGTAACGTCTACTGCATTTGAGCTAACTCCATCCACAGGTAGTATCACTACTCTTTGCACCCAACCATTCATAAAGTTAAATCCAACCTCGGGTATTTTTATCTTAGCCATTTGTTTCTAGCTTTGCAAGAAGTTTACTATGAGGTAATAGAAAATGAGGAAATAGAAAATAGTCTGCTAGTGCCATTTATGAACTGCAAGGCGATTGGAGATTCGTCGCGATGCCATTGGAAAAGGTTTTGGCTGGCAGACACTCGACTATGCTCTTGGTCGTCCGTCAAGACCTTCGGGAGGACGAGTTTAGCGCAGATCTTTCGCATCGGCAAATATTCGGCGATATTGGTAAGCACTGTTATCTTTTCAATTGCAATACGATCTGCGATCATACGTACACTTAACCGACGGTCTTAATTCGGCACTAAACGCGCACGTCAGGAAAAGGTTGTTACCGATACTTGTTATGCAAACCTTGAAAATAGCAATAAGCTCAATTTGCCAACTAAGTCGTCAGCTGTTCTGTGGGAATATTGGGATCATATAATCCTAGCAGACAATGAAAAAGTGTTTGATGTACCTTGGACGATAACATTTCTATATTCTGAGTTTGACAAGATGTCGCCGTTGGAAGATAGTGTGGGAGGCTGGGAGTGGTGAAGGGGCGATGACGAAAGCGGTGGAGCTTGGAGGAAGGGCGGAACAATGAGGGCTGACCGAGGGAGGGGAGGTGGGTGTTATGCTATCTTCGGGCGTCAAGGGTGGAAGTTGGATGGTATTGGGCAAGGCGTTTGGGGGCGGCGGTGTGTTCCTGGGCGATGTGCGGGGGAGGGGGTCGGAGGCGGAAAGGGCTCTCGATTGATTCGGTGTGGCTATTTCCGCTGTCCGTGTGAAAGGGTTTGGGCCGAGGGGAATGGGGTGTTGAGTAATTTGGGGCGCGAGGAGAGGGGGGTTGCTTCGTGTGTGGAGGGCAGCAGCTCACATCGTCATCTTCCCCTTGCTTCGCATTCCCCACCGTGAGAGAGGCCTTTGGCGTGTTACCGGAAAAGGGATGGAATTGTTTTTACTGAAGGCTGACGTAGGCATAAATGCACTTTTATGCAGCGGAGTTCTTTAAAGATTATTTAATAGTTAGGAATGGAAAATTTTATGAATGTCTGCTGTTGGAATTGCATCCCATCCATAATCTAATTTTCTGTTACGTTGATGCACGTTTCATAGATACGCATTTACATACTTCGTGACGCGGCGGGAGAAAGCTATGACACCGGGATTAAAAAGCTGCTTACAAGGATTCAAAAAGTGATTAATCGTCAAGGCGACTATTTAGAAAAAAATGCTCAGCCTTCCTCAGTGGTACACAAAGTTGAGGGAATAAATTTGATTTTTCATGACAAAAAAGTAGGAGACCTTGCTTTTGGAATCGCCCTTGTATATATATTTATAAATAAATAAATAAATAAATATATATATATAAATATATATACACACACGCATATATAATATATGTGTATATATATATAAAAATAAATAGATATATATATAGATATAAATAAATAAATAAATATATATATATATAATTACATATCCTCGATAGCTCAAGTGGTTAAGAGCATCCGCCCGGCAAGTGGAAAGATCCGGTGTTCGAGTCCCGGTTGAGGAAATATTTTTACTCTTGTGATCCGTTCGATTCCGCCTTCCCCACCTCTATTGTGTTCGTCCTTTATATGTGTTCCTATCCCTTTTCCTTATATCTGTTTCTGTATATATGAGTATTTATTCGCCGTTTGGCGGGATTTCGTGTTTGAATGTGTATTTGGCCAATGTGGCTCATCTCTTTCTTCTGGCTATGCGTGCCACGAAACGCACTGTTCCTTTCCTGTATGATGTTGTTTGAATTCCAACCCACTGTCCTTTCCTTTCCTTGTGTATTGTCTATTTCTCCTTTGGTGGGTGAAACAGCCCCCTGACGCCATCTCTTGGCTGAAAGAATCGGGGCGCTTGGCGACATATTAGACCCACGGATCTCAGGGTAAATTGACTATCCTCGATAGCTCAAGTGGTTAAGAGCATCCACCCGGCAAGTGGAAAGATCCGGTGTTCGAGTCCCGGTTGAGGAAATATTTTTACTCTTGTGATCCGTTCGATTCCGCCTTCCCCACCTCTATTGTGTTCGTCCTTTATATGTGTTCCTATCCCTTTTCCTTATATCTGTTTCTGTATATATGAGTATTTATTCGCCGTTTGGCGGGATTTCGTGTTTGAATGTGTATTTGGCCAATGTGGCTCATCTCTTTCTTCTGGCTATGCGTGCCACGAAACGCACTGTTCCTTTCCTGTATGATGTTGTATGAATTCTAACCCACTGTCCTTTCCTTTCCTTGTGTATTGTCTATTTCTCCTTTGGTGGGTGAAACAGCCCCCTGACGCCATCTCTTGGCTGAAAGAATCGGGGCGCTTGGCGACATATTAGACCCACGGATCTCAGGGTAAATTGACTATCCTCGATAGCTCAAGTGGTTAAGAGCATCCGCCCGGCAAGTGGAAAGATCCGGTGTTCGAGTCCCGGTTGAGGAAATATTTTTACTCTTGTGATCCGTTCGATTCCGCCTTCCCCACCTCTATTGTGTTCGTCCTTTATATGTGTTCCTATCCCTTTTCCTTATATCTGTTTCTGTATATATATATATATATATATATATATATATATATATATATATATATATATATACAGAAACAGATATAAGGGCGGGGAGGGGAGGTGTGGAGGGAATGCGGGGAGGGAAATTAAAGATGGCGGTTAAGGGTGGGAATTTTGGAAGAACGGAAAGCTAATATGTAGGCGGATTCACGAGTTCTCACCTCTATATTGGGGGTTGAATCAGGTAGGGTAGGGATTCTAGGATGCTAAGAGCAAAACACTGGTCGAATGAAAGGTTGTGGGAATATATATAATATTTATATATATATATATATATATATATATATATATATATATATATATATAACGATTGTACGGAAAACTCACACGAGCGGCACAATAATGGCCTGACACAATATAACACAAATAGAATAGAATAGCAACATTTAAAAGGACACTCACACGGTAAATTGTTTGAGCTTTCGGCCCTCTCAGTGTCCATCTTCAAGTGAGACTGAAAATATGCTGTTGCTGTGGAGAGGGGAAAGAGGAATGGGCGGGGAGGGGAGGTGTGGAGGGAATGCGGGGAGGGAAATTAAAGATGGCGGTTAAGGGTGGGAATTTTGGAAGAACGGAAAGCTAATATGTAGGCGGATTCACGAGTTCTCACCTCTATATTGGGGGTTGAATCAGGTAGGGTAGGGATTCTAGGATGCTAAGAGCAAAACACTGGTCGAATGAAAGGTTGTGGGAATATATATAATATTTATATATATAAATATATATTTATATATTATATATATATATATATATATATATATATAAACACAGTAATCAACCCGAAGGTCGGTTTGGTTGGTGATGGCAGAGTTCACTCAGTACTAAGCCCGACGGCGCGTGAAATTCACGCATCAAGGTAGGGGGGCCAGTTCCTTTCCTTGTGCCGGTTATGGCTTCCCAGGAAGACCTGGTGCCCGGAAAATCACATAGCTTGGGTGGAGCTGAAGGTGCCCAGAGCGCCTGGCCCGGGAATCGAACCCGAGACCCTCTGTATAATGCGTACATATAAACATACATATATAATAATATACTTATGTACATACATACGTACTTGTATAAGCGTAGGTTAAAATTCTCGGGGCACGTTCATGTTCATCCGATGCTTAAAAATATTGAAAATCCCATGAAAGTGTCCCTGGTTCGAGCCCAGATCCTCTCTCGAATACATTTTATGCAAGACTACTTGTCCCTGTTACATTGGTTCTTAGATATTATTAGTTATTTTTCTATACTGTTGTTCATCTAAAAACGACCTAGAGTATAATAGTCGTGGATAGTTTAGAAACATCTTTTTTGTCATGTGGTATCCATATGGTGTTGAGACAAAATTTGTTTCGTTGTAAAAAAAATGTAGTTTCCAATCGATTTGAAATCCTTTTTTGTACCTCTGGGCTTTAAAAAATATATGATGTCAGAGTGATTTTGGGTCTAAGGAATTTGATAGAACATTAGATTTCGTCTCGGTAAAGTTTGGTATCATCCAGCAAAGGACGGTATTTTGTTGAAGATATGTGTTTACTTAATGGACATAAAAAGATTTGAACCTTCAATCTTATTTTATGATGGAAAAATTCAATTTTTTTTTGTTATAAAAATGTTCTTGATTCTAGTTTTGCATTGCCATTACTCTGTAACTAAGGGTTTGAGAAATGAAAGTGTGTGACGCATAACTCGGATGGAAGAAGTGCTGGAATGTGTAATATCTACCACCTCATAAAGTACGTAGCATCACTTTTCTAACACGGTGTATAGGTGTGGGGGTGTTTATATCTATGCATGTGTTCGTGTGTATGTTATTTGAGAAACAAAAAGGTGTCTGTTGGCGGGAGGGGCGGGGTTTGGGGGGGGGAAGGAGGTCTGGAGGAAGGAAACCTCACTCCTCTTCCACCGAACGTCCAATCGGCTTTCAGGGTGCATTTTTCGTTCTCCATCGCTTCATATTTCCTCCTCTCCCATTCCTGCCGTCCCCCCTCCCCATCCCACAGACCGCCCCTTCGTCCCCTCCCCCCCCATGCCCCTCTCCCCTTCGTACCCTCACCACTGTGGCGCTGCACTATACACCCATATTTCCGTAGGTGTATGTTTTCAACTCTGAAGTATTAATTCCGGAACTTCTCCTCCCCTTCGGCTCCGTTTATCTTCACCTATAGATCGCTGAGCTGTCTTTATTTTTCTTCGGGGGGCCTCTCGCCTCCCACTCCCCTTCCGCCGTCATCAGATCACATCCCGGAGCCCATCTCCAGGAGCCCTAAGCCCACCCCCACTCCACCCCCGCTTCCCTATCCCTTTCCTCCCCCACCTCCCCCACACGGCCATCTTTCTTCCCTGCTCGAGTCGATCTCTCTGTGCTCTTTCCTTCTTTTTTTACGGCAGTGTGCAATTTAATTCTATTTGCTTGATCATTACAGTTTTATTTCTTGCCATCGGGAGCATTTCCTCCTCTTTCTGAGGGTGTATGAGATTTGAAATCCATTCATCATTAGTCCCTTTACAAAAAAAATTAATTGCATGTGAATTTCAAACCCGATTTGAACGTTTTAGGTTCATGTAAATGTGCATTTGCTTGTATCATTTCATTGCCAATGGTTTATGCAATCTATTTGGCCAGAATCACTCACGTTAATTAAAATGTACTCTGTACATTGGGCGAAATGCATGATCGACGGAGAGATGGAAATTGAGATGAGCGATGCATCATCACCCGGCGCCGACAGTCTTTCGCATTCTAGTTTGCGGAGCGATGATTGGGATCATTTGGACGTTTTCATTAACATCCTGATTCAGTGCCGAACGAGTATCTTCGGTGTTTGATGATTTAAAAGTCATTTGGTTCAATTAGTAAACTTGGCTAAATATTAATGCTAAAGTTGCATTCAATATGAATTATTTGCAAGGTATTTCTTTTTTTCAAATTTTTTTCCTGAATTGTACATAAAGTAAATTCAGTTCCACCACCAATTTTGGATATTTTTTCTAAATATTTGCCAATTGAGTTAAGTTTATTGGTTTTCAAAATATCTGATTTTTTTCACCAAATCCTTTGATCAAAATGTTAATGCCACTTGTAATAGTTAAGGTTTTGCCCGAGGATTAAATCCGCATTCACAAGTATGCATAAATTTAATAGTAGATCATATTTAGTAATTAATTTTTTGAACTGTCCAGTCGGTGTATGCATCTAAATGGTATACAACTAAAATTGAAATTGGCAAGGATTTGCATATCTGCATTTTATTCTAACTTATTATCTCGTAGAAGGTAACTCACGCATATTTTAATGCCAGGAATGTGTCTTGGCAAATGCCTATGGCACCAAAGTAATGGACAAATCATTTGGATGGCCACGCAAATATATGAAAAATGAATTAATGCAAGTGAAGAAATGTATTGTATAGAAAATTGATGAACCTTCCCGTCATGAAAGAGCAAATATTCCTCGTGCTATTGCCTGAAAATAAATTCAGCTGAGGCAACGGAGAAAATGTTCGGCGACCATATTCTCTCTGAAAAGTATGTAACACTGACTAAATTAAACAGGGACTCCTTTTCATCAAAACGCCCCCACCGGGGCCGCTCCATAAAACAATTCGCAACCACATTCTCCACCCAATACCGGGATCGTAAAAAAATGTGAGAACCAGTGAGTATCCGAAGGAGAAGAAATATTCTTTCTTCTTCCCCGAGAGGAAATGGGGCCGTACCTTATGAGAGGGGTGGAGTGGGGTGGGGTTGACTACCAGGGACTGGGGGGGGGGAGAATGGCATGTGGTGGGGGCGTGGAACAGGGGTACGGGGATTGCGATTCGAGGCGTGGAAAGACGGTATGTGTGTGTGTGTGTGCATGTGTATGTGTTGGGAGAGGAAAAGGGGGGGGAAGAGAATGAGGAGACGCACCCTGCTAGAATGGAGCTTGCGTTTGGTCAATCCCTTAAGTCAATGATACCATTCTTTATAGCCGGCCGCCCCTTGCAAAAAAGCCCACCTAATACTTTTTTATACTTTACTGCGCTTCCGTCCCATCCTCACATCCCATATCTCCTCCATTCTCTCCTCTTTTAACTTCTCTCTCTTTCTCTGTCCCTCCACACACGCACTCACACACACACACACACAGACACACAATCCTTTATCCATTCCCCGTAAGGGACACTCCCTCCCTCACCTCTCCTCCCCATCCCACCGCTCCCTCATACCCACGCACCTCTCCTGCCCCCTCCCTCTCCCCCGCGATCCCATTGGCTTCCCTCCCTCCCCCCCCCCCCCCGCCTCACCCCCTCCCCCGGAAACTATTCCCAAGATCATTCTTTTCCCTCAACATTTTTAGTGAGGTCTGCAGAAATATCGGAGAGGGCGCGTTCGTGGGCGGTCGTTTTGGGGGCTGGAGATGTGGAGGATGTCTACGTGGTTCTTTTTTATTCGTGTAAAGGGGCCTCCCTCTCTCTCCTCCTCCCTCCCCCCCTTGCCCAATGCCCCGGAAGTGGCAGGGGGCCAGGGGGGAGGGACCTTGTTGTCTTCCGCCGCTCGTGGGGGAGGGGTGACGGGCGGAAGACAATATAGGAGCGAAAATAAGATGAGAGAGTAAGGAGCGGTGTGAGAGGGGAGGGTCTGCCCGCTCCCCTCCCAAATCCCCTACCTCCACCTCCCCTCCTGCCCACTCCATCCTAATCCATCGAGCTATCGATTTATTTTCCCGGCCGGACCTTTATTCCGTTCATTCCGTCGTCTCCCGTCCCCCTCTCGCTCGATCGCTAAACTCCTTCGCCGTCGTGGTCTTGGCCTCCACACACGCCCCTCATACTCCGTCCTTCACCGCCTCCTTAACTTTCACCTCCCTTATTATCTGATTCCGTCGTACATCACCCTCTTATTGAGATTTTCTCGTCAATTTATCGCGTTTTGTGTCAAATGATTTTAAATGCTTTATTATGTCTGTCTTTCCACGGCCCTGTTTTTCATGTTTAACTCACGCTGCGACTTGGGAAGCTTTTATTTTTCAAATGATTTTAATGGAATAAAAGCTGCAGCTCCGCCTGTAATAGCCGGGTAATCAACGGTAGGAGAGGATACAGAGAGAAATTCGAGGCTTAGATAAAATGCATCAATTCCTATGCGCTGAGCTGTCTGTAATATTTCTCCCAATAAAAAGAATTGTGTCCTGCACTTGAGGGGTTTGATTCATGACTCTAGAAACCAAAATACTGTCCTCATAAATCCATCTTCCAATCCCGTGCATTCGTCTGAATTATCCAGGAAGTCAATTCAATTCACTTGATTCCTAAATATTTAATATCTGAAACACGTTATTCAGGATATGAACTAATAAAACTTGTGAAATACTTTTAGTCCTACATTTTAAGCATTCCTTCACTATCTTCGTAATGTCACTTATTCCTTCCAACTAGTTTCAATTATTCCATCGGTAATTACTGTCATTACTTTTTTGCTACTTCTTCCAGATGCATATGATACACTGCTTATTTCCTTTAAATAGTTGAGGGGAACGTAAAACAATCACCAATTTGGTGAATGGTTTCCCGAAGATTTTCAGTCTATTCTTCGCTTTACAGTAAATGATAAAACGAATCTCGAATCACGATAAAAACTTCTTAGCAAGACTCTCGCTGCTGTTAAATTAACTCCCCACTCGGTAAACTTTTTTCGTGATTGCTTTTATTCACGTTTGCGACTACAGCTTCCCCGGAGGGGAGTAAACCTTCCAAGGAGAGTCACCATTGACTAGCCCTTCCGTTCACTCACTCTTTTACTTATATCCTCCAAATGAGGTGCCTGTCTTTCTAATCAAAAACCCTGGAAGGATTTGCTGTAAGGATAAACTAGAGGCCTTTTTACGCGGGAAACGCTGGAGTCCTGTCCATCGACCCACTTGAAAGAATAATATTAATATCATGTTGTGTGTACTGCGTTCATTTCCGCAAGCGAAGCAGAAACTCGCGTGAGAATTCCTTCATAATCACGGAATGTTAATCCGAAATAAGAATGGCGTCTGAGTTTTGATGTTCCCATTCCTCTCTGTCATGAGAAATTTAAATTAAGCTCATGTCACCGAAATCCAAAGTTGACAACTGATCACCTTTGGGCGCAATATTTTGATTCAATAGCAATTCAGTCAATACTGTCTCTTTTGCTAAGACGTTTGCAATTAAATTCTCTTGAGTCTCTCACCGTTACCACCAGATGAGGCGTTGAAAGAGGCTTCACCCCAGCTGTGTTGTTTCGTTCGTGAGTGGTTAGTCATCAGTGGTTCTCTTTCGATTCTTGCTGGTTCATTCCTCCTCTCGCCGTGCACGGTTCTGTACCGTCCCAGGGCACCCAATCCGAAGAAATACCGCCCGTCCATGCGCCCTCCCCCGCGGAGGTTTCCCTCTCGGTTCGCCTCCACCCCCGGTTCCCTCCTCCAGCGAAGCCCTCACTCCATCTCCAATTCAGGACCATCATCCCCATAAATACGCCACCCCGCCAAGCAACCCCCTTCCAAACCGGATCCCCCTCAATCCCTTCCCCACCTTCCCCTTCCCTCCCTCTTCCGCCCTCCGCACGCCTTCGTCTCCTTTTGGTTTTTCCATCATGTCCGAGATTCTCTCCTTCATCGGATCCTCCCGCATAGTCCTGCGCCATCATTGCGTTATTAATTTCATCACTGCGTCTCAGTCATGATTTCAGTGTTAATGCGTGCATTTTTATAAAGAAAGGGCGTTTTGAAATCATTTTATAGGTCTGTAATCGCATACAAATACTTCAGCATTGATAATTTCTTTTAGTAATCCCAAATATATATTGATAATTATTTAAATTATAATTATTATTAAGGTAAATTATTAATCAGAATTCAATCAAATAACTTACATGCCAAGGACACTGTTGAACTCTCTCAGAATCGACTGAAGTGCACGCTATTTAACAGTTAATGATATGGTTTTATACGAAAAAAATTCAAATTCAAGCCCTTAAAATGCATTATGGTGATAAACAGAGCGTGGCTACTTTCCGAAATTGTTTATGAAAGTTTCATTTCGTTTTCATAGATATACTGGTATTAGTTTGATACTTAATGTATTTTTCAAAAATCTAGTTTAAATTTCTGTTTTATCTGCATTCAGAAATAAAAAAATGTTTTCCATTGTTTAACAACCCATATTAAAAAGGCAATGAAAGAATTCTTAGTCGATTACATAATATTCCATTATATAATCTATGTAATGAGTGCAAACAATATCAACATCGAGTTTAGTTTTTCTCGTCATCTCTTAAGTAGCCACACTCAGTTGGCCACCATGATGTTTTTTAAATGTTTAAATTTGGAATTGTTTTGTAGAAAACAAAATTATTAAGTTATAAATAGCGTGCAATTTTGTCAATTCCAATAGAGCTCAACGGTGCCCTTGGAATCTAAATTTTTTTCATTTCTTTCTGATTTATAATTTCCGTTAATTATAAATCTGAATTAATTATAAATCATCCGAATTTCTCTCTTCGATAGTCCCCATTGAAGATCGAAATTGAGCTTGGTTAATAACTATAGTTGATTATCCACCATCAAATCTGTGCTATTACGTTCTCAATGAACTTTTTACCTAAAGTTATGATTCATCGTAACTGCCTTTGTAATTGTGAATTTGTAGGGAAAATTCCCCAAACATTACAGTAGGTTAAACGCAGGTTTTCCATTTAAAGTTAAAAAAATTGATTTTACCTCCTTCTCTCTTTACAATCCTGTAATATGATGATCGTTTGCATCCACATACAAAATGAGTCACGGTATTTTTTCAAGACTCCATGGATTAATGGCGAATGCTTCCCGAAACCTGCGAATGAAATCTCACTCTATCGGCGCCCCCGTTTGATATTTCACCAAAGATTATTTTGTAAAGAGTTCGTGACATCAGAATTGATTCACTGGTATTATGAACAGTCGATGATGGCAGTACTATATCCTCTTGCCCTTCATCCATTTGATTTTCTTCCGTCACCCTCTCTCCTTAACTATGAATCCGCTTTTAAATATTATAACCACCACTACAATCATCGAATTTCCTCGTCATCACGTATTCTGACAAAATGAAGCCTTTCCTAGCCAAAGAAAAGTAATTTTACATAATCCCTGCGTGTATCACGGTTGAATCTAGCACAGCCAACGATACTCCGCCTGTTGACGACACACGTTGCATATTTCTTTGCGTCAATCATATTCAGAGTAGGAGTGCGTCCAGGGACATTCTGGTGTTTCATTTGAATCAGCTGTTCTCACCAGATTTTTCAATTATTTTTTAACATAGGCAGATATGTACTTCTTCCAAATATGTTCAAAATCCCCCGCTTTAGGAGAAGGGGGCAGTATTTTTTAAAAGGATACTCTAGCATTTTTTCTGTTATATAGTTAAATAGAAAGAGCACGGCAAACAGGTTTTCTAAAGGCATTTTACCGAAATAAATCTGAGATTTTTGACCCTAGCTGGACAATCCTTCAAACCTGTAAACATTCATATGCAGGTGAACATATAGAACCCCAATTGAATCTTCAATCAGGTAAATACTAACGCTATGAGGGAAACGCAGTTGACATGACATGCATAGTTCCTGAAATTGTTCTATAGATATTTTTATGTATCAGGTGAGAAGCTGTTTAAGATACATTTACCATAAACTGAGAGGGATGTTTCTTGGCATTCACTGTAAGTCGGGATTTTGAAATTATGAATATTGCAAACGATGTACAGACAAAATCATCAGGGAGTCGAGGTATTTCGATTTCTATTCGATATTTCAATTATCATATCGAGAAAGCTACCATACACATTTATTACGGAAGGTGGAAAATGTTAGTTATCAGTACTAAACATTCGTCAATTTTTCCATGTCCATATTTAAGATATGTAGATAAATAGGTTAATAAAATTAGTTTCCTGGACACTATAAAGCTGTTGTCTCATTCATTATAGGTCCTGGAACTGTCGACAAAGTTGAAAAATATTTTTGCAAACACATCATGTCAGACTGGCAATATCAATGATTCCACAATAATTGGCTTTGAATTACAGTGCTTACAAGTACGAGTAGTACATGCAATTTAACCAAGCGACATCATGCTAAAAGTACCCAATTCGGTGAACCACGATAATCTATCCTAGTGCGTTATATTCAAGCACAGAAACGGGAAAAAAGGTATGTCTACTCATTGAGATTGGTCATTATTTAATGAAACCACTCTTTTAGAACGAATCGGTCCACAATGTCGTTGGATACTCACGACTGATGTCTTTTTGAGCGAGCAACAGCGCTTATAATCGTAGCAGTTTGTCATGCCCACCGTTTATCTATAAATTACACCCAAATCGCATAAGTTACATATGTTAGCATTATAACTGTGAGCAATGTATATCGCTAAATTCAAAGATAAAAATGCTTCCCTTTGACCGAGGCCGTAAATTATTTCGAATAAAATATTTCTAATCAAAATATGTTCGCTTTACTTCGCGATTTTCTGTTTTTTTGCATCATATCATCTCAAAAGAACTTTGAGGTCATAAATCTTTGATATTTTTATCGCTAAACAATAAAATCGAGATGTCACATCGCGATGCGGTGAGCATATCTTTACACCGCGGAAAAATTACTCCGAAACAAATGACGACTGCCATGGGTATAGATTGACTGGAATTAGATTGGAGTGCTTTTCCAATCGCCCTCTCGCGCTTATTCTCTTTCGCATGAATAACTCGTCAGCCTTATTTCATCCCTTTCTATTATGTTTCATTTCCCGCGCGGTGGAAAAACTCCACTTTTATCCCGGAAAGCGATTCGATTCCCCTCCCCTTTATCCCTCCCCCTCCCCCGCCGGATAAACGGATCTCTTTTAGCGCAGGCATTCCCTCTTCCTTTCAAAAGAGCAAGACGGATTACGGGTTTCTTCATCCTTTTATTTTCCCAGAGCCTCTTGTTTTTATGGTCAGGGGAGCGTCGCATTCCGCTGCCGATTCCCGCCCATCTCGCCCCTCATGCATTCGGCGATCATCCCGCCGCGAGGGGCGACGAGCCATCCCGCCCTCCTGCTTTATTCCCGGAATTTGATCGACATGTGATTTCCATTGATAAAGGAATCATGGAGGGTGGGGGCGATAGAGAGAGCATTTACGGGAGCCGGACATAAAATTCTGCGTGCGCCGCCGGTTATGAGGTTTTTACGTGCACTAAATTTCAAATAGAATCCTTCTCTCCTCTACTCAACTTCCCTCGGCCCCTCCCTCACTAAAAATTAGGCGATAGCGTGTTTTATTTTTAATGTCGGGCGTTAAAAATCGTGATACTACCCCTTACATGGTAGTTTTGTCAATCAATTGAAGAGATGCTTATCGAACTAAGCGAAATGGCGCTCTTAAAAAAAAAGAAAACATGGGATATCACGGAAATGGTCGGAAGAATAAATTTTAATTCACATTTATCTCTCTGCATTATCTATGGAGATATCTCAATGAGGATAAATAGTTATCTAACTACTTGAATACTGATAAATTGACTATTTGTATAATGTCGGTTTAGGAGTTGTCATTATGATGTGTGGTCTAGGTCTTTTTGTTAGAAGCTATCATTTTGTTTGAAATGCTTAAAATTTGCAAAACGATAGATTTGCAATCAAAATAAAATATTCATCCTGTTTTATGTTTTAACTGCGTAACAATCTCTCCAAAATAGCTATCGTTTGTTCAAGTCCCATTACTGTGCCTAAATTGAGTTTCATGCTTTGGCTGGCTCACCAGTTATGTTCTCCGTTTGTGGGCATGCGCATTTGTCGCATTGTATCAGTCGTAGGTGTGAGTAGGCTTGGAAAGTTGACCATAATTAAAATAATCCTTTTCCTGCATTTAATAAATACCTTCACGCCGAGCTTGAATTTCCATGACCTTCCTCATATTGGTGCGAGGAGAGAACTTTCTCCGTTCCAAAGCTTACGAAATGCGCATTAGTGGATGACTCCTTTAAAAGTTACTCTTCCCGCATCTCCCGCAGTTTCTTTGGAATTCGTAAAAAGTAGTTGTTTGCCTCATCCGAGATAATAGGCACGCATTGGTGGGTCTGGAGTCGGGGGAGCATGCGTGGGTCCGTGTCCCCGGAATCGCATCGAATTCCACCGACGACGACGCATGCCCTCCGACGTCCTCTCGCGAAGAGACGTCCCGCCCGAGAGCTCCGAGTTCCGGGAGTGGGGAGGAGAGGGTGGTGGCGTGCGTCCGCACGCGTCCCCCTCCCCCCGCCGGGGAGCAGGAGGGGAGGAAGACGGCGTCAACGAGAGCACGAATACCGCCATACCCTGCCTCCGGACTGCGCACTCGGCAAGCGCCATCCACCGAGACAGAACAGAGAACACGTCCCCGCCCCCACTCCCGCAAGGCAAGGGCCTTCACGGAACCATCATCGTCGTCTGCCCCCCCCATCAACTCTCCTACCCCCCCTCTCCCTGGCAATATTCATCGCACCATCTCTCCAAGCCCTCCCCCTCTGAACTGCTACTGCCCCCTCCCACCCCCTCGCCCGAACAACACCCCTCAATCCTTCCCTCCAAACTCTCCCCCGTCCTTCCCCGACACCCTCCTCGGCCCCTCCTCCGCCCAATGGGCACCAAAAACCCCCTCCCTCCCTCGTCCGAACCCTTCCCGAACCATCCAACCCAATTGGTTTTGGGGGAGCAATGCGTATATTGGAAAAAAGGGTCCACGAGTCGCTCCCTCTCAGGGACACCACATTTTCGGTTTTCACCCTGGTGCCGGTTTCCCCTCTTACCCTTGCTCGTGTCGCTTGCCTAAAAGACTCCTTCCTACCACACATCATTGCAGCGCGCAGGCGAGTATATATATGACTGTTGAATACTGTTAAGGTTGCTTAAACATTTAAATTGTATAATTATTTGCCCAAGTTTTCTCTTCGATGAGGGCTCATTTGAAAGTTTCTGTGGAGGGCGTTTTTTTTGCTCACATTTCGTCGAGAGCGTTGAAATTAATGTTAAGTAATTGTTTTGCTTAACTCTGAGAATACCTGTATTTTGGAAGAATTATTTATCCGCGTTCATGGAGAAGCATGCTATGCCTCACTATGCGTATATTAATCTTACCATAAAATGACCAACAAATCAACAACGGTAGAATAAATCTTAGTGGCACATACTCTCGGAATAAAGTGTCCCGAAATGTTCATTGACTGCCCGAACGGGCAAGTGTAAACCGTCCCGGGGAGTGAAAGCTCACTTTTACCGGTCATTGTACATAAGAATTGCATGGAATTGAAGAAAGAAACATGGCTTTACTAGTCCTAACCAATGATCTAATGCTGGAATGATGAAATACGAACACTGTACACTTTACTTCCCAGCAAATGAAAATTCAACAATCACATTGCAGGAAATCTGAATGATCCTATGGAGGTAAATTTAAAATTATTAGCCGCAACGCTCCTTAATTCAATAAGAAACTTTATGCGACCAACCAAAACCATTTTTTTTTAATTTTTCATTTTATAGTAGAACGTAAATGCGTAAAAACCTACGTTTAAAAACTATAGTATGATTTTTCTTTTAGAAAAAATGTTTGACGGTGAGGAGCATAAAAACGTCTGGTGCCTATAGAAAGGCTTTATATTTAAATTCGGTTGTAATAATTGTAGGTGCGTGAGTAGAAGTCCTTCATCTTGTACACTAATTAGCATTTCAATGTAAAAGTTATATATATATATATATATATATATATATATATATATATATATATATATATATATATATAACACTTTTTGAAATTCTCACGGATGTGAATAATAATGTATAACACTTAGCACTAGTGGACACAGACAAAAACACAGAAACACAAAAAAAGAGACTCACTATTTTTCGAATTTTCGGTGGTCGTTGCCACCTTTATCAAGGAAGAGAGGGACAGAACTGAAGGGAATACGAGGGCTGGAGCGATGGATGGAAGGGGAAGGTGGGGAGGGAATTCCGAAGGGACGGGTATGGAGGGGCAGCGTTAGAAGGGTGGGGAAAATGTAGAAGGTGATGGGGGTGGAAGGGGGATGAAAATATAATTACAGCAGGGTAATTAGTGCCTAATATTAATTCCTGGCCAGTTCCAGGACTCCAAAAGCCAGATGAAGGATTGCTCTAGTGTTTTCAGTTTCAGAGGAGGATCAGAGGGTGGGAGGGATGCTATGATGGATACACTATAGCATTTATCAAAGGGAGTGTTGTGTTCGGAGGAGTGTTTGGGGATAGGGAGCATGTCAATTAAGGAAGAGTTTTTGCATGAGGCTCGGTGGTTGTTGATTCTGATATTGAGGGGTGTGGTGGTTTGCCCAATATAATAGGCAGGGCAAAGTTGGCACTTCAGAAGGTACACTACATTTCTAGAAGTGCAAGTAGAGGAGGGAATTGGTGGGAGAGAGTTAAAAAGCGGGTGGGAGAGGGATGGGATTTTGGTTTTGAAAATAGGGCATGTTTTACATCTGGGTTTATTGCATGGCGTTGGAGTGGTTTTAGGACGGGTTGGGGATTTAAGGAGTGGATTTGTTGATTTGAGGAGATCGGGTAGGTTGGCGGGGCGTTTGAAAGTAACTGAGGGGCATTTGGGAAAAAGGTTGGCGGTGGCATTATGATTTTTTAGGATAGGGTAGAGGTCTTTCAGGATTGATCGTATAGATTCTAAGCCCGGGAAGTATGTTGTGCAAATTGAGAGAGGGTGGGGTTCCGCGGTGGAGGAAGGTTTGGGAGTGTACGTATGTTTTCGGATTCTTTTGTTCAGGAGGGATTCGGGATAACCTCTTTTGAGGAGGGAAGAGTGTAGACTTGAAAGTAAATAATCAAGGAAACGTCAACTAGGTATGTGAATGTCCTTTCTGTGTTTCTGTGTATACTATATATTATTTAATCAAAGTATCTATATATTTGTGTCGTCGCTGAAGAGCGTTTCTCTTCGAAGATATATATATATATATGTATATATATATATGTATATATATATATTTATATATATATATTTATATATATATATATTTATATATATATATATATATATATATATATATATATATATATATATATATATATGTATATATATATATATATGTATATATATATTTATATATATATATATATATAAATTTAGTTGAGAGATGGGACTCTATGGGTTAATGCGGATTGTCAGTTGGCAGGCTTGTTGGCATCGTTTGGGAGCGGTATAAAGGGAGTGGGGGTTGGGCGAGATAAAGAGAGAGACTGCGGGCGGGGTTATCTTCCGCTCCCCTTCTTCATTCCCTTTGGCTTTATTCGAGCCATTTCCCTCCCCTTGCACCCCTCACCCACACTCCCCACACTCCTTCCTTCTCGCCTTTATTTTTTGAGTGGCCGGCACACACCGCGGGGACGTCGCTCGCGCCGCTTAAGCGACCGCAAAGAGCATGAATGCCCCCGATTCGTGCGGTTTAGGGAGCCCCGGGAAAAAATCATGGATCGGCCAAAGAATTTCTTTTAGCATCGGAAAGTTTATCCGTGTGAAGGTGAATATAACCTCCTCCTGGTTACTGCTTGATTGGGCTATAAATATTAAATATCAGAGCATAGTGTTAGCATGAAAACAAAAAAAATTAAGCGGTCAACTAATTGATTTTAAATGAATATTAGTTGAAACGCCAACCTGAGCGGCCTTCGCGGCTCTTTTGTATTTGTAAGGCATAAATGAGGAATAGAGAGATAGATAGAGGTATTTCTCTGGGCAAAGTTGAGACCTATTAGTCCCTTCTTTCATTTAACTCATTCTTCCATTCAATCCAGGAATGAGCGCACGTATAGAAACATTCGCAGATAAAACGTGTGTAGGGGGAATGATGTTGAAGAAGCTAAACCTTTGTATTGCTAAAAGTGATGTCATTAATATCAAATAAAACTAGTTAATGTCCTCCTTATTACTAACAGCTCCTCTCGTATGCGTAGAAAAGTAGATCTCACTTAGGTTCCTTAGTACAGGTGCCTGTACATGTACCTTTAGTAAACATGATTTAAATCATTAGAAGTACTATTTTAAAAATATGTGGTGTGACTAAAAATTAAGTAAAACTCAATTTTGGATATTATATACTAAGTGTATAATCAATCCCTGCCACACACCTTAGCGGCGGATTTTAGGGTAACGTGTATAAGGAGAAATAACATTATCACTCTTTGAATGGCCTTAAGTTTTGTTTTTCAACTTGGTCTTCCATTTAACTCTCTTTCTCAGTTCCTCATTGGAGGTGACTTCCAAGCGTCTGTCTCTCCGCAATCTACCCGTGGTTGATCGTGGATGCCACCTTCCGCGTCACTCTTCCCCTCTCTTTCCTCCCTCCCGCCCAAGCATCCAGAACTCACGGCCTCGCATCCAACTCTCCTCCTCTCCCTCCCACTCATCCCTCTCCTCATCCACGTTTCCGATCCTCTCCCCCCCTAAGCCTCCTCCCTTCCTTCCGCGCCCCATTCTTCTCTTGCGTGTCAGTTGTCCACCCTCTTCCCCGTCACTTTAATCGCCGCAGTGTACATTTTCCGGAGTTGCCCTTTCCATTCGCCCTTCCAACGCACCCTAACGACTTCTCCGCACCTCTCAAATAAAATTGTGTCTTCTTTCAGCTACTCTGTCCGGCCTTCGGTCCGTTCGCAGGCAGGAGTTACATAAGTAGCTTGGGTAGTTTTCCTACCAAATCATGCAAAAACCAAGGACGCCTACTGGCACATAAAAGGTTGATAGAGTTTTCTTCTCTTTCCGTCTGTTATTATACTATAATGGGATAAAGAAATTGTAAGTGGGAGGCAATATAATGTCAAAAACAGTTGAGTAATTAAAAAAGTACGATCATAATTGAGATAAACAGACTAGCTGGAGGGGAGGGAGGGAAATACCTTGATGTGCTGGAAAGACTCCGAAGGTAGGGCATCAGGACGAGAAAAGACGTCTCCGCTACCTGGCAACTCCATCACGACAACGCGCTACGAGTCCACGAGTTCCTGGTCAAACACCAGGTGTCAACGCTGCCCCACCCCCCTATAGTTCTGATGTCACCCCAACAGACTTCTTTTTGTTCTCTCGGATTAAGGCAGCCCTGAAATGAACCCCTTTTTTATTCCATAGAAGAGATCCAACCAGCCGTGACGAAGACCTTGCGAGAGGTCCCCGGAGACGTCTTACAGGGCGCGTACCGGTCGTGGAAGAGTCGCTAGAAAAAATGTGTAGAGGCCCGAGGACAGTACTTTGAAGAATTTGAAGTGTTTGTGCAAATCTGTTCAATAAATTACTTAAAAAAATAAAAGCATTACTTTTGGCACGCTTCCTATATAAAGGTTTCAAAAACAAAATCACGTGTTTCAAATGATGAATTTGTGCCACAAAAAAGAAAGAAGCGTAGAAGGATAGAGTAGGACAGATGGATTTAGTGAAACGATCAGAATTATGTTCGTTCGAAGGTTTCCGCGGCGATGAGTAGGTGATTTCCACATTTTTCGGGCTGCGTCCGCGTATGTCGTTTAAAAGTACAACAGTTTCGCCAGCTATCCTGCTGGCGTCCTCAGGTCAAGGATGAAAAGAAGCTTGTTGTCCCGTCTTATATAGGAAAAATCCGGCGCCAATACCGGGAAATTTCTTGGCCAATCAGGGAACGTCCTCATATTTGCGCGGGATTATTCGTTTCCACGCACTGTGGAGTGGATATCCATCCTCTCTGTTAAAATTTTTTGGCCTTTTAACGATTTCAATGGCCTCTCTGATTATTCTCTGGAAGTATTTTCCTTCTTTCGCTATTATTTTAGCGTCGTCGAAGAGAATAGAGTGTCCAGGTTCACTCCAGGCGTGCTCAGCGATGGCCGATGCTCTAAACTGTTTGGCCTTGGTTGCCCTCTGGTGTTCACTCATGCGTGTTTTCAGCGCTCTGCACGTTTCACCGATGTACCATTTGCCACAGGAGCATGGCACTTGGTACACGCCTTCTGATATTAACGGTGAAATTCCATCCTTGGGTCCGGGTAGGGTGTCAGCTATCTTGGTGACGCAGTTGAATCTGGTCACCACATCATGTTTCCTTAAAGCCCTCGCGATTCTTTCCGAAGTCCCTGCGATGAAGGGGATGGTGACGTAAGCCTTCGGACGTGGTCTGGAGTCTTCCTCTCTGTCAGGAACAGCGGTGGTTTGTCTCTTCTTTTCTTCCTTCTCGGCCCTTTTTTGGATCATATGAGCGCTGTATCCATTCCTTTGCAGGGCATTTGTCAAGTGTTTCTTCTCGTTGGCAATAGAATCGGAGTCACATATTTTATATGCTCGGTTGACAAGTGTGTCTACCAGTGAGGTCTTCTGACTGGGATGGTGGTGCGATGCAGCATTAAGGTAGCGTTCGGTGTGAGTAGGCTTCCTGTATACTCTGTGTCCAAGCCTCCCATTCCCTGTATTTCTCTTCACCATGACGTCCAAGAAGGGCAGTTGATGATCCTTTTCCACCTCCATAGTGAAGTGGATGGCTTGATGCTGTGAGTTCAGATGTTTCAGGAACTTTTTTAATTCTTCCTCTCCGTGTGACCAAATGACAAAAGTGTCGTCGACATATCTTAGCCACAGTGAGGGCCGCTTGTCGCAGGATTCCAGTGCTTTCTTTTCGAAGCTCTCCATGTAGAGGTTGGCCACAACCGGGGAGAGGGGTGAGCCCATCGCAGCTCCTTCCATCTGCTCGTAATGGTCACCATTCCATAGGAAGAAGGAATTGCGGAGGCAATGCTCCACCAATCCTGGAAAGTCCTTAGGGATTCCGCGGGAGGTGAGTTCCTTGATGATATTCAGCGATTCCTCAATAGGGACGCTGGTGAAAAGCGATTCAACATCGAAGCTGACCATGAGATCGTTGTCGTGGATGGTGATGTTTCTTATTACGTCAATGAAATGCGTCGAGTTTTTTACGAAGCTGGGTGTCTGTCCGACGTGGTCCTGCAGAGACCGCGCCAAGTACTTGGCGAGTTGGTAAGTCGGAGCGTCAATCTGGCTCACAATCGGTCGGAGAGGTACATCCTTCTTGTGAATTTTGGGCAGGCCGTACAGTCTCGGTGGTTTCGGTGCAGTCGGAAGCAGGCGTCGTTGCTCTTCTTTTGGAATAAGCGATCGTTTAATGATAGCCCTTGTGCTTCTCTCCGTCTTGGCAGTCGGATCGCTTTTCAATTTCCTATAAGTCGGACTGCTGAGGATGAGCGATATTTTCCCTTCGTAATCCTCTCTATTTATCAGGACTGTTGCGTTGCCTTTGTCAGCTGGTAAAATGATTATACTCTCGTTGTCCCTTAGCTCCTTCAGTGCTCTCCTTTCTTTGCCGATGGTGTTTGATCTTGGTGGTTTTGCGCCATGGAGGATACGTGCGACATCTTCTCGGATTTCGTCGGCGGCCGCCTTCGGAAGTCTCCGGATCGATGACTCTACCTCCGCGATGATCTTCTCAAGTGGTATCGTCCTTGGGGTCAAAGCGAAGTTCAGACCCTTAGATAAGACTGCGAGGGTGGCTTCATCTAAATGAAGGTCCGTCAAGTTCACAACCGATTGGCCATTGTCAGCCCCATTAATCGAGGTCAGTGGATGCTGCTTACAATGAAGTTTGTTGAATTTGTTGACTTGCTTTTCCCGCGTCGCCATTAGACTGGCTCGGGAAGAGTCGTACGTAATCCGCTCGGTTGTGTCCCAATCGTCAGCTTGTAGGGTGGCAGCCAGCTCCAAATGAATATAGTACAATTCTTCGGAGAGGCGGTCGAGGTTCCAACGTTTATCGTGAATTCTCTCTCTCAGAAGGTCTTCGCTGCAGCGGCGGAGGATCTTCTTAGCCTTGGGTGTGTTCAGGTGGTGTTTGACTTCTACGCAGGTAGGAATCGTCTCCGTGTCTCTGCATCGTTGAAGGAAGAGAGAATTCACGATAAACGTTGGAACCTCGACCGCCTCTCCGAAGAATTGTACTATATTCATTTGGAGCTGGCTGCCACCCTACAAGCTGACGATTGGGACACAACCGAGCGGATTACGTACGACTCTTCCCGAGCCAGTCTAATGGCGACGCGGGAAAAGCAAGTCAACAAATTCAACAAACTTCATTGTAAGCAGCATCCACTGACCTCGATTAATGGGGCTGACAATGGCCAATCGGTTGTGAACTTGACGGACCTTCATTTAGATGAAGCCACCCTCGCAGTCTTATCTAAGGGTCTGAACTTCGCTTTGACCCCAAGGACGATACCACTTGAGAAGATCATCGCGGAGGTAGAGTCATCGATCCGGAGACTTCCGAAGGCGGCCGCCGACGAAATCCGAGAAGATGTCGCACGTATCCTCCATGGCGCAAAACCACCAAGATCAAACACCATCGGCAAAGAAAGGAGAGCACTGAAGGAGCTAAGGGACAACGAGAGTATAATCATTTTACCAGCTGACAAAGGCAACGCAACAGTCCTGATAAATAGAGAGGATTACGAAGGGAAAATATCGCTCATCCTCAGCAGTCCGACTTATAGGAAATTGAAAAGCGATCCGACTGCCAAGACGGAGAGAAGCACAAGGGCTATCATTAAACGATCGCTTATTCCAAAAGAAGAGCAACGACGCCTGCTTCCGACTGCACCGAAACCACCGAGACTGTACGGCCTGCCCAAAATTCACAAGAAGGATGTACCTCTCCGACCGATTGTGAGCCAGATTGACGCTCCGACTTACCAACTCGCCAAGTACTTGGCGCGGTCTCTGCAGGACCACGTCGGACAGACACCCAGCTTCGTAAAAAACTCGACGCATTTCATTGACGTAATAAGAAACATCACCATCCACGACAACGATCTCATGGTCAGCTTCGATGTTGAATCGCTTTTCACCAGCGTCCCTATTGAGGAATCGCTGAATATCATCAAGGAACTCACCTCCCGCGGAATCCCTAAGGACTTTCCAGGATTGGTGGAGCATTGCCTCCGCAATTCCTTCTTCCTATGGAATGGTGACCATTACGAGCAGATGGAAGGAGCTGCGATGGGCTCACCCCTCTCCCCGGTTGTGGCCAACCTCTACATGGAGAGCTTCGAAAAGAAAGCACTGGAATCCTGCGACAAGCGGCCCTCACTGTGGCTAAGATATGTCGACGACACTTTTGTCATTTGGTCACACGGAGAGGAAGAATTAAAAAAGTTCCTGAAACATCTGAACTCACAGCATCAAGCCATCCACTTCACTATGGAGGTGGAAAAGGATCATCAACTGCCCTTCTTGGACGTCATGGTGAAGAGAAATACAGGGAATGGGAGGCTTGGACACAGAGTATACAGGAAGCCTACTCACACCGAACGCTACCTTAATGCTGCATCGCACCACCATCCCAGTCAGAAGACCTCACTGGTAGACACACTTGTCAACCGAGCATATAAAATATGTGACTCCGATTCTATTGCCAACGAGAAGAAACACTTGACAAATGCCCTGCAAAGGAATGGATACAGCGCTCATATGATCCAAAAAAGGGCCGAGAAGGAAGAAAAGAAGAGACAAACCACCGCTGTTCCTGACAGAGAGGAAGACTCCAGACCACGTCCGAAGGCTTACGTCACCATCCCCTTCATCGCAGGGACTTCGGAAAGAATCGCGAGGGCTTTAAGGAAACATGATGTGGTGACCAGATTCAACTGCGTCACCAAGATAGCTGACACCCTACCCGGACCCAAGGATGGAATTTCACCGTTAATATCAGAAGGCGTGTACCAAGTGCCATGCTCCTGTGGCAAATGGTACATCGGTGAAACGTGCAGAGCGCTGAAAACACGCATGAGTGAACACCAGAGGGCAACCAAGGCCAAACAGTTTAGAGCATCGGCCATCGCTGAGCACGCCTGGAGTGAACCTGGACACTCTATTCTCTTCGACGACGCTAAAATAATAGCGAAAGAAGGAAAATACTTCCAGAGAATAATCAGAGAGGCCATTGAAATCGTTAAAAGGCCAAAAAATTTTAACAGAGAGGATGGATATCCACTCCACAGTGCGTGGAAACGAATAATCCCGCGCAAATATGAGGACGTTCCCTGATTGGCCAAGAAATTTCCCGGTATTGGCGCCGGATTTTTCCTATATAAGACGGGACAACAAGCTTCTTTTCATCCTTGACCTGAGGACGCCAGCAGGATAGCTGGCGAAACTGTTGTACTTTTAAACGACATACGCGGACGCAGCCCGAAAAATGTGGAAATCACCGATCAGAATTATTTTGAAATTACCTACCCTAAAGGGAAATTTCGCAACGGCGTAGTGTAAATCTACTCTCGGAAAACTTTCCTGTTGCGTCATTCGAATTCGAATTATCGATTTCATCGATATTTAAAATGTAATTTCGTAAAATTTAGAATTTTTGTTAATTTTAAAGTATGTTTTTATTATTGGTTTATGAGTTATTAGCATACAATAAATCCTTTGGATGATTTTGAAACAGTGATATGCCTAATAATTTCATTCATAGTGTTGACATTGAGTGTCTCAATTAAAGATCGTATTGCGTCATTACAGGTGTTAATGGAACACTGATTATTCTAGCCAAGATGGCTGAGACCATAGATAACATGAATAGCATTCAATCCATTCTCCATTCTCTGGCCGCTACTTTAATCGTTCTCTTTGACGGACGTGCTCTCTGACCGCTGAGGTTGTGATCAGTTTTCAAATTCTTATAGCGTTTCTCTAGCTACCAATCAGAGGCTGGGATCGAGTTCTGACTTACATACATATATATCTTAGAGTGCTAAAAAAAGGTCCAATCAGGATAACAGTAAAAGCGCTCCAGGGAAGATAATCTCGAAGCGAGAGAACTGTGCTTTATGGTTTTATCTTTCCAAACGAAAGAAATAAACCCACCAACGAGTGGGCTATGAGGTCCTTGCGACTTTATTTTTTTTATCGAAGATGATTTGTGGCGCATTGGCCGATGAATTAAATCCACCCTTCTTCCCTTCGCCAATATTCATTTCTCTTCCTCTCGATGCCCTTTCATTCCCTTTCCCGCCGTGCCAGGGTTCCTTTATTGCGTTTCCCCTACCCCTCGACGTTAGCAATGGGTCTCTGATTGGAAACTTCCGAAAATAAAAATATACAGATCACACCAAGATAGAGGAGACCCCGCGCCGGGGTGTGCGAGGAGGAGCTGGAGGAGATTGGATTTTATTTGCAAATGAGATGTCATGATTTATTCCACCCCGAGGGACAGAAATAGTTCGGGAGCGCTTGTAGAGACTCGCATGCTCTCTTTGTCCAAACAATTGACCGTCGAGGAACTCTAATTCGACGGAATATTTAAAGTCATCAATCTTTTGTTAGAAGTGGACTATTTGACTCGAGCATTTTTCATACCTTTTCGAGAATTACTCTAAAGTTACGAGAAAATACCTGGAGAAGAGTGTTATTTTAATGGGAATATATTTAAAACGCGTGCGTGATTATAAATGTCAATGTCTCAATTAATTTTGTCTTTTGATTTACGTTTCCCACAAAATGCGTCTGGTTTCTTTTGAGATAGTTTCTCATTTACTTACATCGATCTTAAGTAGTCGAACTTAATTCCTCGCCGTCTCTCCAGTCTGTATACCACTCGTAACTTCGCCGTAAAAAAACAAAATAACGGCCCTCGGCGTCCAATCAGTGGTGCACAAAGGGGATTTTGAGTCGGGGATTTAAGTGTCATGTTTCATCTTGGATTTTACTTGGGTCTACTTGCGACTCTTCAGGAAATCATACAGATTGCTTTGGGATGCTTATCCAAAGGCACGTTAAAGAGTATTGCCCATAGGCATCCTTCATCAGAATCGAGGCACAAGTCCACGGCTGTTCAACTATGTGGGATGCGAAGGGAAATGTATTTTTCTCACGGATACTGCATATTAGTCGAATGATTAGGGATTTGGAATTAGGTATTTTAAATTATTTGTAACAGTGGAGGGAGTGTGGAACGGGGGAGCCTCCTCCTCACCCACCCACCTAGTCGTCGCCGCTCGGAGCGCACGACATCTGGACTCCCCGAGGTTGGACGCGTGGACCTCTCCCTATTGTTACCGCTTCAGAGGATTACATGAATTCCCCATTTAGCTTTAACATGTGACATAATACAGTTCGTGAGGGGGGGGGGCAGAGCATGTGCGGATTCGGGTGAAAAAACCCAAAGACGCCCTGGACTCTCCCTCCGAAAATGGGCATTTTTTTATGTGACACTGGAGTTACGCCGGAGATAGTATACGCGTGGAGGACGCTTGGTTTGCAAAGTGGGGCAGCTAATCCCTAGGGTGATGGTGGGGGGGAGGGGAGGAAGGGAAGGGGGGTTTGGAGGGACGAGATGAAAAGAGGGATACGTAGAAGGGGTGTAGGGTTTGGGATGCTAGACGGGTGCAAGGAACACTCCCTCACCCCTGGCCCGATCCGCCCGTCATCCAGATAGTATCATTTGTATTAATAATTCTTCCGATCAATTTGATGATGAAAACAGCAGTCGGCTCTAGGGATCGCTTCCTGCAGGGCTGTTATTGAAAAATATCATTCCCTCGTAGGCGATCGGGACCCCTCAGTCGAGCTCATCCTTTCCCGTGTACCAGATCCTCTCCCCCCTCCCGCTGCATAGACCCACCCGCACCCCTCCCGATGCGCCCCACCTCTCCACCCCTCGGCGTCCCCCATCCCGCAAGACATTATCCGCACACGAAGGGGAATACCGCGATAAATCCCCCTATCTCTCTGTTCTTCTCTCTCCCCTCGCCGCTCCCCTTCCAGTTCCTTCCTCCCAATCTCCTCCCTTCCAGCTCCTCCCTCCGCACTCCGACGACAGATCGCTTCAGGCCCGGGGGCTGTGCTTGCAGTGGTGGGATCCACTCGCTTTCTTTCCCTCAGTCCGCTTGCACGACGAATTTCCCACAAAATTAATTTGTGCTAGAAGTGATCTTCTTGGGATAAATTGCCGGGAGGATTGAGTGAGTAATTATCTGTTGGGATGATGGATACGTGATTAGCAGATGTACGAAACATAATTAAGTTTATCCGCTGTGACGCTTCTTCTTTACCAGGTGATATATTACGACAATGACGCATAATTAGGTTTGAATTACTGAGAAGTTTCTTCTCCATCAAGAGATATGTTCCGAATTGGAATGAATGCTAACCCTCAGTTCGTCGTTTATTTGTTGTGTGGTTTGCCATTGTCATCTGAAGAAATCCATCCGTAATCGAGGAAATGAGTTTTTATTTAGTAAGAGTACTGAATATTCACTAGGCAATCAATTCCTACCCTCGGTCTGCGTTTGCTTCGTTGATTCCAGTATTGATTCACTAAAACTGCCGAATCATTGGCTTTAGCGAAACGAATATCTTTAAGTTGAAATCTTATCTTGCTTAGAAATGAGAGTATTGGCAAAGAAGATGAGACATGATGAGCTCACGACGGACGATGAATCTAATTTTTGAACAATTTTCTCGAGATTTCCGTCTTGGTCTTTTATAGTGGTCGAGGTCTTAGGCTTGAGTTTCTTGTGAGTATCGTCTAGACAGGGTGCCTTTCGAGTGTTCCTGCATGTGGACACCCGGCGTTCGAACGCACGAAATAAAGACTCGCACTCGCGTTGGCACACACGTTCTTCGCCCGTACGATTTACGTTTACAAAAAACAAAGGTGAAAGTATATGCAACAATTTCAGAGTGTAAAAATCATTCGCCTTGACTGAGATTTGAACCCGGATCCCTCGATGCCCGAGTGCTTTAGCCAGTTAAGCTATCGAGGCGAAAGTTGTTCTTGTTTCTTTGAAGCTCCCAAAATTTCTGAGTGCAAGAGGACGCCTCGATATCTTAACTGGCTAAATCACCCGGCCTGACATCAAGGTATCCGGGTTCGAATCCCCGTCAAGGTGAATGATTTTTTCACTCTGAAACTGTTGCATTGAAATGCATATTAGCGGATTAACTCCATTAAAGGTTACTGTTGCGGCATCTCCCGCAGTTTCTTGGGATTGTTGAAAATATACTTTACACTCCCAGGTTTCACTTCGTGGAATTGTTTGAGGCCCATATTAAATGAATTTATAATTTACCATAGACTTTATTTTCTGTATGTAGTCTATGGAAAATTACAAACTCAATTAAACGTGAAAATGTCTTGTTTAATGATACATTTCATTGCATAGCACCTCCCTCTAGCTGCATAAATGCACAAGAACCGGACATTTGTGATGGAGCTTTTCGATAGAAAGGTATCGAATGCAGTAGTGGCCAATCAATGGCTCATCTTTGGGGGAGAAACTTTACGACCATGACTCCTTGCTCGACTCCTTACTCGAAACGTATAAATAGATGGAAAGGCTCCATAAGGCTCCGATGTCATGTAAACCCCATCTACACGCCCAGAGCAGAGCATACCATAGAGGTAAAAGTAAATTTCGATGGATTTAGTATATCTGAAATGAATAACTGCCCCATTTTATTTTACTTTTTCTCTGAACTCATTAGACCCTCGAAGATGCTGCCTAGAATATGGGCGAAATATTTAACCACCTATTATGTCAATAAAACATTCGACATCAAAGCCGTCTACCAGAGACTGATAATAACCCTCCCCAAGCATCACTTTTGCCCTTACTTTTGCCGTCTCCTCCTTCACTCGCCCTCCTTCCTCGTCACCCCTTTCGTCCGTCTCCGTACCCTAGACTCTCCCCTCCCCACCGCCCCAAACCCCCCTCCGCACCCGGTCCCACCCCCCTCCAGACTCCCGCGGCGGCGTCCCCTTCACCCCCCCGCCCCCCGTGGAGTAATGGAGAGACTCTCCTCCCTTCCACATGCAACGACCTCCCGTCTCCCAGCTTCGAGTGGTTTTTGAGTTTGCCTCGGCGATAAAAGGGGAAGATGTATTGCGATTGCCGCGTATGGATTGTTTTATGTGCGACTGAACTGGGGCCGAGGGAGAGGATGGTGTTGGCGGTGGTGGTGTATGCCGTCGTCCGGGAGGGGGGGGGGTTTATTATGCCCCGAGGCACACTGGGGTGGCGGGTGGATGGGAGGGATGGTTTGGGGGAGGAGTAGGAGGAAGAGGCGGGGCGTGGGGTGTGCCGGGTTGTGCTTTCAATTACGACGCTCTTAATGGATCACCCCCAAGAGGAATTCGATTGCATTAGAGCGATGGTACGGATACACTGCTAGTTTTACTTCCCGGTTGGGTCGTTCGAGGCCTTCTAAACACTCTTGGTGCACCCAATTGGTGCCGGGACCATTGTGGCGTCCGCGGGGGTTTATTTTCGGTCTTATACTCGCCGCACCTTTTCTTTGCTTCAATTGTGACAAAAATGATCACGCATGACGATGATTTATGTCATGTCAATGCGTAATAACTGCGCCCTAATACTTTTTATCTGGACTTTAGTGTGCTGAGTAGTTAAATAAACAAAGCTTCGGATTCAGGTTTTATGTTTAGTGGGTTGGCGTCAACAAATGTAACATGCTTAATCTACATGCACGAGGAATCGCACTCAGTATAGAAAATGCATTAAGATTTGGGGACCTTTCATTGTTGGCGCTATTACTTCAACATTATGATTAATAGGCGAGGTCGTCCTGAAGATAAAATAGATGAGTAATGTGTTCATGATCATCCACTTCACCCACAATGACTCACACGGGTCAAAAAAAGGAATTACTGGATTCCACGGCATAACTTCCGGAGCATGACCAAACTATTCGAATGTAATAGAATAGGTAAAAATACATCGACTTATATATTCGCCAGATGGCGTTGATGTAACCAGGGTCGCGTCTCTTAAAGTTATGGAATTACTATGTTTCATATTTCCCTTTTCTTTCACGACGATAGAATTCCAAATTTCCAAATCCAAATTGGAAGGACTTCTCCTAAATAAAGTCAAAATATAAAGTCAATAAAATTAGAGAAATTAAGTGTTGGGCAGATATATTTAAGATGTCATTTTTTCCACGTACGATAAGGGATCAGAATAACATTCACCGACCGCGGTAGGGTCATATTCGGGTAAAAATTAGTCTGTTGTGTATTCACTCCCTGTCCCACACCCTGGCGGTAGCTCGCAGGGTACTCAAATAAGAAATCAGAAATAAATTCCACGAACCCAGGCGTGAAACATTTCCCTCCTGCCTTTGACGGGGTCAAAGTCAGAAATAAGTGCAATTGCGATGCGAGAGCTCATTTCTTCACCAATAGATCCCATGTCAGCTTCGGTTCGCCGCCATGGGTTCGCAAATCGATTGATGGCGTTTACAGTCGCGTTCGTAGCTTCGATAACCTTTAATCACATTCTAGGAGAGTAACTAAATGAGTGCTTGGCCTAAGTTTATCTTTTGACTTTTAAATAAAGCACTTTTCAACGTTTAAGGAACACAAAGGGTGGATGATAACTGAAAAACTATCATTTGTTTACATGCCCCATATGGGCACAAAAATAACCCATCATTACTTTCTGACGACAGGCAAAAGCATTCTTAGCGAAGAATAAATATCGTTAAACTGCTAAAAAATAAGCATTTTTCCGGATGTCTCTTTTGAAAATTTTCGGCATATAGATGCCTTCGAATCACAGGGAACTTCGCGATAAAGACACATATCGTAATTCAGGACAACAATTTCGTGCAGAATATGTGACCATAATCAGTAGGGGGTGCGTTTTGCCCTTATTTCTTTGAGTGCAGAATGCATGTGGTACATTTCGAGTAATTTTTCATAATTCGTAGCTCTGAACCCGAAAGGGGGAAACGAGGCGTTAATTCCAGAGTGATTCCCCTCGTCATTCCATTGGGATGTTTCGGATGGTGGGGAGAGAAGAATTGTTAGTTTACTCCCTACACTAATTTAACACAGTTCATTATTCGGATCTCCTTCCAACCGATGTCTTCCTTGTTCTTCCCAAGGTTAATTCCTTATCAAATATTTCGTAATATTTTTAAGACGTTTGTGAACACCTCATAAAATTCCAATTAACTTCGCATTTGTTGACCTATTCTCATCCTTCTCCCGTTTTCCCGGCCGTTAGTTGCTTAATTCAAGTATAATAGAGAAGTCGGATGATTTTTTTCTGATCGATTGAACCTTAAAGGCAGTCAATATTTGTAATATTAAGGTGGAGGGATATTCGTTAAATCGACCAAGTTACGTCCGACCTAGAAAACCATCGACATTTCCTCGTGTCTGAGGAAACTCTGGACATCACTCTATCGAAATAGTAATAATGCCAAATGAATTTGTAAAATTTAATTTTAAAAACATTTTTAATTTTATAATTGTAATCATGAAAATGCACTTCAATAAAATGTAGAAAAGACATGATTTTTCATTACAAAAATGATAATTACTATTTGAAGTGGTTGCGCGGATCTGTATCGCTAGATTAAAGTTCCTTAACGAAATCTTTGCATTTTATTCATTCAAATAGCATATTTTTTATTCCAATTATCATATTTTTATATTTAACATATTTTCATTCCAATTATCAGCACCATATGCAAATATTTCCCTCGGCTAACAATAAGATGCAAGTTTTTTAAAATTTTGATTTTCCGTCGAAAGCCTACAAAAATTATGCTTTTCATTAGTTGTTGAATTTATTTTCATTTCTTTCGTTATTTTGTTTTTCATTCATGTTTTCACTGCCGTCGATTTTGCCGCAGAGTTTTGCTTAAGTGATTTTTGTTCCACGGTAGGATTGTCTTCCTTACAAAAGTGGGGAGTTTATATCGAGGATACTACGAATTGAAATTTTTAAGTATCAGTGGAAATCCTGCTCGACAATATGTACGTGTATGCGTTATTCTTTTTTAAGATTGAGCGTTATTAATTGTTCACTTTTGACGCGGTTATTGCGCTCGAGTTTCATTCATGCATGCAGAATGTTGCTCAAAGTGCAAACGAATATCCATTCAATTCAAATATTTCACGAAAGCAAATGTTATTCCGCTTGAAATATCCAATGTGCTTTATAAATTGAGTTCCATAAATGGTAATGCGACTTTGCTCGAGTGGAGCCACTGGCTCCTGAGTAATTCAAACTCTTTTTATCATTTCCTCCCCGTAGATGGTCATGGAATGTATCTCATGCAGTATAAATGAGGACATTACATAAATATTTGGCGAATAAAAAAATTTGCTTTCGTGATGGGAGGGGTGGAGGGGATGAGAGCAGAGGAGGGGAAATGCAGCGAGTCCAACGCTGCGGGCGGACGTCGTCTCTTTAAGTAGTTTGCAGTCGGCGAATTCCCTCCCTAGCTAAAGGAATCTCACTCCCATTATATTTACATAACTCGTATCATCTCTTACTCTCGAAAAGCTCGTGTGTGCCTCATGGGCAAGATTTTATCCGAGGCCCATCATGCCAAACAGTCTCTTACGTTTTATGACCACTGATTCTTTTTGTCGCCAAGAACTGTAGACTTCATAACACCTTCGCACGGAATGAATATTCTTTCGTGAATTTAATTCACGATACTACTGGAAACAATTTAGGGCAGTAAATATAAATAAATGAATGATTAAAAGGTTTAGAGGGTCTATTACTTGCACGCTTAGAGGCAATAGTGACTATGATTATACTCATAACTTTATATTTTATCATCATCGCAGTTGATCTACGCATTTAAAGTCGATTTTGGACTGTTAACGATTTTTTGGTATTACGTATCCCTTAGAGTTTATCCTGTTATCTCTAGACTCCTCCCTTCCTCAGTTCAACTTTCTTTCTACCGCCAGGCACTCCAAAAAACCTATATTCCATAATCTCTAGTCTCCGGCGTAACTTTATGGAATTTGCATAACAAATTGAAATGAAATTAAATTATTGACTTTGTAATGCCTCAGTCAATAATGGAATTACAAAGTCAATAATTTCATTTCAATAAGCCTACATTCCTTCTCCCTATTCTTCTTCACCAAAACTCTTCCGTTTAATATAACTTTTATTATAATAGTAATCCCTTAGTGTGTATTCTCACTTTATGCTTTTGTATTTTGAATCCCCGTACCCCTCCCCCCCCCTGCGGCATACAGAATTACTGTACGAATGGGAAGAAAATCACATCTTGAATGAAAAGGCTAATCATTTATTCATTATTTTCATTCCCCCGACGCCCTAGGATTTGTTGTAACAGCTTTTGATGGATAGGATTTACTGCATCATGAATCAAACTATAGCTTAGAATTGTTCTTAAATGAACAAACTAGCCTCGTCTCTCTGTATAAGAGTGACAGGAAACGACTCTTAGATATTAGAACCGAGAATCCTTTAAAAATTTCTTTTACGTGAGCTTAAGCATTTAGGGACTAGATTATTTCATTGTTGACCTCAAGTATTTGTGTAATATTACATGTTTGTAGTTCACTCGCTTTCGCGTAGTTATGTCAATAGAACACATGTAAAGATATGCCACGTGTAGAGACATACGAATAATGCATATGTCATTAATCATCAACTGAAATGCTCTTTTCCAAAAATTAATGGAATTATTGCCAAAATTTTATTATTTCTGCAATCATTTTTGTAAACAAAGTATTACGCTGAATATCATATTGGGTGACCTTAATTTCATTTCCTTTTATAAAAGCAATATTTTGCAATTATTAGCAAATACAAACGTAGCATTAATCGCTAATCAATACTTTCTTAAGTATTTTTCTTCTTGCCTAAGCCGTAGTCCCCGACCTCGTCACCATCTCTTCCTTCGCCTACCGTCGCATTCCAATCCCCCATCACTATCAAATGTTTCCCTGCAGGAACACACGCGATCATGTCCTCTAACTGATCGTTTATCCTATCGACCTCTTCTTCCTTATGGTTGCTCGGTGGCATGCATACCTGAATAATAACCAAGTTCGTCGGTTCTGCTTTTAGTAGTAGTTTTGAGGGGAGGCGACCGACAGCTAAGGTCATTTGCGCCATAGGGGATGGACAGGAAAGGATGAAGGGTGGAGAGAAACCCGGCGTCGGCATTAGCCTACTCTTTACGAAAGGCGCCAAGGGGTCCGCAGTTTAACGTCCCATCCGACGGACGGCGTACTCACTCAAAGTGCCCTCCACAAAGCACCTCAAGTAGGGATCGAGATACCTCTGAAAAATATTCAACACCGCCGGGATTTGAACCCGCGCCCTCACGGTGGGAAGCCAGTACGTTAGCCCCCGCACCATCTCGATCCCCTTCTGCTTTTATCTCCGCTAGTAGTATTCTATCCGTTACCTGCTCTATGTTGACTATGCTTCTTCCTACCTCTTCTTTTAATACTATGGCAACCCCTCGTTGGCTCTCGTCCCCGCCGCTGTATATTATTCTACACTTATCACTCCAATAATCCCCGCTATCCTTCCATCTCACCTCGCATAGACCTAAAATATCGATATTTCCCCTTCCCATCTCTCGCTTAACATTCTCCAATTTCCCTGTCCTCATCATTGTCCTAACATTTCACGTTCCTATTCTAATTACTTTGGTCTTCTTCTCCTGCGTCTTCTGTCCTGCTGCTGCTGGTTTTCCCTTGCAAGGGTTTCGTGGGATGACGACCGCGGAAGCCTTGCCTCCCCCGCTGCCGGGCACGACAAACGGCCGATTGGGCCGAGCCCCGTGGTTGCCAGGACTCAAAATCTCTGTATTGTCCATCATATTTTTCTTGGGAATGATAATTGAGGTGGTTTCCCGTTGCCTTCCTCAATAGTGTTTTTAATGTGACACCATCACTTACTGGCCGCCCCATCTGGGGTCAGACGCCATTGCAGCCGCCTCACTGAGGAACAGACGCTGCGTGGACTACCTTTCGTCTGGCTCCTAACCTTCGACCTATCTGGCATGGGTGACCCTACCAGGAGCAATAATTATTACTCCCGCCAGCACAGCTCTAGGGGTCATCGGAACGCACAAGCCCTTCCACCACGTCAAAGTTGTAGTCCGAGGAGTATATATATATAGTATATATATATATATATATATATATATATATATATATATATATATATATATATATATATATATATATATATATATATATATGTTCCACCCGACCACACACACCACACAATAACAAGCCCACATCTGACGCAGGACTCAACCTTTGCACCACCTATTACCCCGGATCACACAGACTGAAAACCCTCCTTAAAGAACTGTTTCCAATTTTACATGACAATGACGCGACCTCATCCTTACTACCCCAATGCCCATCTATCGCATACAGACGACCCGCCAATCTCAAAAACCTTCTGAGATCCACCAACCCTTTGGCGCCCCCCCGTGACAAATTTCCCAATATTTCCCCAACTTGCAACCGCCCCCGATGTAAAACCTGTCCTCTTATTATGCCTACTCCCCTCTCCCTACATCCCCTCATAGCCCCCCCACCTCGTTCCCACGCTAATTGCCTCTCAAAAAATATTATTTATCTTTTATCATGCAAACACTGCACTTCCTTCTACATAGGTGAATGCATTACCCCCTTATCCATCCGAATGAATAATCACCGGTACTCCTGTAATTCTGCCTCACTCTCTTCTCTTCCTATCCCTTCACACGCTAATTCCCACAACCTTTCATTCGACCAGTGTTTTTCCCTCAGCATCCTAGAATCCCTACCTGATTCAGCTACCAACATAGAGGTGAGAACTCGTGAATCCGCCTACATACTATCCTTCCGTTCCTTCAAAATTCCCTCCCTTAACCGCCATATTTAATTTCCCTCCCAGCATTCCCTCCACACCTCCCCTCCACACCTCCCCTCCACGCCCATAACTCTTTCCCCTCTCCTGATCCATAGCATATTTTCAGTCTCTCTTGAAGAAGGCCCCTGAGAGGGCCGAAAGCTCGAACAATTTACCGTGTAAGTGTTCTTTTATATGTGTCTATTCTTTTCTATTTGTGTTATGTTGTGTCAGCCCATTATATATATATATATATATATATATATATATATATATATATATATATATATATATATACACACACACACACACACACATATATATATATATATATATATATATATATATACACACACACCCTCCCCGGACTACAACCTTGACGTGGTGGAAGGGCTTGTGCGTTCCGATGACCCCTAGAGCTGTGCTGGCGGGAGTAATAATTATTGCTCCTGGTAGGGTCACCCATGCCAGATAGGTCGAAGGTTAGGAGCCAGACGAAAGGTAGTCCACGCAGCGTCTGTTCCTCAGTGAGGCGGCTGCAATGGCGTCTGACCCCAGTGGGGCGGCCAGTAAGTGATGGTGTCACGTTAAAAACACTATTGAGGAAGGCAACGGGAAACCACCTCAATTATCATTCCCTAGAAAAATATGATGGACAATAGAGATATTTTGAGTCCTGGCAACCACGGGGCTCGGCCCAATCGGCCGTGTGTCGTGCCCGGCAGCGGGGGAGGCAAGGCTTCCGCGGTCGTCATCCCACGAAACCCTTGCAAGGGAAAACCAGCAGCAGCAGGACAGAAGACGCAGGAGAAGAAGACAAAATTAGTTAGAATAGGAACGTGGAATGTTAGGACAATGATGAGGACAGGGAAATTGGAGAATGTTAAGCGAGAGATGGAAAGGGGAAATATAGATATTTTAGGTCTATGCGAGGTGAGATGGAAAGATAGCGGGGATTACTGGAGTGATAAGTATAGAATAATATACAGCGGTGGGGACGAGAGCCAACGAGGGGTTGCCATAGTATTAAATGAAGAGGTAGGAAGAAGCGTAGTCAACATAGAGCAGGTAACGGATAGAATACTACTAGTGGAGATAAAAGCAGAACCGACGAACTTAGTTATTATTCAGGTATACATGCCACCGAGCAACCATAAGGAAGAAGAGGTCGATAAGATATACGATCAGTTAGAGGACATGATCGCGTGTGTTCCTGCAGGGAAACATTTGATAGTGATGGGGGATTGGAATGCGACGGTAGGCGAAGGAAGAGATGGTGATGAGGTGGGCGACTACGGTTTGGGCACGAGGAATGACCGCGGGGAGAGAGCAGTTGAGTTCTGCAGGAGACAGGGGTTAGTCATCACCAACACTTGGTTTAGACACCACAAAAGACGCAGGTATACATGGAAAATGCCAGGTGACTCAGGAAGATATCAGCTAGATTATATCCTGGTTAGACACAGGTTTAGGAATAGTGTGATAAATTCCCACAGCTTTCCGGGAGCGGATGCGGACTCAGACCACAATTTAGTTGTTATGAAATGTAGCGTACGTTTCAAAAAGATAAGGCAGGGGCGGCGAGTTAGAAAATGGAATGTAGAAGCATTAAATGGGTTGAAAAGGAAGGAATACAAACAGGCGGTAGAGAAAATCATGGAGGATGGTAAAGGGCTTATTACTATCGAAGAAAAATGGGAAATGATCAAAAAAGGGTTGTCTAAAGCCGCAAAAGACACTATTGGAACCGTTTACGCTAAAAGGACTAGGAAACCATGGATCACGGATGAGATGATTACAAAGATGGATGAGCGGCGAAAATGGAAGAATATAAATACAGAATTAGGCAAAATGAAGTACAAAGAATTGAACAATAAATTGAGGCGGGCAACAAATAAGGCAAAAGACGCATGGTGGAAGACGCAGTGCGAGGATATGGAAAGTCTCCAGAGGAAGGGTGAAATCGGTGCGCTGTACAGCAAAGTTAAATCGTTATCGGGAAGTAAGAAAGGAAGAGCTATGCTAACAGTTAGCGATAAGGCGGGTAAGGTAATAGTTGACGCAGGAAAGATCCAAGAGAGATGGAAGGAGTATATAGAAGAACTGTATAGTAAAGAACTCAGACCTACAAAGTTAGACATTGAAAAAGAAAATGACGTAGAGGAAGACAGCTTAGGTCCAGGCATACTAGACAATGAGATAGAAAGGGCATTAAGGGAGATGAAACTAAATAAGGCCGTGGGGGTAGATAACATTCCCGTGGAACTTTTAAAATGCTTAGGGAAATGTGGGAGGAAGAGGCTATATGGGCTGATCCGTAGCATTTATGAGGAGGGAATCTGGCCGGAAGACTTTGTGAGAGCAGTTTTAGTTCCGATTCCGAAAAAGGTAAAGGCCACGTCATGTGAGGACTATAGGACAATTAGTTTGATATCCCACGCAGCTAAAGTTGTTCTCAGGATCATAAACAAAAGGATAGAGAGTAGGGCAAATGATTACTTAGGGGATGATCAGTTTGGGTTTAGGAAGGGGAGAGGTACGCGTGATGCCATTGCAGTAATGAGATTATTAATCGAGAGGAATATAGAACACAACCAGGAGGTATTTGCCTGTTTCGTAGATTTCGAAAAAGCGTTTGATAGAGTGAATTGGGAAAAACTAATGAGTATTCTGCAGAAAATAGGAATAGATTGGAGGGAAAGGAGGCTAATCCGCAACCTGTACATGTCTCAGACTGCTCAGGTGCGGGTGGGAAACGGGGAGACAGGATGGGCAGTGTTAGGAAGGGGTGTAAGGCAGGGTTGCCCATTATCACCGTTGCTGTTCAACCTGTATGCAGAGGAAATGATCAAAGAGGCATGGGAAGAACTAGAGGTAGGAATGAAAGTGGGCGGGGAATTCGTAAAATCAGTTAGGTTTGCTGATGACCAAGCTTTAGTTTGTCAGTCAGCCAAGGGGCTGCAAGCATTGCTGAGTGAATTGGAAATTCAGTGCGACAGGTATGGGATGAGAATCAACATTAATAAAACAAAGGTTATGCGATTTTCTAGAAAGAAAAAGGGCAAGCTTAACATTAAAATAGGAGGGCAAAAACTAGAGCAGGTAGAACAGTTTACGTATCTCGGTAGTGTTTTGGACCAACACGGTCAAAGTAGTAGGGACGTAAGGAGAAGAATTGCGCTAGGCAAAGAGGCTTTCACGAGGAGGAGGGAGTTGATGACGGGGACTTTGAGTAAGGATGTTAAGAAAAGACTCGTAAAAACTTTGATATGGAGCGTAGCTATGTACGGCGCGGAAACGTGGTCATTGAAGCAGGAGGATAGACGTAGACTGGAGGCTTTTGAAATGTGGGTGTGGAGAAGAATGGAGAAGGTGAAATGGACAGAGAAGAAAACAAATGAGGAAGTACTTGGTATGGTGGGCGAAGAGAGGGGTTTGTTGGGAGCAATCCTATGGAGGCAGGAAAAGTGGATGAAGGGGGTGTTGACCGGCAGTGGGATGTTGAAGACTGTGATAGAGGGTAGAATGTTGGGCAAAAGAGGAAAGGGAAGGAACAGGATAGGGATGTTGGACGGGATGAAGGGCGGAAGAAAGTACTCAGAGATGAAGAGGGACCTGGTGTAGAGTAGAATTTAGGGTTGTGTTTTGTTAGTAGCCACAAAATATTTGTTTGGTAGTTGTGTCCATCGAAAAACCTACCTTAACCGGTAGATTACCTTAAAAAAAAAAAAAATATACACACACACACACACATACATATATATATATATATATATATATATATATATATATATATATATATATATATATATATATAAATTACAATGCTGATGGAAGAATGGAAAAATCGTCTCTGGCGGTAGGATCGTGGGTTGAAGGGATTGCCATTTTCCAAACGTCTACAGTATTTGCCATTCAATCAAATCTCGGCTCGCTCGACTTATCCCTCGCCACCCTCCCAATGCCCCTTCCCCCTAAGCCATCTTCCCTCCCTTTACTTCCTCCCCCCTCTCCACACCCCCTGCCTGCGTCTCCACTTCCCCCCCCAGCAACCGCCGAGTCTCTGACTGATCCTCTCTCCCCACCCCCACCGACAACATCCCTCCGAGAAATCTCTCTGCCAAGGGGAAGTGCGGGGACGGAGGACCACCTCCACCCCCGCCCGCCTCACCATCCACTCCAACTGGGTCCGTCCGGCTGACTTCTGATATTATTTCATGATACCAATAAAAATAAAAGGCTTTTAGTGGGAGAAGCCAAACTAAAAGAGACGGAGAAAGACATCCTGAGGGTTGTTTAGGCCCGGGGGGTACTGGGGAGGGGACGGCGTGCGGTGGAATGGGGCGGTGGACCCCCTTCCTTCCTCCCGGGGACGCGGATGCCTCATGTTTTGAGGGTCGCCCCTCTTCTCTTGGCCGTCGGGGAGTCAGGGAAGGAGGGGGGGGGATGGGTCCGTGATTCGAGGAAAGTGGATAGTGGTCAAGGGAGGGAGGGAGGGGGAGGAAGGCTGAGAAGAAGGATATCGTGGAAGGAAGAGAAATGCGGGAAGAGCAGAAGACTTAATGCATGTCTTGGGTGTGCCCACGAAGGCGAATCTATTCGTAAATTTCTGGGGATGGACATCCGTCCCCATTCCCTTGCCCTCTCTGGAGGGGTTTTGTATTCGGTAGAGAACTTGAAGACAAGAGAATGTGCAGAACACCTTCTATCTTCCCCCTTATTTCGGCTGAATGCAGATCAAATCCCCTTGAGGTTGTTTAGGGGACAGATCGGAAAACCCGAGAAATTTTCTCCTAACAGATTGATCACGTAGAAAAAGTACTGTTGACTTTATGTGTATATTTTTTATATGAGGAAAGATAAGTTATGTGACAAAGTATATCCGAAATAACATTTATAATCACAGAAATGTTTTTCATAGCCATTGATAAGAAATATATATCTGTAATGTTTATTTTTCGTGTGATGGAAATCTTTATCAAAATAATTTTTGGGGTCAGAAGATAAAATTTCATGTGATTTCGGATGCCTAGTGTGTTTATCTTAAATTGAAAAATAATGCTCGTGCATTAATAGAAGCGTCATAGTGACCGAAAAATGTTATCAGTAAATATTTTTGCTTTGTCCGATAGAATAAAATAGGATTGTTTAAAAAGGAAATCGTACTTCTGAGCGCCACATCCTTCTTTGTTCCCTCCCGGATATGTTTTATCTGGCTGGTTTGTACAGCTGAGTCCAAGGAGTATCAAATTTGACCCTTAATCTGAAATTGGCGGACTTGGAGGTTGACATAAGGGTAAACGGCTTGCTCCTTTTCCAATGCCGTTAACACATAGAATTTAGATAGATCATAGATATAAGTGTAGAACAGCCATATTTTTGCCCCGCTAAAAACGGTCCAACGATCATTTTTCCCATTGACTATCGACGTACATAATTTACATCGCACTCGAAATTAGACCACAGTTATTTTTAGTTTTTTAAGGGGAAAACAATGTACCTGAGTGAATAAAAAATCATCAATATAGTATCTATGACTGGATGGGCTAGATACTACCTAAAAAGATGTCTAAATTCTTCATTGAAGTCTTGTATTTATTAAAATAATTTTAGAAGTAGTTTATAAACAAAAAAGGACGCGTGACAAGTACTATAATCTAAAAAATTCTAATGATCAGTCTTTAAACTAATTTTGATGAGATAAATGATGTAAGATCTGGTGATTTCCCGGGGTATTTGCTTGATGAAGTTTTCTTGGGTCTTGGAAGAGGACATCTACATGCCTATAACATCTATATGTATGTATATATGAGTCAAATTTAGCGATAATGTCTTAATTTGTTTATATAAGTGTAAACTTCTTCAGTTGTAGCCAAAAAACGTTTCCATAATTCCCGATAGCTTCTTGGAATTAAGCTACGGATTATGGGGGAAGATATATTTCAAATTTGAAATTGCGATTATGTGACCTGGAGCACAATCAAGCGCTCAGTGAAAAGGTATGGAGGGCAATGGAAGTTAAATTATTGAAAATAGCGCGTAATAACGGGAGGCCGAGGGTGATAAAATGAAAAAATGGAGGGGGGGGATCCATGTTCCAAATATTCGCGTCCCGGATATTCGAAACATGGATCCATAACCAACTATGTCCCGTTCTCTCTTCTCTAGTTTGCATCGATATTCCAGTAATATCTCTCGTACATGATTAGTTATCGGCTAAAGGGAGCATATACACTTCATAAATAAATACTTTGGAACGATTGTCAAAAATATTTCGAAAATATCACTGTCATGAAGTTCAAATTAAGAATAAAACGTCGCTAACGTAAATAAGTACACAAGAGTTGTAGTCATTATATTTTGTTGCGCCGGAGAATAGTTACATTTCCAAACTTGGGTGGATGAAGTACAGGGGAATGAGAGCTGTAGGGATGGCTACGGAAACAAAGGTATATATTGAATGATTCACAACTACGAAATGCCATTTCAACAGGAATGGAAGATGTCTAGAAAGGATGTCAAATAAGTGGACATACTATGGGTAGAAAAATAAACTTTGCACTTCCACATAAAGATTTAATACTATGTGGATGTGGAAGTAGAAAGTTTCTTTTTTCTACCCTAATCATGAAGGAATTCTTCAAAGTTAAACCTGAAACTGTTATGTTTATCAAGTGGAAAGACTGGTCGAGAGAAACATGCTTCAAATATAGAGCATATGATTATGTCTGTTCGACGAAGATATTCAGTTAACCCATCACGTGGAAATAAATGGAAAAAGATGGGAGCCTTTCCTTCACACACATTGCTCTCAGGAATATTTACACACCCATATGCGCGTTGGAAACAACATACGAACGAGTGCGCGGCCCCGTTTCACAAGTGTCGATCGCTGATGGCTCTGGTTTTTTCCGTCGAAGGCAGTTTGGATTACTCCCCCTCTTAACTCATTGGTGTGATTTCCTGTTGAAACGAGGGCATTATACAACGGCAATGATGAACAATGTTTGGAATGCGCGTCGTGCCGAGAATGTTGAATGCGTTACACCATTTTCGTCAAAATGGTAAGGCTCGAAGCGAGGCATTCGTGAGGGAGAGCACGCATGATACGCAGAAAGGGATAGTCTGCGTTGGGCTAATTTTAATCTACATCTACATAATACCCCGCAAGCCGCCACAAAGGGTGTGTGGCGGGGGGTGTTAGGGCTCCACCCGTAAAAGAGAACAAAACCACATGCAAAATCAACACAACCATGCAAATCTACACCAACAGTGGCGTATACATTCATGAAAAAACCGTTTCAACTTACACGCGTGCAAGTACTATAAACTAAGAAACAAATGCGAATTAATTAGCGTCCACATTCATAGGAATGATTCATTCATAAGGATCGTATCAACTGAACATGTTCTATGATATTTTGTTTTATAAATTTTCGCAAAAGGTACCTTAAATTTTCAGCACTAGTAAGAATCGGTAATTGGTTTACACGGGAAACGTTTGATCAGTTGTATTGAGGGACAACGTTTGCAAGGCCTCTGCGGAGTTTTGACATCGTGGACTCAGTCTGTCAGGTGGTTTCCGCTGCGTCTTGAGGTTTGGGATGACATCATCATCCGTAAACACTCATTGAAATGAAAGCAGAATCGTTGTTGGCCAGCGCTTATAGAACAGACGTGACGGGGACCGAAATGTATGGAAATGTCTCATTATAATGCTATCCATGCATCATCGCACACTTTGGCAAATTTAAATGCGACTGGGATTACAATTTTTATTGTAAAACTTACGTTGTAGTAATTAATATCTTGTTAAGGTGATAATGTGGATGCTAATGTGTTTCTAATTTATTTTATTAATAGTGTAATCTTTCTCAAGGGGAAAAATGTTGCTTGATGGCAAAATATTGAGCAAATATTAGTCAGGAGTGAGAGGCTACAATGTTTTCGCGAGAGGCAAATCCCGTTCCCACTTCTCCACTCTGGTGAAACACAAAAAAAGAGCATTTTTGGAAATCCTATTTCGCAAAAAATAACTCGACAGCAACAAATAACTAAAAATAGGCGGCATTCGTTTCTCGAACGGAATGCGTTATTAGAATTCTGTTGGAGGAATCGAATAAATAAACAAAGGAAAAAATATTGCACACCTTCCTAGTATAATGTTTCAGGAGAATATCCTTGCCCTCGCCAATAAACTTTCGTCATTCGTAGATGACGTTCCATCGCTACGGTCCTTTTAAAAGCTCTGATGCCGTGTGACCAACTGTGATTTTCCCGGGCGAGGACAACGCAACCATAGGAAATGCCTCTTTCATCGGCCGCTGGGCCACCGTGCACTGTGACGGCGCAAAGGTTCCAATTAGTTCAACGCTTCCAATTTTATCTTCAAATTGCAAAAGCAGTTACTCCATTGGAATGACTTTTAAAATAAAAAAGGATCAGCAGCTTGCACCATTTTCCGGTTGTACCCAACAACGATTGCTTTAATGAAAACGGGGATCGAGATGGTGTGGGGGCTATCGTACTGGCTTCCCACCCTGAGGGCGCGGGTTCAAATCCCGGCGGTGTTGAATATTTTTCAGAGGTATCTCGATCCCTACTTGCGGTGCTTTGTGGAGGGCACTTTGAGTGAGTACGTCGTCCGTCGGATGGGACGTTAAACTGCGGACCCCTTGGCGCCTTTCGTAAAGAGTAGGCTAATGCCGACGCCGGGTTTCTCTCCACCCTTCATCCTTTCCTGTCCATCCCCTATGGCGCAAATGACCTCAGCTGTCGGTCGCCTCCCCTCAAAACTACTACTACTTTAATGAAAACGCGGACGTTTTCCAGCTTCCTGAGGTCTATCGATGGCATGCTTCATTTCTCTCATGAGGCAGTTACAGAGGATTATGCAATGAACGCTTTCCATAGGAATGAACGTCAAATCTCCTTTGTAGACGTTCAAGGAAATGGGAGTCCTGTGTTTACGAGATTTATTTAGCCTCTCGTCATTAGACGGAAAGGTTGTCCTCACTCCCCCTCCGACAGACGGCCTCGTTCGAATGCCTGCAGAAGAGCAAAGGGTTCCTCACCACTGACCGGAGGGGTGTGCTTGCGTGTGTCGCACCCGTCAGCGAGTGACTGTCGTAATAAACGGCAGTAAATTAACGTGGACGGGACACGCGAGAGATCTCCGCCGTCTCGCCCACTCAACAATCAAGCCGGGGGAGCGAGTCCCTCCGTCCGTCCTCAAAGTGTCCTTCCCCCCGCCCTCGTCGCGAGAGCATGAAGGCCTCCGCGTTTATCCACTTGCCATTCTCTCCCATGCCCCCACTCTGCTCCCCTGTCGATTCCCATGTTGGACGCCGGGGACTGATGTATCGAATAGTGCGCGGGAAAAACGAATATTTGAATCAATCAGTTCGACAATCTAACTCTCTAATTTTGTATCATTTGTCGGTCTTACCAATGTAATTTCTGGGCCTAATTATATCTCCAATGTCAGATACAAAACCACACGCTTTATATCTTTGTAATGAGTTTAATCTAGCCCTAAGTCTTCGCATATCTAAAGGTTCCCACATCAGATTCTGTACTAAATGTGTGACACTTTGTGTCCTTTGGCACGAGTTTTTTCACGAACCTAGCGGCCTTTCTCTGTACCCTGTGAAAATGCTATCATCAATTTATTTTTGAAATGGATATAATTTATGTAAGGTCTTACTTAAGAAAAGTAGCACGTTTCGTTTACTTTTTCGTCTGTTTCGACTGTTTGTTTGAACTTGCCTTCAAACTGGTCAGGGTAACCATAACCAAACAAAGTTATGAATATTATCAAATAATTTAAAAAATATATATTGTAATGAATAGATACATGTATTATGCAGAAGTATATCATTATATATATGAATATGTTATAAATATATCATTATATATGTATATGTATACTGTTAAACTTCGTATATGAATCCTGACAAAATCAGTCATTGACCTTTGTTTGGCCCCCTTGTATGTTTATTTCCAAGCTTTGGAAATGTATCAATTTTTGTCAGTCTTCATGGGGATTTTCCCTCTGAACAGCTGATTGCTTACCTGTTTTTCACTCATGACGGGAATGGGAGCAAAAATGTTGACAGCAGCAGTTCAACCAAGGAATGATTCGGGTAACTGTCTTTAAAGTGGCTTTCATACTATGGTCTTCGAATAAGTGGTGGCCGAATGCTCCGGCAGTCATTATTAGTCTTTGTCCACTCTTGCTTGATGAACGAAAGCGCAATACATGATCAAGAAAGGTAACACCCTCCTTGTTGTTTCTGTTTGCAGTCGGGCCACAAGGACTTTTGCCCGCCCTGGCGGCGGATGAAGCCTCCGGGATAAGTGCAGCAGCAGAAGGGAGAGGGGATTGAGGGAGGGAGGATTGGGGTGAGTCGGCCGGGGGCGAGGTTAACGAGGGATGACTCTATGTGTACATAATTCTATTAGGGAAGCTTTAGGACTTGCTCCTCTTCCCCCCCCCCCCGCCCCCTTCTCCCCCCTTTCCTTTGAGACGGAGCGACGGCGCGTGTCGCCCTCCGCTCCTCTTCAATCTCGACGTCCTTCGCACCCCGCTGAAGGGCGTCGTACGAACTGATGGAGCCCTTGCCAAGCATCCCTGCCGGGCTCTGTGTCATGCTGGCACTCTGTGAATAAAAATAATGATAATAACTTCCAATTTTGGAAATGGCTGCTGTGGAGGTGCTGTCAAATGATTGAAGACATGCTTTTTGAGAAAGCTTTGAATAAGGAGACTGTATCTCTAACATTTCTGCATCGTTATTCCACTGAAGAAAAATTATTGATTTTATTTCAATATACTCATGCAGTTCTTTATTAGTCAAAAACTAAGAATTTAATATTTATACAGCCCTTGAATGTGGTGGCTGACGCCGACATCTGAACATGTGTTACGAAACAATTCGACCTACCTAGAAATACATTTTACTTATTAATATGCCATTAGCTTTTTGATTAGTATTTTTGTATTTTGAAGCACCTTGCAAGCCATCGCAAGGGGTGAATACTCACCAGACTAAAAAATCTTTGATATATGAGGAAAGAGGAAACTAAAAACATAAGCAATAATATATTTATTAGAAATTGATGGAAAAAGTTTGAAGAGCAGAAAGAAAACATGAAAGCACACATCAAAATATTAAAATATTTTTCCCTATTTTGGTGATGAATCAAAAAGTCAAAAATTAAATGCATAATGATTACCGATGACACCACTTAAAAGTTTGGGAGGATTTTCTGAGCTTATGGTTTACATGGTATCTTAACTTGAAACATTATTGGGGGAGAGGGAGAGTGGATAAATAATTTAAGACCACATGGTCTTGTTTGAGGCCTTTTACCTGCCATGAAAAGAATGAAACAGTTAACTGTTAGGAATATGGGACCATAACTTTATTTGACATTAAGCGATCAGGAAAGGCTGCTATCATGGAAAACAATTACTCCCGGAAAGGTCAGTGTTGTTTTACCGAGAGAATTAGGAGACAATATGCCAAACAAGTACAGAGAGGATTGGAATTAACATAATTATAGAACAAGGTGAGGAAAAATCTGTTTTGTTAATCACAAGAAGGAATTTAACAGAGTAGGGAAGATTCCACGAGGAAGACCAAGAGATACGTACACCAGAACAAATTAAGGAGGACATAAAGCAGAAAACTATCAGTGAGGGAAAGAATTAACACTGAAGAGAGAAGAATGGTGGGCTGCAGTCAGCCAATCTTAGGATTAAAACATTGATAATGATAATGATGATGATGTGTGCATATGTGGGGAAAGTGAGTAGAATATTTCAAGAAAAATTACCCATCCAAAGGAACGTGAATGGACCTCTGCTGCTGCGGCACTGATTTACCACATGGCTATTGTCTTGGGTATTGCATTGGCGTTCCTGATGCAAATGCGACTGTAGACGTGCCCTCGAAAAATATCGTCTCCCTCCAGTTTTTTTCCATCCTCTTTAACCCGAGGTTCCCATATTACATTTCTCATACCCTCCCCTAAAAATTGAACTTTCCCTTGACGAAAATCGTTGGCAATTGGAATTGCATTCTTTATAGATTCAATAGATTACATATTAGTGATTCGAAGCGTTTCCATGCCACGATAAGTATTATGGTCCGATTCCACAGCAATCATCCACCATGTGATTCCGATCTTGACTCACGAAGGCGGTGGGTCTCGTATTGAGGCGCTCTGCACAGCTTTCTCCTGAATTTTATGTGGTGAACATTCCAGTAGGGTTGACCCTCCGCGGAATGGCGCGCGCTGCACGGTGAGGCCATTTACCTCGGAAGTCGGCTAATGCCGAGAGCGAACGGCGGTCTCGTTCAACTCTCCCGCCCTATCCTTATCCCGGCCTATCTTCAGTACCTGCTTATCACAAATTGTGGAACTAACCTAAGCAGTCGCATGCCCCTCGCTGTTAACTACCCTCCACCATGACTCGGTGGATAGGTGCTCAATGCGTTCGACCATGTAGCGATAAGATCGATGAGATAGAGCAGCGCCCATAATCATAGAGGACTGAATGCATACCCAAGCGTTGGTTGCAATGCGTGGTCAGTTTATGTGGAAAGCTTTGGAGACATTACTTCTACAGTGGGCGTTCATTAATTATATAAGTATTTCACTCTTGATGCTTAGGAAAGACTGGATATCCAACCCTTCAGCTAACCAATTCCCGCGACCGGATTTCCGAACCCGCGTATACGTAGCATTAAAATTGTCCAGTCGAATATGATTTACTTGTGTTCTAATTCTACTAATCTACGCATTTATTTAAACTAATATTTTCTCCCTTTTTGTTTGCGATAAATCACTAGTTGCTGCCTCATTAATGGCAGTTATCCCAAATTATTCAGAATAGACAGTACCCGAGTTGACGAGGGCGCGAGGGTTGAAACTCACGTAATCTTGGCCTGCACGTGAAATCTTCCCTTCAGTTTAGCTCGGTTACCTTTGCTTTTAGTGCGTTGAACGGCTAGTGCCTAGAAAATCCGTATGCCTTTCGACCGGGACGTGAACTGTGGATATTTTACGCAAGAGCAGAATGTTTCTGCTGCCATCACTGAGAATTACAGTTTTGGTAGTACAATTGCCTGATGTAGAGCCTAAATATTGCCAAGATTCGATTGAAAGGAGTAATTTAGGACTTTTAACAATATGAATATAATAGTTTGAAGCTTAACTTACTGGAATCCTTCATTATGAGGATAAAAAAAGAAACTTTGTACTTCCACATAAAGATTTAATACTTCACTCGACAATGGTTTCGATTCTGCCCATCATCATCAAGTGATGATTCGCCTGATCGCTTGATAACCTGATCACATGGTGATGATGCGCAGCATCGAAAACAATGGTCGTGTGAAGTAATAAATATTTCTGTGGGAGTGCAAAGTCTCTATTATTGCCCTCATTTTAACAATATGGGTGGTGATTTTATTTTATTGGCACAAAAGTTTTTGTAAAAATGGAGTTATGCCTTTTTTTGATTCGTAATATCCTGGAATTGATGCTTTAGTAAGGCACCTTAGCCCCGCGTGTAGACCACTGGGCTCAATGCTCAGAGAACTCAGTAGTAGTAGTAGTAGTTTTGAGGGGAGGCGACCGACAGCTAAGGTCATTTGCGCCATAGGGGATGGATAGGAAAGGATGAAGGGTGGAGAGAAACCCGGCGTCGGCATTAGCCTACTCTTTACGAAAGGCGCCAAGGGGTCCGCAGCTTAACGTCCCATCCGACGGACGCCGTACTCACTCAAAGTGCCCTCCACAAAGCACCTCAAGTAGGGATCGAGATACCTCTGAAAAATATTCAACACCGCCGGGATTTGAACCCGCGCCCTCAGGGTGGGAAGCCAGTACGTTAGCCGCCGCACCATCTCGATCCCCTCAGAGAACTCAGGTTCGATTCCCAGTGACTCCTCTGGTCCCCATAAGTTTCAATCAAACTGTAATTTTTCGAGAGTTTCAGATATCCTTGGAAATAAAAATTGACATCCGGAAAGGAACTAACCCCCCTTAATACCCTCTAAAGGTGTGAACTTCTAACCTTAGTACGAATTGAGCCGTAGTCCAAGACATCAACCCAGCCTTTGAGTTGATTACAGTGGCTCTTGACATCTTGAAGACTGCGGACATGGTACGCAGAGTCCCTTGTATCCGCCTGCTTCGCTTCTCCAACCATCCAAGTAAGTGAAAGGAGCACGAAAGCACCGGGTTTTCTTTCGAGAGACTAGGTGGGTGAGAGAAGCGCGACTTCAGAAACTCAAGTTGACCGGTGTGGAGGCGCTTTCTCTCCGCTCTCGACCACACCCCTCCCCCCTTGTGCCGTGATTGATAACCTCCGGGGAGGGGGGGTGAGCGGAGGGGTAGGGGCGGGCGGAACGACGAGGGAGGGGGGTGTAGGGAGGGTGCAAAGAGCTTTTAAGTGCGTTTGTGAAATTGAGTTTGGTTTTGGGACGACGTCCGCCCGTTAGTTATTCTCTCTCTCTCCCCTCCCCATTCGCCGTTGCGTGCGAAAGAGCGTGGTCGACCGCGGTGACTTATGTCCACTTTGAGCGGATTAAAAAGGGCCATTCACGCTCTGCGGCTCGACACTTGGTTGCTGCGAGACGGGAGAAAACATTCCTCTTTCTTGTGCGAGGAAAACGAATTACCGAATGCATTCATCCGCGGTGGTCTGCGGCACTTTTAGTGGGAGGACAACCCGTTCATTTGCCTTTTCAAATGTTTCAACCTCCGTAGTTTAAATGGCGGTAGACATTGCATTACATCGTGTCATATATTTGCGTGTGTGTGTATATATATATATATATATATATATATATATATATATATATATATATATATATATATATATATATATATATAATTAAACATTCAAACACGAAATCCCGCCAACTGGCGAACAAATACTCATTTTATATAGAAACAGATATAAGGAAAAGGGATAGGAACACACACAAAGGATAAACACAGGAGAGGTGGGGAAGGCGGAATCCAGGAGATCACGAATGTAAAAATATCCTGTGATTTATGTTTTGATCCTGTGTTTATCCTTTGTGTGTGTTCCTTTCCCTTTTCCTTATATCTGTTTCTATATAAAATGAGTATATACTACCTTGATCAAAAAGTTCCCGGAATAACCACCGTGTGCCGCTCCCATCGTTCCGATTTGAGTTCTGTTTTTTTTGTTAAATTGGTACATCTGTTGTTGATATTCCCTTTAAATCTTAGTGTCATAACTTGACATTTGCAAAAGTTACGGTCGGTTTTCGGTATGTCCATCAGTGCTTCCTGCGATTTTTCCATTACTTCCTCTCGGCTGCTAAAACGCGTTCCCCGCAATGGTTTTTTAACTCGATTGAACAGAAAGAAGTCACAGGGAGCCAAATCAGGTGAATTCGGTGGCTGTTGGATGGTATTTGTTGCATTTTTCGTCAAAAAATTACGAATAATGATAGCACTGTGCGACGGTGCGTTATCATGGTGCAAAATCCACGAGTTTTCTGCCCACATTTCTGGTCTCTTTCGGCGAATTGCTTCACGCAAACGTCTCATAACGCCCAAATAATACTCTTTGTTTACTGTCTGGCCTTCTGGCAAAAATTCATGATGCACTACACCGTTGTAATCCATGAAAACCGTCAGCATTGCCTTCTTTTTTGACTGAAAACGACGTGGTTTTTTTGGTCTCGGCTCATTTGGTGAACGCCATTCACTTGCCTGATGTCTGGATTGCGTGTCGTACTCATAAACCCACGTCTCGTCTCCAGTAATGATCCTTTTGATGAATGTGGGATCGGATTCAGCCTCGCAAATCATGTCTTTTGCGACGTCAACACGGTCTCTTTTTTGCATGAAATTGAGGTCTTTTGGCACCAACTTCGCTGCTACACGACGGAAACCCAAATCATTAACCACAATGTCTTGGGCGGATCCATAGGCAATGTTCAAGTCCTCCGCTATTTCTCTGATGGTTAATTTGCGGTTATTGACCAACATTTCTTTTACTTTATCAATTTTTTCACCGACTTTCGATGTCGATGGTCTGCCACTGCGTTCCTCATCTTCGATTGACTCACGACCACTTCTGAACCGCTCGTGCCACTGGTAAACGACCGTTTTTTTTAGAGAATCGTTGCCGAAACACTTTTCCAACATATCCAACGTCCGTGCGCCACTAAATCCGTTTTTTACGCAAAATTTAATACAAGTTCGTTGTTGCAAATTTAAATCCATTTCTGACATTGTAAAAAATCGCCAACACACACAGAGATAGATGTACTCTTGGCTACGTAACTTTTGCAAATGTCAAGTTATGACACTAAGATTTAAAGGGAATATCAACAACAGATGTACCAATTTAACAAAAAAAACAGAACTCAAATCGGAACAATGGGAGCGCCACACGGTGGTTATTCCGGGAACTTTTTGATCAAGGTAGTATATATATATATATATATATATAATGAGTCTCACTTGAAGAAGGCCTCTGAGAGGGCCGAAAGCTCGAACTATTTACCGAGTGAGTATCCTTTTAAATGTTGCTATTATATTTGTGTTCTATTTTGTCGTCCCATTATTGTGCCGCTCGTGTGAGTTTTTCCGTACAATCGTTTATATATATATATATAAGTATATATATATATAAGTATATATATATATAAATATATATATGTATATAAGTATATATATATCGTACATATATATGTATATATATATATAGAAAAAAAAGTATATATATAACAACAAAAAATATAAGAACACATAAAAAGATCACTCACACGTTATTTCTTGATCATTTCGACGGAATTCAGCTCCGTCTTCATCGGAAGAGATAGAAGTAATTATCATTCTCCTTCGTCATTACATCTATCTCTTCCGATGAAGACGGAGCTGTATTCCGTCGAAATGATCAAGAAATAGTGTGAGTGATCTTTCTATGTATACACTATCTATATATGTGTTCTTGAATTGTTTGTTGCTGCCCAATTTTTTTATATTGTATTGTTTGTTATATTGTATATTTTATATTGTATATCTTATATTATATATATATATATTTTATAAAGATGATTTCGTCGAAGTAGCACGGAAGTGTTCAATAAAAAAATTGGGCAGCAACAAACAATTCAAGAACACATATATAGATACTGTAAACATAGAAAGATCACTCACTATTTCCTGATCATTTCTTTGTATATATAGTATATATATATATATATATATATATATATATATATATATATATATATATATATACACATATATATATACATATATATATATATTTTTTTTTAACCATAAAGAAAGTACACTTACAATATGTTCTATTGACGTCTCGATGGTTCGGCCGTCGTATTTAGAATCTAACATTTTTCGTCAAAAATCGTCTTTAAAAATCTACATCTGTGTTTTTGCATATTTGTGCGTTGCCGAAGAGCGTTCCATTTCGAAGATATATATACCTATATAAATAAATAAATAAATATATATATATATATATAAATAAATAAATAAATAAATAAATATGTTTATGTATGTGTGTTCTTTCGTAGATACTGGTTTGGGAGGGATGATGCACATATATTTTCACTATCTTTTCGCCTTTAAGAAAGTACCGAGATGCTCGAAACAGTTTCCTTCTTTCTATGATTGCTTGATGGCATATATAACTGGACAATAACCAAGTTCGTTGGTTCAGCATTTACCTCTACTAATCACATTCTATCAGTCACCTTCTTCATCGCAGACTACGCCTCTTCCTTCCCGATTGCTCATTATTATTGCAAACCCTCGCTGACTCTCGTCAGCTCCGCTGTGTATTCCTCTATAACTTATCACTCCAGCAACCCCCTCTACCCTTCCATCTCGTCTCGCATAGGCCTAAAACCTTTCAGATTTCCTCTTGACATCTCTAGCTTAATATTCTCTAATTTTCCTGTTCTGTAAACCGTCCTAACAATCCATTCACCATGTTGAACTGGTTCGGTCCTCTTTGTCGACGGGGGATCGGAATGGTGCGGTGGCTAACGTGCTGGCTTCTCACTTAGAGGGCCCAGGTTCCAATCCTGGAGGTGGAAGATATTTTTCTGGAGTATCCCGATCCCTACTTGAGGTGCTTTGTGGAGGACACTGAGTGAGTACGCCGTCCGTCGGATGGGACGTTAAGCTGCGGACCCCTTGGCGCCTTTCGTTAAGAGAAGGTTAACGCCGACGCCGGGTGTCTCTCCACCATTCATCCTTTCCTGGCCACCCCTAATGGCGCAAATGACCTCAGCTGTCGGGCACCTACCCTAAAAACTAATACTCTCGTTCTGCCTCTCCCGCTGCTGGGCACGACAAATGGCCGATTGGGCAGTGTCTCGTATTTGGTAAGACTCATATTCTCTATATTTTCCATCATATTTTATCTTGGGATTGATATTTGAGGTGGTTTCCTGGTGCCTTCCTCAATAGTGTTTTTGACGTGACACCATCACTCAATGGGCGCCCCCCTGGGGTCAGACGCCATTGCAGCCGCCTCACTGAGGAACAGACGCTGTGCGGACTACTTTCATTTGGCACCTACCATTCGACTTACGAGAGTGTATCTTGCATGGGTGACCCTACAAGGAGCAATTATTATTACTCCCGCAAGCACAGCTCTAGGGGCTATCGGAACGCACAAACCCTTCCAACACGGCAAGGTTCTAGTCCATGGAAAGGGAATAGGGTAATATTTACTGCTGTTGTATTTTCACGCATAATTTTGACATAAACATCCATATTTCAGCTATAAGATAAGATCATTGACCGCAAATTGAAACGGAAAGAGTTTTTTTTTGTTTATGCTAAGGTTAAAATAGGCAAAGAGTATTCTTCTACGATTTAGAAAATATTAGACAAGGCTTATCTACCCTAAAATTGTATCATGGAAAACGGTTATCACCACAGATCTGGTCGGAGAATGCACAATCCACCCATTAGAAAGAGCGAACCGTGCAATAATTAAAATAACATGTTTTTTATGAAGACCGTAATCGGAACGTAACGATCTCCTGTCGTTTTCAGCGCGAAGAAAGAATTGCTGATTATTTTCATTTGTGGTCATTATGGAGAAAATTAACGGGAAAATACATATAAATAAAAACAATTACATCGGCAAAGTTTTTCTATCAGTGATACAGTGTTTCTCGTGATTATCAAATATAGTTACAAAGGATTGAAATACATTTCGTAGCAGGGTAATATTTATTTCTTTCTATGAATTAGGAAACGTTAAACCAAAGTGCTGAACCGATGCTCCTCGGTGGGGTACTTTTTTGTTACATTTATCCTTTTTTTTCTATTTTCACGGAGGCTTTCGGTTCTAATCTTACTTTACTGCATTCCTAATGAGCCCATTACACCTGAAGGTGTGCCTAATCCACTCAGTTCTTTCACTTCCAGAGATTCCATCCCGTATTTATTTTCCCTTCTATATTTCTATGCACATTCTTTTACAGACTTCATAGGTCCATTCGATCTGTAGCATCCACATCCAGCCTCAGGTCTTGAAGGTTTATGTCTTCCCTGATTCTGTCTTCTAATGGCCCACGTATCTGATCCATATGGTGACAAAAACACCTGAACGCTTTGCTTCACCTACTTTCTTTTCCCTAAATTTATCTTATTTGAGTGCAGCAGATAAAGTCGCTGTAAAGTCCTTCTTACCTAGAGCTAATACCTACTTGTAAACCATCATATTCATGTATTGCTACTCCGTAGATTAGTCAGCATAAGATTTCATCTCTCTAAGTTCTCAAATCTTAATTCATCATCTTTATCCAGCCTCTCTCTTTTTCCATGCAATATTTTTAGCATTCAATGTGTTATTGAAGTGATACCTGCTGCTTATGGTTCCGTTGGTGCCACGGGAAACAATTATCGATATTTTACACAAATGCAATGGTGAAATGGAGTGTTTGGCTTGAGTGTGACATGACCTCTTACGGGATGACACCTCGGTGGATAGTGGGCATGCCAGTCGCTACCTCAGATAGAGGGTCAGAGAGTGTAGTTCCACTTTATTTAAACTTTAGCTGCTAATGCAATTCGTTGTCGTTTAGGGTTCATGGCGCCTGTCCCTGGAAATTCAGTTGAATAGGGTAGTTATATTTATTGAAATATTGAAATCAACAGCACCATCATCAGAATCCAAATTTTGCAGGACATATTTAGGTCAATTTTTTAAGTTTATCTGTGTGATTTATGGAAAATCAAAGGCACTGAGAAAAAATTTAAATAATGAAAAGTTATAATTATGTATTTGAAATAATAAATGTTGTTTGTACAAATGTTGTATTAAAAGTCACTAAATGATTATCCTTCTTATAAACTACACCGTACAAGTTTTACAGGTGAAAACCCGGACATGCAGAATTCTTCAAGCCACCGCCGCGAAAATCTACGCAGCCACATGGTCGTGATGATAAAAGTTCCCATTGCAATATCAACATAAATATGGCCCTCAGTGATTCGTGGACTCCGTGGCGCAACGGTAGCGCGTCTGACTCCAGATCAGAAGGTTGCGTGTTCAAATCACGTCGGGGTCAGTTTTTTTCGGAGCAGCGAAATTAATTTATGCCAAAAATTTGCCATCTAGTTTTAATTCCGCTAATTAACTTGAACCGTTTTAATTTTTCTTTGAAAAGTTTTCATTTTTTTCGGTAAATTAATTCCTAAATATGCGTGACTGTCACTTCTAACATCTTCGGGAAATTTAAAGACATCTGCCACATATATTAAACTTTAAAAAGTTTGTATATACCAAAAATATCCATTGGCAATATCTTTCAGTAAATTTAGTTATAAGTTGTGCAATGTCTTCCAATATCGATTCCTAATATCATAATTCAATTTCACGTCGATAACAATTTTCACTTCTTTTATACGCGGTTTTTTACCCATATTCCTGGTTGGAAAATGTTTCTCTTGATAAAATTAAAGTAGTCAATCTATCCTTGAATTTCTTGCTCCTAACCCAAATCCAAATTAAAAGTAATGCATTCCTCTCTTCTCATTTCACCCCTTCCCTCCCACCTTGCTTCACTTAACCCTTTCTCATTCGCGTTATTGAAGCAGATAACCTTGTTGAATAAATTACGGATCCCGCGCATCTCTTGCGCCGTTCGAGTTTGGTGTGGAGCGTAGAATGAGGGACCTTCGAGGGACCGCGCTGGGCCTCCTTCCTTCTTTAGAGAATCACTATGATCGCCCATTCGCCTGCCTGCGAAGGCACTCTTTCAGTTAATTGGCCCGAAGGACGCGAAACGAAGAGGCACACTCCGAAAATTAGAGCAATATATTTTTCAAAATTGCTCCTCACTTATCTCGGTGTTTCATCGCGGGAGTTGATTTATTATTGAAGCTGTTATCATTCCACTTCTTTGTTGCGTTCAACTGTCGTTTAATCAGCAATTTGTATTCACAAAATACACCCCTATCCATCTTATTTATGCGTCAATTTTCGAGCTTCTAAAACCCTCGTATGAGATAGGGAAGGGAGGGGTCTCCTTCCTCTTGCCTCAACCCTCCCTTCCTCCCTCCCGCCCCTATCGCCGCACTCCGTGTCGCCAGCCCACCCCCCCTTTCTCCCCATTCCCCCGTCCCGATATCCATGGCCCGGCCCCAACCTACCTCGTCCCCAGCAGTGTCCCGCCCCCTCATTCTCCACACCCTCATATCTGCTTAACAATAACCTCGCTGTATATTAAACGGCCAAGTTCGACACACTGTGCCGCGGATGGCTCGCATTATTCCGCCGCTCCCCCATCGCCTCTTCCTCCCTTCCGTCTCATCCCCCTCCCCCCTTCCCGTTGGTACCGTCCCGTCTTTTTGCGAGACCGTCTCCTCCTCATCCCACTTCCCTCCGCGCCTTCCCAGCCCGGTCTCCGGTTCCCTCTCTCACGTCTAGCCCCTCCCCCAAAAGACACTACTCATCATCTGCATTGCGCGCGTGTTATTTGGGGTATAGCAGAAAGGCTTATATGGATGTTCTCTATGGAAAGAATGGAGGCGCATGTGGTAAATTCTTGATCGCCCCGCTCTCTAAAATGGTACCCAAGGAGGTCCAGCAGATTGAAAATGTCTGGGGTAGGGAGATATTGGTATGGGTATGAATGGAATTACTTTCCTTACTCATTTTCAGAAATCAATATTTGTGAGTGATGAGATTTCGGTTAAAAAATACCGCAAAAAAGATAGGTGCGTATTTTTAAGATTAATTTATTAAGTTAATTTTGAACTCTGAACATCAAATATGCAGATTCAATTTCCACTGTTTTACAACAGGTAGTCGGAAACCAAAATTAAAGTATGCGGAATTGAAATGGAAGCATAGGCGATTGGGAATATAAAAAAAACATAAACATAGTAATTAACCGGGAGGTCGGTTTTGTATGTGATGGTAGAGTTCACCCAGTACTAAGCCCGACGGCGTGTGAAATTCGCACATCAGGGTAGGGGGGCTAGGTCCTTTCCCGGTTATGGTTTCCCAGGAAGATCTGGTACTCGGAAACTCACATAGCTTGGGTGGAGCTGTAGGAGTGCCTTGCCCGGGAATCGAACCCGTGACCCTCCGATCAGCAGTCCAACGCTCTACCCCCTGGATCACCGCGATCGGGAATATGAAATAAGCCTTCTTTAGTGCCGAGAAAATAAAAACTTGCAAAGTGCAAATAGTAAGTTGCGTGTGACAAAAGAGTCGTTCAGACTCGTCCGCTTTTGTCACATTCGCAGATGTCAATAATGTGACCAAAAATGGTGGTTAAAATTAGGAAAATAGGTAACGTATATCATTTGATTTGAATCGAATAATTATCAAGGAAAGATTCAAGTAATGAAAGTTTATATTTTCTCACGAGCTGATGTAATTTACACTGTATTTGGGGCAATGAGAGGGTGTGGTTGTGCGATTTCACGGAGTGGAGGAGTCCTGGAGGAATATTACAAACATATTTACTAGCCATACTAATCATGTAAACCGCTGTGGATTCAAGATAGTATGCAAAAAAATGGAGAAGCCGTTTTACCCAAAGTTCTTTCGCAACCTTGCTTTCTTAAAATTTGGATTTCGATTTATAATCCAATGATTTATCTGCGCTCCACGGGTACGCATGATTTTAAGACAGCATCGTGAAGGTGAATATCATTAAATCGTATTAATGTGAAGAATTTGTTGAGTTGGCACGCGTAGTATACGAATGCTAGTATTTGCGACTGAATTCAAGGAAGAGTAAAACGGTCTACCCTTCTTAATGCTTATAACATCTGAGATCAATCATTCTGTTTGACATCTTCTGACCTCGGATGAACAACTTACAAGTTTCTCATGGCAGGCACATACTCAGACGAGTTATTATTATATTACCTAAGATGCCGTGTGTTTTTAATCAATTTTCAATGATAATTGCCGACCCCGGTGGCGGCGGGGTAACGTCCTCGTCTGCCATTCCAAGGGTCGCGGGTTCGATTCCCGCCTGGGTGAGTTTCCCTCCATCCAGGGCTTGGGTGTTTGTAAATGTGACCATTGTTATCGTTGTTAACAGTTCGATGTAAACGCCAAAATGCGCTGTTTTCGGACTAATACTGAATTTTAAAAAAATATATATATACATTATTATTGATTATAATATGATATATTTTAATATATATCATCATATATATTATATATAGAATGTATACATATATTAACATATATACAATCAGACACGAAAGCCCGCCAAATAGGGCACACATGTTCAATCACATGGGATATAGATATAAGGAAAAGGGATAGGAACACATAAAGGACGAACACAGGAATAGTAGGGAAGGTGGAATCGATTTCATCAAAAAGGGGTTCCTATCGATTTTCCTGATATCTATATTCATGTGAAAATATATAAATAAATAAATATATATACATATTTATGTGTAATTATAAAAATATTTAAATACATATACACATATACATGCATTCATATTTACACTTATTTTTATTTATTTTCCAACAAACAGGAAGTGTTTCTGACGACCTAATATTTTACAATGTGCACAAAAAAGTTCCTTCAAAAATTTAATTGCGAGAATTTCCTGTTGTATTGAAAGTATTAAATTTTAGTGCATTTATATATTAATCACTCATCCATGTTAAGATGAATATGGTCGTAAATTTTATCATGTTGGGAGAGGAATGGAGAAATTGGTCCATTCATAATCCTGACGCGAAATGGGCAGACGCTACGTATCGGCGTCTCACCGAAATTAGTGCCGCATGAAATCCCATTCTTGTCTAACGAGTGCGGCTTCCCTCTTTTCCAATGTTACAGCCGGATGAACTTATGACGAAATAGCAAAGAAATAAGCTGAACAACAATGGCTCAGAATACTTCTCGTCTGTAAGTGCAGATTTATGTGGCAAGCGTTGAGCTTCGATATTCTTGGACGTCGAGGGGAAAATGAAAATGAAATACTTCCCACCCCTATTCCAGCTGCGTACTTATTCGGCCATAATCACCGGAGGTCTCATTGGAGCCTCTTGCATGTCGGTGGGTCGTGTTGGCCCAAAGATATCTTCTTCTGTCCGTGTCTTTAATGAAAATTCTTGCACTCTGAAGTATCGCGGCGTTCCAGGTTCCATCATTATTCCACGTTCCGGATTTACAAGTATTCGTTACTCTGCAATTTACCGTGAGTATTTTATTTAAATTTTTTGCTTCAAACCTTATGACCATTACCTTTGTCCAAATGTTTATGCACTGCATTAATTTAATGTATATCGAGTCTTATTTCCCTCATGTCCTTCCCCCTCTCGCCTGTTGTCCCCCCCCACTTCTGGTCCCCTGACACCCGGGTCCGCAGCAAAAACCTCCTCCCCTCGTCGTTTTTACCCCCGTCCCCTCCCGATTGGCCCCCGGGGAGGCGGCGGCGACCGACGAGGGAAGCGCGTCTTCTGAATAATACGCGCGCTCCAACCCCATCCCCCTCCCTGTTTCCTCGTTGTTGCCCTTCGCTTTCTCCCGACCACCGCACCATCAACTCGTCCCCCCCCTTCCTCCTCCCTCCGCCGTTGTAAACGCACGCTCTCCCCGCGCCTCGTTTTTTACCTCGCCTGGGTCGGTGTCCATTTGGTGCGGGGCGGAGTGCGAGGGAGGAGTCCGGGGGGTGAGTGAGTGGACGCGCGGTTCACATGGGGGGGGGGGGTGGCGTTTGGCGAAAGAGAGGAAGGAGGGGGTGGGAGTGGAGAGATGGCGTCGCTCGTCTAAAATCATTGGAAAGCTCGTCTTTCGGCTATTCCGCTCGAAATTCCCTCACGTGTTGATTATGGTGTTTTACTCTTAGTTTTGAGATATCATTAGATGCATGAAATGAATAATAATATTTAGAAAATCCATGAAAGTTAAACTTCATCATATTGCGTTAAAATTTAATTGATCGAAAATAGGATCAATGGTGAGAAATATTCCAAAATATTCTATCGCGGTTTGAAATTCTAATGCAATGGTTTGTCACAAGGTCTTAAGACGTAATTTTCTTACTGCCGAAGTGAACTATGGGCAATGGCCGATCCGGGAAGGGCCTCGGGGTCATGACCCAACCAAAAGATTTGCTGAATACTGATTCTGTTAAGTTATCCAAGATGGGATACAAAGTATACACTCAACTATAATAATGCGATCGCACCAATTTGTGAATGGTTCGTGGCCCTCCAGCAATAATCCGGAGGAATAGCGAAACTCCATTACCATAAACGGAATTTTGCCTTGTCTCCCCTCCCCCAATCCCCGAGATGTCTTCTGTGATATTCCGAGAAAATATTGGCGTTATCGCGTATTATTTTCTCAAGCAATACCGTGACTCCAATCCCAAATCGAAAATATACTCGTAGATCTGATCCTGCCTACGGGATTTAATGCATGCTTTGGCTCACTTAAATTTAGATTTGACCCAATCTTCTTTGATAAATCGGTATTTCACGTATTTTAGACAACTATCCCATTAGACCAGGTAGGATTTAGGTTCGTATAAGGAGCAAATAATCGCACATTCTGCCTCACATGTCTAAGCGTCTTATTCCAACAATTCCTCAGCTTTAGCGGTAGTTAGGACGGTCTATAAAAAAATATTTTGATTATTTGACCTCGTCTCTGATTTATCTGCGAAGTTGACTTTCAATCCGATTAACCTCCTTCCGTCCGTATTAATAACTATGTTTCGGTTAAGCGTCTACGTTGCAGGTTATTTATCACCCTGAGAAGTTTCATTCGGAAGCAAGGCACGCATGGAGGTTAGGCAGGGTCATTCGTTATTCTTGAGCAGATAATACAATCATAAACGATATGCGGAACAGTCAGAATCTGACTTGAAAATCCGTTTACCAATGCTTACACTCGGGTTTAGCCAAGATCCAAATTGCGACTGCATATATCACCATTGAACTGAAACAGCAGATATAATTAGCCTTCGTCTTGCTTAGCAATCGATAGATTATTCGATAGCCATTTATCATCACAAAAACATAAAGAAAGAAACGATATCAAATTGTGGCACAACATAAATTCTCAGCGTACCTAATGGAATCAAGCTTAATTGTGTAGAATCCCACCATATTATAGAGGCAAACGTATTCCCAAGAAGTACTATTTTTAAATTATATTCCTCGTGAGTGAAATTCAATTAATTTGGAAAAATAAGAAGACCTTGATTCTTCTCAGAAGAACTTTATCGACGTCAAAGGAGCACATGAATTCCCTGAGGCGTAATATGACGAATACAATGAACGTTAATGAGGCATGCAGTCAGTGTAGCGTGTGTACACTCTGAATACAAAGGTCGTAGTTTCTAGTTCTCCTTTATTATTAGACACGGTTTTGTGTGGAGCAAAGTTTCTTTATTTTAACGGACACAAAAAGAGAGGGATTTCGTTCCCTTCTCTTGGAATATTGCCGGTAGTAATTTTGAAATCAGCTCAAAGAACCCTCTGAGTCAATGCAACAATTTCAGAGTGTAAAAATCATTCGCCTCGACTGGGATCCCAGTCGAGGCGAATGATTTTTACACTCTGAAATTGTTGCACTGAAAATGCACATTAGCGGATAACTCCGTTATAAGCTACTGTTGCGGCATCTCCCGCGGTTTCTTTGGAAACCCTCTGAGTATTTTACCGTTTTTTAGCTTACCGTTGGAGTGGATTATTTCTTCGATTGCGACTTAATTATTGCAACTGTGATTTACAGGTATGACTGCTGCTGCTGTATGACTGCTTATTCAAAAATCACCCAACATCAGAGGGTCATCCTCCCATAGTGGTTTTACCTAATCAATAAAATATGTTCATTCGATCATCTGTGCGAGAAACGGGGAGAATTACTCCTACCAGTGCATATGTTTTCATTTTTGGTGACTGACCATGCGTTTCTCTTTGAGTATTTGCAGTAGAGATATTCAAAAGTGTCCGAACATCATGTTCGAATGTCCATCGTTCGCCGTCGTCCTTGTCATTGTTGGACAATGCATTCGGACGCAAGAATGGTTAAATGCGTTTAATGACCTTAGACGACGTAAGTTGGAGGGGAATGCACGTTCACGACAAACTTAAGTTCACGTCATTTTTTTCACTTTTCTATTAAAATATTCATCTCACTAATTAAAAACACTTTACATCCATAATTAAAAACATTCCAATTTCGCGATTGCCATATTTTTGCTTTAATTTTTAGGTTTTGCTCCGACCGCTGAAACTGCTGGTGTACCTTTTTGGTTGAAATGATCGAACCGCGTCCATGATGAAATCTTTCAAAGTAATTGTTCTCGATTTTCACCACATTTTGAAGAGCAAGATTAGTTTTAGTAATGGCATAAAACATAAATGGATTACATAGGTCGAATTTTTGAGTTGTGTCTATCAGCCTCACTGTGCCTCATAGCTCCATAAACACCCTCCCCAGTCTCTGTCGCCGGCCCTGCCCCTCTCCCGTGCCCTTTAACATCTCTCCGCCACACACACCCCCCCGGCCCCTTTTCGCTCTCCCGTATCCAACCACCCTCTCCCTCCAAACCCTCACTCACCCTCGTCCACCCCTCATTTTCATATCCCTCCGCGAAGTCCCTCTCACCTTAACCCCCCCCCCCCCCAAGCCGTCGATCGCACCCTTTCGGCCTCCCTCCCCTGCGCGGGGGAAACGGAAGGGGCGGAGGTGAAGGAGAGGAGAGATAGAGAGAGGGTGCCGGGGGCGGCTCTTTGGCTGGAAGAAGAAATTCATCTCGAATGCTGGTCTCGGGGATGGGCCCCCGTAATTAGAGGGACATCTCGACGTGATTATGTTCCTCCCGTCTCTTGGGACGGTCTTAAAACTGTCGTTTCATTCACTTTTTTCCCGTTATTAATTTCGCGTGTTGCATTTCGGATCGTACGAATTTGGAAGCGGTGGCAGTTTGCCTACTCCGGCGAGGGCCGCGTCGGCGAAGAGCACCCATTCTCTCTCTCTGCTTCTCATTCCCGACCCGCCAGAAGTTCGAGCGCCTCCCGCCGCTCACTTGTTTTACGCCCGCGGATGATTTTACTTTCTTCTATTTTTTTTAATAATTGCCTCTCCGCTTCGTTTTTACGCCTCTGTTCTCGGGAAAGGGGACCTTTTATTATTCCGGCCGTAGCTCATTTAGCCGCTCTAATTTCTTTTCCGGAGAAACGATTGTTTAGTTAACTCCATTTTCCATGGTTTTAATATTCCGAATGCCGAGTGTATGCATGTGTGTGAGTGAGAGGGAGAGAGTTCTTACGGCGTCTTCGTCAGCTTTTTAACTCCCAGGAAAATCCAAACGAATTGGAATGAGGGGCATTGATATGTTAACGATGATGAAGTTGTTAATTAAATCGCTGACAGGAAATAGTATCACTTCTTTGCTCTCTCGAAAGTCTTTCTTAGTATGGAGGAGGTGCGCAGAAATGTTCTTACGAGAAGCAATTAAATGTTTTATGTTCCAAACAAATTACCTTTCAATTCTTTTAATAATCCCATTTAAATGTCAGAGGGAATTATGCAATTAAAAGAAAAGAATTGCCAAAGGCATTGCTTAATAACGGTAGAGAACATGAACCTAGTCGTAAAAAAAGAGGATGATCTTCAGGTTGAGAAGTGAGTGCTAAGTGGATGGAAGAGAGGCTTAAATACTGCCCAGACTACTGCCAGCCTTCAAGAACTTAACGTGGTTAACGATTGGGAAAGCGTTTATTACTCTTATTGATATGCCTCATGATTACGACCATGCTATAAATAGCGCAGGTATTTTGAATCAAAGAGAAGAATTAGTCAAAGAGTTGACCATTATCCCTTTCAATAGAGAGCTCAGTAAAATCAGCTTAGAAATGAGATACTATCAACGCATTATTGATGCATGTGCGTTACAAATATTAATATTTTATCGTTACAAGGTCTGTCCCCAAAGTAGTAGTCCTTATTTTTCCCGGATGAGCGGACGGACGGGCGGCGCTTTCTCTAGATAGTTTCGAGGGAAGGAAGTCTCAGGAAAGACTGAAGGGTGGTAACAGTTGGCTCCAAGCCTTTGCGAAGGGCGGATGATTCGTTTGCAAAACCTCTTTAACGTGACCCCATTACGGTCCTTCATGAACTGGCTATGGGAACAGTGCTACGCAATCAACTTTTGCGCAGAATTGGGCAAACCTGGGAAAGAAACTGATGACATGCTCAAGGTAACTTAAAACGCCATGGGTAGATCGGGTATTTTTAAGAGGCGTGGGTTGTATCGGGAGGGTAGAGAAGATGTTGAAGATGCCGAACGTTCAGTACGCCCTTGGATCTCAAAAAGGGATGAAAATCTTGCAAGAGTGAGGGCTTTGTTGAACAGAGATCACAGGTTAAGTGTTCACATGATTTCTGAAGAACTTGGAATCCCTAAAAGTGATATGCATCGACTTGTGACTGAAAAGATGGACATGAGATACCAGACTACTTGGCCCGGTACAACGTGGTAACCCTGCCTGAGCCACCCTAAAGCTCTGACGTTGCCCCACCAGATTTCTTCCTCTTCCTCCACCTCAAATCCTGAAAGGACGTCACCATGGCTCGGTGGAAGTGTTACAACAGGCCGTGACGAGGGGCCTTGGCAGCATTCCGGGCGCCACCTTCCATAAGGCGTATGAGGCGTGGAAAAACCGTTGGCAGTGGTGTGAGGACGCACAAGGGTGCTACTTTGATGGCTTTTGAGTGCATGTATCAATACTGGCTATTTTTAAATGAACTCAGTCTTATTGCTTTTGGGACATGCCATCTATGTACAATTTCGTGTCCCTTTCATTTGTTCGGGTGTTGCTATGTGGTCGGCTGTGCATGCTGATCCCTTAAAAACGTAGACTAATGCATCCGTGCCTCACTCACTTCGTTATAAAATGGCAAACGAAAATGAAATTGACTCTTCGATCTCCTTGGACATCACGGACGGTCATTATTCCTATTTTTCTCCTCAACTATGATTTTTTACAACAATAGTGCAGCAAACTAAATAAAATTATTCAACGGAATGTTCTCAGATACCACTGTTGTGTTTGGGCTGATTGCGAGTATATTTTTGTGCGAGTCGAATTCGCGCAAATTGGCGTAAATTGTCTGGAAACTACTGTGATTTCACAAGTTCAATCCCCGCCAGAAACGTTACATCACGCCAAAGGAAGGGAAGACCAATATCAGCAGAATACAGCAAAGGATATATCCCTGTTCACGCCCTCGGCAGCAATCGAGCTCATTAGTTATCTTAACTTTCCCAGTCGAATAATTAACTTCACTCCTCATTGTACTTAACAGGTCGATTGAAAATATTTAGCTCACTCCTTTCAGAAGAAACCACAGTTTAATTATTTTTCATTCATGAACGGGTGAAGCCTTTGAAATGCACCCATAAATCTGAGACATTGTTATTTTCTCGAAATACATATAGTATATTAGAAATTGGTGGGAATTGTGGAATGCACGTGATTCGGGTGGGTCACCGAAAAACCCGAGTTTTGCTTTAAGGACTTTGGCGTATGTCCTTGCATGTGTAGACGAATTCATAGGTGTTGAAAGGATACTTTGTTTTTTTGTTCGAAAACGGAATATCCTTAACCCTGGCCCCTGAGAACTAAATTTAAAATGCTTACTGAAAAATTGAGGCTGACTCCAGAAGCAAATGTCAATGACGATCCAGATATTTCGAGCCCGCAAAGTACACTAAGTATGAATACGCCTAATTACGTAAATTATTTGCACAAAAACATTTTTAAAACATTATTTTGATGCAATTACGAATAAAATGATTGTCTCTGCGAATGCATTTTTTGCAAACGGCAATAGGTCCAAACCATTCATCTGAAAGCGATCTGAAGAATGGGGCGATGCGGGGGCATTTTCATTTATGAGACCTCAAATCCGGGAAAATATCTTTATTAATGAGAATCACTCCGTAAACGCCCCAACCCTCCTTCCAGAAGAAATATGCCGTAATCAGGATCTGAGATTTTTAAATCCGTTTAATACGAAGTCCGTTAAAAGAATATCTTAAGCCGCAAGCATTTTGCCATGATGATGCATGGAATATAATGTTGATGTGGAGTTATTCCTTGAGCGGCTCTTAGTTGGTTTCTACGAGGAAATACAGAGATTCCACCAAGAGGACGTGGCTGACATTGGGTATTGCGTTGAGTGCATGCGGTTCCGAGAGGAATCCCGTGTTAACGCTTTGGAGTGACGAAGTAAGCATTACTTTCCCCGACGAATGAAAAATCATTTTAAGAAATAGTTAGCGTATTGCTAGTTTATCGCCCTTTCTGGCCAAGTTCAATAGCTTCTATCATTTACCATCCTTACTTCCCCCGCACACAGATGCACTTCGTCGGAGGAAGAACAAGTGGAAGACAAATAAGAAGAAATAAAAAAACTCCCCACCCCGCCGTAATCCTTTGGGTGCAGCGGTGTTACTCAATCCATCTTCGAGACCCACTTTTCGGCGTCTTCATCGGATCCCGGCGATATATTGGCGCACCTCCCGGACTCCCCTGAGCCCACCCCTTCCCTGGCACACCCCTTCCTTTCCCCAGACGACTCCTTTTTCGAATTAAGGCGCTGGCATGGAAGCGCCACTCCCCCCCCCCACCCCCTCTCCCTCCCCTCCGCCGCCTCCGCGCCACGCCTCTCTCCCCTCCACCCACCCCCCCATCGTTCCTTCCCCTCCCCAATTCCCCTCTACCACCCGCCCGGCCAAGATAACCCTCTTCATTAAAACTTTCGCCTTGCAGCTCCGAGCAATTGCTTTCGGTTCGCAAGCAATCTAATTACCATAAATGCATGCGGCGGCACCGTAGGGAGAGGGGGGGGGCTTGAAGGTTCCCGTGGTTGTTGGACGGCGCCGGCGCGGGTGTGGGGGTGTGTGGGGAGGAAGGGGAGGGGTGCATCATGGCGGAGCACCGCAATCCTAAAAAAGCGTGCGAGAGATTAAATGAAAGGGACCTCAATGCGGCCATGATTTTTTTCCCTGGGTCGTCTCTAAGGAATGGGAGCACGAGAGCAAGGCCCACGCACACAAACGCAAGCACACATTTTTGAAACTTAAAGATCTGATAGGTCATGAACGCTTCCGTAATAAGGGACAACTCTACTCGATCACTGCAAGACCTGATTGAACTTTGCGTTTTTTCTCACTATCGATTATCAGTATTATCATCAATGGCAGGTAGTTTCTTTTCGAGACAATTATCTTTCATTTTGGTTTTGTTTTATCCTGCATAAAGACTTTCTTTGTGCTCTCTCTGTCTTATTTTAAGAATTCATATATGAACTATTATTAAAAGCTAATTGGTGTGTTTTACGTTCGCTGGAATTTCAGACTTGGTTTTCTCTTGTTATCATTTTCTCCTCTGTTATTTGATTTCATTCAAGGAGTGCCGTGTTTTATATTTATGGGTAAAATTTGTTAACAAGGCTACCGTATTTCAATGTAGGTAAATTATTATGCGATAAACTGAGATAAAATAGGTGCATGTTTATCATTGCATCTATTTTTGGTCAAATGCAAAATCTAAATATTTTATCCAAAGATATTGCTTCTTATGTATTAAAATTGTAGATGTGTAGGTGCTGGAGGAGAATTCTGAAGATTAAATGGATGGATGAAGTAACGAACGAGGAAGTATACAGAAGAGCAGAAGAGGATAGGACCATGTGGAGGCCACTACGACAAAGAAGAAAGAGATGGATGGGACACACATTGAAGCACAATGGATTGATTAGGAATATAATAGAAGGGGAGATTCCACGAGGAAGGCACAAGGAAGACACAAGAGACATGTACATAGTATAAGTTAAGAAGGACATAAAACAGAGAAGGTATCAAGGATTGAGGACATTGGCATTAAACAGAATAGAATGGAGAGCTGCAGTAAACCAATCCTAGGATTGGAATACTGATGATGATAATGATGTATAATAATTATTTAAAGATTGGTGAGTATTTGGGGAGATAAACGGGAGAAGGTACATATTTATTTCCTAGAACTTGTTTATGTAATCCCTCGTGGGTGGAAGAGGTGTTGGATCGCGGTTACGGTGAGTCGGTGAGAGTTTTCAAAAGGAAATGAATGGCACGCTCGTGAAATTTAGATTTGCTGCCGCAAAAGGAAAAGAACAGACGCTCTTTCTATTACGGGCGAATGATCAAGCACGGGACTTTGACATGAGTGCATGAGAAAGAGATAGCGAAAGGCAGAAGCAACAGAACCAGTTTTCCTCGCATTGATACGTGGTAATGAGTTTAGTTCTAGTATGTGAGAAACATCTCCCATGGCAATCGAGTTTGCTTATTCGAGCAAGTTTTCCCAACTAGTGGTTGGATTACACAAAAACTGATAAAGATATGAAATATTTTTCCTTCTTGAACTTCCCGAAGTTCATGAAAATGAATTTCCAGTTTTACATGAATGATATTCTTCGCTGTCTTTGGTGGAATATCTTTTGTCATTATCCCGTTACGTCATTAAAAACCTGAGGGTTGATTTGTTACATACTACCTTGTTACATACTACATATAGTATATCCATGATAACTCCAATTCTCATAGCCTGACTATCCTTCTTGGCCAAACCCCTTCGTGTCCACTATTACCCAGCAAACTAGAAAATCCCGATCGATTCATCCCTTAATCGATTCCATCTCGTTATCCTTCCCTCACTAAGTGTTGCCGTTTTAGCACTTTTGGCGCAAACTTCGGCACCTTTATTCAGTGTTGAAATTACGCTTCCATTGAAATGCTATAAAATATAAGGGCACCCCCTTATATAGAGGGTACCCTTATTAATCCGACTCACCCCTCTCCCTCTAAGCAAGCCAACCCAAAAAAATAACTTGGACTCACTCTTATTGTATTAGGGACGCAAGGAGAAGAATTGCGCTAGGCAAAGAGGCTTTCACAAGGAGGAGGGAGTTGATGAGAGAGACGTTGAGTAAGGATATTAAGAAAAGACTCGTAAAAACTTTGGTATGGAGCATAGCTATGTACGGCGCGGAAACGTGGTCATTGAAACAGCAGGATAGACGTAGACTAGAGGCTTTTGAAATGTGGGTGTGGAGAAGAATGGAGAAGGTGAAATGGACAGAGAAGAAAACAAATGAGGAAGTACTTAGTATGGTGGGCGAAGAGAGGGGTTTGTTGGGAGAAATCCTATGGAGGTAGGAAAAGTGGATGAAGGGGGTTTTGACCGGCAGTGGGATGTTGACGACTGTAATAGAGGGGAGAATGTTAGCCAAACGGGGAAAGGGAAGGAACAGGATAGGTATGTTGGACAGGAGGAAGGGAGGAAGAAAGTACTCAGAGATGAAGAGGGACCTGATGTAGAGTACGGTACTGGATTTTGTATTTTGCTAGGAGTCACAAAATATTTATTTTGTAGCTGTGCCCATCCAAAAACCTACCTTTACCGGTAGATTACTTAATAATAATAATACATTAGTATCCTATCCAATTCATCCATATCCCATTCTTTTATTGGCTATAGTATTTGCGCTATTCCCTTTTGTTATTCCAATAAGGGAGCGCTTTTAACTCATCTAACTTTTAACGCTTTATTTTTGTTTAAATTAATTCTTGATGTTTTTCAACGCCCATTCAATCTTTTACGACGCGAAATTTTCCCATTTAAGAACTAATAATTCTAATCTTGAATCCAATTGATTTTTAAACTGATTGTCCTCAATTTTCCTTCGGTCGATAAATCGTGGACGCATATAAAACAATACTCAAGGTTCGGTATTCCTATCATCTCCTCGGCCCCTGGCCATTACATTCTTTGCACTACAATGTCTTCTGAAAACCTTCCTCTTCTTTGGTTTCCGTTTCTGTAACAATCAGAATTTATTTTATCTTATCTCCAAGTACATTGATGATCTATCCGTAAATTTTACCACTTCTAAATTTTTGCTAAATTTTACTGCTCTCTTGAATTGATTTCTTATTATACGAGCATCTAATACCCGGCCGCATTCATTCATCTAGATATTATCGAGGCAACTTCCAGAAGTTACGGCCCTTGGTATAGTTCTTCGATGCACTTTCTTTATCCGTTTCATATGCATTCGCCTTTTATTACCATATTTCCATTCAAATCTCTATTGATAAATAAATATATAAACGTTTATATTTGGGCGAAATTCTTCCATTGAACCCATAGTATGATATTTCGTTGATCTTTCCCCAAATTTTCTCTTGAATAGATTGTATGATTTACGCTTCTTACCATCTTCACGTCGTCGTTCATGTCTCTGCAGAGGGCAGTAGAACAACAAAATGCGTGTGGCTTCTCGGTTGTTCAGATCTACGACAGAATCCTCGATGGCCGTCCGAATATTTCGTTTGTCTTCGAGATATTTCTCGTCTATTTTCAACTCACCAGTTGTACTTAAGCATTTGCGAGGGCACGAGCAGAGTATCGGAGGAGAGATCGGTGATGGGAAACTGCAAACCCGTGACGGAGGTGGAGTACAAAACATGTCCCTGCGTCTTGTTGGGTATTGCGCGTCCATCTTTTTGCTGGGGAGGAGAGAAGGAAGAGTGAGCACGGAATATACGGTTGTGGGGAGCCAGCGGAGGCGTCGGTCGCGGCGGTACTTTCTCGTGTGTGGACTCAAAAGGGACGGGGGTTGGGGTGTGGCCGGGGTCGATTTGGGGAAGGGGCGGGCGAGATTGATGGCGTGGGTGGTGGTGCGAAGGAAACGGTTGGACGTGGAAGGGAATGGGGGAGAGACGAGGAGGGACGGGACGGAGGGGTGGAGTGGGGGGTGGGGCGGAAGGCGAGGATTCTCGGGAAGGAGTCCGTGCCCACGGGCGAGGGTGAGCCATCGCTCCTTCGCCCTCTTCCCTCCCCCAATCCCCATCCCAAAACCTCAGCCGTTTCAATCTCACGGCAATGGACCAACGGGATGCGCTGGCCAAGAGAAGGGCACTTAATCTCTTTCTCCATCACTCCCGCCTACCGCTTTGGGCCCAAATACACCCCATCCGGTGTGGACCGCCAAAGTTTTCAACCTGCAGGTAACATTTAATCCAAAACTTTGTTCTTTTGGAAACGAACCTTTGGAATTAAACAACCACATTGGGATTGAGTGAAACTACCGCACAAGGCAGCAGTTTAGAGCGAACTTTGTTCCTCCTTTGTATGGCATTGAAATTACAATTTATAGAAATGATTTTTAGTCAAGCGTTCGGGTACCCGTCAAGTATTTAAATTACGGGAAATCAGTTGTTTTATGTTATTCAGTTGTTCGATCCAGGCTATGCAATGCTCCAATGATTGTACCGTCAAGAATATGCCAAAAACTACGCATTCTTACCAACCGCTGTTAATTTTACATGTGCTCCACTGCTCTGAGTCACTGGAGTGAGTCACCCTCAAGTGTGCACTGAATGTGAATGACAGAAAATACAGGGACAGGACACCGCCCCAAAAGTAGAAAATATAACTCAGCCTTATTTTATGGCATACGACGACATCACAAGACAGTGGGCCACGGATAATAGCATACTATGCACATTTGCCGGACCTATGGCTATGGCTATTGCTACTAGACTTTTAGATTGTATAAAGGAATACTTCTGTTTTCATGGAATTGAATCCACATAGCAAATAATGAAATGTGACCATTCTTAAATGTATTGATTCAAATGAGAAATTTGACGTTTGATGAGCTTCGACTCCGAAATTTCGAACGTATATCCCTCCGATATTTCTCTTCGGATTTTTTTTCCGAGATTCGAATGTTCCTGCTTGAGGTACCGACTAGACGGAAACAACAGATGAACAGATAGCTTGGGATCTACTTCATGTAGAATTATGTGGGGTTACGGATTTGTGGCACTAAACTAAGGGTACATTTATTTTATATCAACGTGATTATTATTATTATTATATGAATCTCTTTGCAATTAGGCAATTGTCCTGGTGTCAACGATCATGTATGGTCAACTGTCACTCTTACAATTGACATACATACATACACAAGAAGAACCGGTAAGAGACAAAATGCTCTTATATAAAATAACAACCGCACCTTTACCATTACACAATGGTTCACACCATGCATACCACGCTTCGTCAATCCCCGCACTCCGCCCATAATCACGCACTCCTCAATTTCATATACCGTTCAAAATCACGCACCGTTAACACATCATTCACTTTAGCAATACAATTGCGATATTGTTTTACCCTATTGTAACGTCAACGTGAAAATTAATGTCATCATATTATTTCGTGAATAGTAACATGCGTGGTCACAAATCAACTGTCGTCATTTGCGCATCATGCGATATCACGAACTGTATTGTAGCCGTGTTGAATAAGCAACTCAATCCGGTAGATTCATTCCGTTCGTGGTTTGCAGTAGCACTTGTTTACCTCCACCCGGTCGTTCCTCTCGGGGATAAAGCAATCGCTTTAACCCCCTAACTCACATATTAACAAAGTGGAGTAGGAAATGAGAAGAGAAAAAAATCGAATTAGACAAGAGCCAAAAAGGCCATTCGTATGATGTCGCACGCTATTGGCAGGTGCAAGTTTCACCGAAACAAATGAAAATCGGGCGACATACTTGCAGATTTATGAATCATGCAACACTCTTCCCAATCAGATCATCAACCACACACAAGAAGAGTTAATAATTGAAAATTATAGTCCGAGTGAACAATCTACGAAAGCGCTTTTGAAAAATTAAACGAACGGAGTGAACGAACGCTTATAGCGAACGAGTTGACGACTTAGCAAATACGCTTAGCTCAGCGTCCACAGCAAAATTTCCTTCGGCCAATCATTGTGCCAACGCAAACGTTTTGAAGTTGCTTGCTTTGCATTGATTTTTCCTTGCTTCCGCTCTCGCAAAATGAAAAGCAATTGAACGAAACTACGGACTCCTAGGCATTGCATCTTGCATTGGTGGTCATTTCTCAATTTAAAACTTGGTTTTCCCATCTCGCTCCTGAATTCCCCCCTGAAGTAAGTGGAACATTCCAGGGAGCCAGCTTCGTTTTCTCGCAATTTTTGAAGATTCCCAACCCAGAGCTTTTAACTTGCCTCACTTCTTCTTATGTTTTCCCAGTATATACATATATATATATATATATATATATATATATATATATATATATATATATATATATATATCTGCCCGACTACGTTTGTACCCTCTCCAATTTTGTATTATTCCCTACTCCATTCGGGTACCACACTAATGATGTGAGTGAGTGCTATAGAATAAGAGGTCTTAACAGTGTCTAATATGGCTTGTCCTAAGTTATGATGCCTCTCCCCGTGAGGTTTCTCATCACCCAATGAACTGTTTTGAAAGCGTCTTTGTGATTCATTCCACATTCGACCGCTTGCCTATATCCTTGTTGAAATAAACACACACGCACATTTGTAGCCATCACTGAGAGAGATTATATTACCAAAGAATACCATAGTGATAGAAAATTAATTTAATATATTATGCTCATGGCCTCCGGTGGGGCCAGCAGCCATGGAGATACCACGGTCGAGGCCTACCTGCGCCTACAATCCTTTGTCCCCAGCGGTGGAGAGCTCACCACGTTGGAAAAACCACAGCGGCGGCAGAGGAAATTATATCCACCGGGAAAGCTTCTTCCACTTAAACGGGTGTCGAATTGTCTGAGTTTCTCCCCCGACCAGTTTAGTTTGCGATTAGTTTTAGTGCAAACTCGGAACTCAGTCCTGAGACGAGCTATCGCCTCCCGTCGATGAATTAGCGAGGAGCGAATTTCATCGAAAACTCCATTGAATATGCCCTCCTTATCGGGGGGATTTTCCTTTTTCCAGGCGGAGCGGGGAAGGGCCATCCATTCGTTTCCTTTTCCCCCGTGGCTATCTCTGTTTTCTCTCTCTCTCTTCCCCAAACTACCTTCATGGTCCTTTTACGGCCTCTAACCCCCCTCCCAACCCCCCCTCTCCCCCCCAGGAAAAAAAGACAGCGCTTTGTACATATATCTCCATTGGAACACTCTTTTAGCGTCGATTTCGGACACTCCCACTACACTTTGGTCCTTGCCCATCCTCCCTCCTTAATGGCGTCCGGTCCGAGGGGGCGAGGTGGGCGGGGAGGCGGGCCAAGGGGGTGGATGGGGGTGGGGGATGGGGGTGGGGGATGGGGCGCGTCTCCTCTGGGGCTGAGGGTGCTTGCGGGTGGGGGTGGGTGGAGACGGACGACCGAGATGGGTCGTAGGTCGGCCATCTTGGGTGGGGGCGGCCGGGAGGGAGTTGGCGGAGGGAGCTCCTTCTTCTTCCTGGGGGAGAGGAGAGGGGGGGGGGTCGCACATACGCCCGAGAGGACCAGTGTCCATTGGAAAACAATCTGTAGGTGGCCGCCCGCCCGGGGTGTGTGTGTGGGTGTTGGGTTTGTCTGTCGTGTAGGGGGGAGAGAGGCTCTTGTCCAGCGGAGTGGTGGGATATAAGGAAAAAGAACTGATAAGGGACGTAATGCACATCCATCGAGGGAGAAAGAGGGAAAGGGGACTGGTCTATCGCCTCCGGCCACCCCCCCCCCCCCCGCCATCCCGCGCCGGAGTTTAAGGGAAATAAATGTGCCGAGATAGGACACGACGCCTCGGAGGGCGTTTGATTATTTTCAGATTCATTGCACTTGGCACCGCGTCCTCAGCGAGATCCACCTTGCGTATCAGCTTTCACTTATCTGCGTGAATTCTACTTCTTCGCCCATGTATGCATTCTTTATGAGGAGTATGAGAATATTTGCATCGTTTTCCTGTCGACTTTCGTGTCACTATTGGATTTGAACCGTGTGGAGTGAAAATTACCATCATTCGTGCTTGATATTCGCAAGTAAATGAGGTGATTTTTTTTCAAGCTGCCCCAATGGTGGAATTTTTCGAATAAGTGAGACGGTGGGTCGTAAAAAAATGCCCATTATGGTATGGTCAATATTACAATCTGTTATTTTGAAATTAGCATAATATCCACCGGAAGTTAATATATATTTTTTTGAGTGTGGTTGAGGCGTGTTAGACTGAGCTGCTCATTTGAGCAGTGTTTCTCTGATGAAATAATGAGATTTGGACGACTAATTCTGATGAACTCCAAAATCCCTTAATTTAATATAATGTAATCTTGTGGCATTAGGAGATTTTCAGTATTAATTATACTGTGTTAATAAAAAAAAGTTACACTGATTGAATATAAATTTCCTAATTTCCATTTTAAAAATTTCAGTTTTCCATATTTTTTTAAATAATTCGAAAAAAAATTTTCCGCGAGGAAAACATGAATTTTGCACGGAAATGTGCGGGAAGTCGTGAAAATAACCGGATGATCAATTCATTTTCCTCCATCAGTTCATTTTTCTCTTGATTGATTTTGTTCGGCTTATCGCTGTTAGTAGTCCTGGCTTAAATATATTATATCTAATTAATAAATTAATATTTTATTGAAGAATGGGAAAAACGATACCATCGTGGGTGTAAACCACAAAATAATCTAACAAGTTGATTATTACGTTCATCTTGACAGAATTTGGCGAACGATAGTAATATAGGTGAAGAAATTAAAATTTGCACGAACAGCGTTCGCTATTATATAGGAGGTTTGGTACTATCTACGTGGATAACTGCAAAAATGAATGGTTTTGGAAGCCGGAAAAACTTTAAATGTTAAAAATAGTAGCCATTCCTCTTTATATTATGACATGTCAGAGTTACCTACACATATCTGGATAAAATATAAAGCTACATACGCGGAACTGATTCTTAAAAGGCGTTTAGGTGGATTAAATCTTCATGTAGTAATCCAGCGAAATAATCTTAATTAAATCTGCTTGTAGTGATCCTTAAACCATTCGGGTGCCTTATTTTGATGTGAAAGTAGGGAAATAGGGTGAAGAAGGAATAGAGTAGAAAATAATGTAGTTTGGGTGCACCGATGATGGATAGTAGGTTTGGTTTGGTCATGTTGAGACAATATAAATAGGAGTGGAACAACGAAAGGAGAAGTATGAGTTGTGATTGAACGGTTTGATGGGGTGAGGCATTGCAGCCTCAGGAGCAGAAGAGCAAGCGAGGAACATGATGTGAATGTAATGGAGGCGAAGGAAGTCTTCGAGCGTCGGACAGTATGGTTGTAATCACAAACAGGAAGTAATTTACTTGAGACAATTTATAATGAACCTTTCTCGACTTTACCCGCCCCAAAAAGTTTAGAAATGCTAATATGTATGTTTTTTCAATAGGATTGAACAAGTGTGATTTACTCCATTTTTAATTTCATTCATGAAAACGAGATATATTTTATCGACATCTGCATAATACCCTGCAAGCCACCGCAAGGACTTGTGGCGGGGGACGTTAGGTCACCAGCCATGCAAGCATAATCCCAATCATATCACCTCTACACAAATACTAGTTTGATCACGCACTGGAGCAAAGTTAATCACACGAAGGAAGGCATTAAACGATATTCAGTAACAAAGTACTAATATTCAAATCATGCTGTAGAACTGTGGAAAATATTGGTCTATGAAATAAATATTTCATGAGAGGATTTTTATGGAATGGCTGCTTCGCAAATGCTAATCAAACCCCCCTCTCTCTCTCATCAATGCCCTCCTCCTCGTGTCACACTTCCGTTCCCTATCCTTCGAATTCCTTCGACGCCTGCTGGAAGGAGATGCGAGTGGGTGGGAGGCACATCAAAGCAAAACACGTCGATGTTTAAACACCAAGTTATAATCGCTACAGCCCCAATACAAGATGGCTTTCCTATTCCCCCCCATTCCTATAAAAATATCCGGTTGTTAATAAGTGTGCCAGCCTCCCACGTCTTGTTTCCCTCCCCCCTTCCCTGCCCAGGGCGCTGGACCGAAGGACGATGATAAATGATTAAAAACGCGTCACGGGCATCCACTCCGGGAGACAGCGCCCCCACCCCCACCCCCCCACCGGTCGCCGCCCCTCCCCCCATTTTGGGCGCCGAGCAGGTTGTTGGTGACGCGTTTTATATCATTCATCACGGTGGCGGCGGGTGCATCGCCCTGCGGCCGGGAGCGGGCGGGCGGCCCCCGGGCCGTGAGAGAGGCGGAGAGGCACACATAATCAAGGAGGCCATCAAAGCGTGGACGAAAGAGGACTCGAAGGGGAACGAACGGACGCTCTTGGCCGTCGAACCCATGCGCGCCCAGCCCCGCCGCATCGGTACGCCCCGCGAGCCTTCAGCTCTCGGAAGCGACTCCAAGAGCCCACTTTTGCTGTCCGCCTCCCCACATTCACGTCCCCTTTACGCAGTGGAAAGAATGTTTCCATGGGAAAAGTTCGACTTCGAGACTTGAGTGAAAATGCGTGTTGTGAAATCCCAAAGGACGCGTTTGAAACATTTTCCGTCCGATTTCTCTCTATGCCTCCGCGCTTCTGTGAGTGATAGGTTTATTTGTGGGACGATAATTTAAAAAAACTATTGATCTGGAAAGTATGGAATTGTATATTAAATAATACTATTGTCACCGTAGAATGTGGTCACTTAAGAGACCTCATTGTCTCCGCTGGCCAATTCACGTAAATAGGGCGGACGCCGAGTTCACCCTGCTTCGGAAGAAAAGAGATTCCTGAATATATAACTATGCATTTAAGAATAAACTGCAATAGAAGATCATATAGAGAAAAATCCTATATCTGGCTAACGTCACTGTTACTTCTTAAGTGAACACTATGGACGTAATGAAGACTAAAGCCATTTGGAGAGAGTAATGTGTTGATTCACATCAAATTATTCCCAACAGCAGTCAAAAACCGTCACACCTCTTCGTTTATAGTTGAAAATGACGTCGTGTGCACTTCATTAATTTTTTGTTGACCTGACGCATGTCCTCACATTGCTCCAGGAACCCCAGAATCGCTCTAAAATACATTGTACTCACAAGACATCGGAATTGTCAGCGCGAAGGACACACAAACACGTTTGTTTTGAATGGAGGGTTCAATCTTTTAAAGATTTTACGAGTTGATGGGGAAGGAATACTATATCTTAAAATAATTCAGATAAGTTACGCTTCGTCCGGTTCCAGAGATTAATGAGCTCAATGCTACACGAATAGCTTTTGCTGGTAAATCCAAACTTGCAAAATTGTAACGCCTGCATATTTTATCAAACCGTGAGGTTTCGAGCTTATATTTGTGGAAATGTTCCATATTAGAGAGATATTATATATATATTATATATATATATATATATATATATATATATATATATATATATATATATATATATATATATATGGGTCGCGGTAGTCCAGTGGGTAGAGCGTTGGACTGCTGACCGGAGGGTCTCGGGTTCGATTCCCGGGCAAGGCACTCTGGGCACCTGCAGCTCCACCCAAGCTAAAGTGATTTTTCGGGTACCAGGTCTTCCTGGGAAACCATAACCGGCACAAGGAAAGGAACTGGCCCCCCTACCCTGATGTGTGAATTTCACACTCCATATAGGGCTTAGTACTGGGTGATCTCTACCATCATCTACCAAACCGATATATGGGTATATATATATATATATATATATATATATATAACCATATATATATATATATAACCATAAAAACCATAAACACAGTAATCAACCCGTGTCGTGATGGCAGGTGATGGTAGATATCACCCAGTACTAAGCCTATATATAGAACTAATATATAAATTCCCTCGACTAGTATCATACAACTTGTATTCAGGTGAAGATGACGGGATATGTTGAAACCCGAGTGGTGTGAAAAAAATAGTGTAGTGGAAATCACGGGTTGAATATCATTTCTCTTAAATATTATCACACTAAATTGCTGAAGTTTCAGGAATGAGACTGGACGTGGAACACATTTTCCAGGACACAATGGCTGTCTTAGTATTGAGCGCAATTGTTGGTTTACCGAAGATATTGTATGCTGTAAAATCTTTACAAAAGGTTATGAAGTATTAAGGTGAGATAGGAATAATAAAATAGGCGGTTAACTGTTTACCGCAGTCGCCTCGAGACTCTGCAGACACCATCTTGTCGTATATTACAATGATATGAGACAGTAGGGCGTAAAGTGAATGGGTCGCGCAAAAGAGATATGCTATTTGTTCACTCCATAGACTGACTGCAGTTTTGACACGCTTCTAATCCATAATGTACAAATAGAAACCTTCAGATTGTAATGTCGCAATAATATAATTATTCCCCTGGGGATTTAAAACCTTCCGAAAATATATTGGGAAAATTATTTCGTAGGAAAATCGGTAAAAACTGTTTATTTACCTGTATGTAAACTACTTTTGAATCTTCTATTCACCAAATTCTCGTTACACGTACAATTGTACACATACTTGAAGTAGTTAATTCAGAAACAAATGGTATAAGCATACTCGACAGATTTCCGAAACTAACTTCGTGAAAGTGATTAAGGAAAAACGCAAATTTTACACAGCACGATATTAATCATTCAAGGGCTTTTTTAACGCCAGTAATCCTATTCTTTTTCCTACCGCATTCACTCAAAAATCCGTACATTCAGAGTTTATTAAGAAAATTTATGGTAGTACTATTTAGAAGTAAATGGTCGGCATAAAAAGTATCGGAAAAATGGATTTATTTCAGATATTGCTACAATACCTCAAAAGTTTTCAAAGTACTTTCCTTGAACGCCGACACACTTTTGCCAACGGCTTTTCCACCCCTCGAAAGCTCCCTGGTAGGCAGTTGCCGTCAGGTTCTTGAGGGTACGCTCGTAAGATTATTTGATAGCAATTTTGGTCTCATGGTGGCGTGCTTTGAGGGAGGATTTCACTTTTGGGAATAAGAAATAGCCTGCTGGTTCCAATTCGGGACTGTAAGGGGGTTGGGGAGTCGTCGCGATGTCGTTGCAGGTCTTCGCAATCAGACACTTGACTCTTGTTTTGGTCGTCATTCAAGACCTTTGGGACGAGTTTAGCTCATCAGATCTCTTGCATTGCCAAATTTTCAGTGACCATTGTGTGTGCACTGTCGTCTTATCAATGCCAATTCGATGTGCGATCATGCGCACACTTAACAACCGTCGGTATTAATTCAGCACTTAACGCACACATCAGGAAAACATTGTTACCGATAATTGTTACCGAAAAAACCTTGTAGACACTTATTCCAGCATAGAGGAAGGATTGGGTTCCAAAACACTTGCGGAAAATCTTTCAAACTACGAAATTGTGCGTTCGCTTCTTGAATAGAAACGGCTGAGAGTCATGAGACAGTTTCAGTTGAGCTTATCTCGAGCGTCGTCGTTGGGGGGGAGTGAAGAGAGGACGGAGGCGGCGGGGGAAGGAGGGATGTGGAGGAGTGGGTGGTCGGTTATCACGAGGGGAAGTGGGGCGATAAAACATGGTGAAACAAGGAGAGAGGGGGGGGTCTTTGTTCCCACTTCTTCCCCGTGATGGGATGGAAGTATTCTTCGGGCTCCCTTGATTGGTATTTACTGCTAGTGGTGGGAGATTCCCTAATGGAGATTTAAGGGAGAGCGCGTTCTCTCTCTCTCTCTAAAGGGCTTTTCGAGTGCGGGGCCGGTGGTCGGAAGCGGCGGGGAGGACGAAGGGAGGGAGGGAGGGAGGCATTCCCGGAGACCCATGGAGACGGCGTGAACATATATCGCGCGTGATTTGAGTCGCTACTCGCGTGGGAATGGGAGCCCATTTCTCACGAAAATGGAGGGCGTCTTCATTTTCGGAACTTCGGGATGTTTTTTGGTGAACTCCGGATGGGCGACAGTTTCTGCTAATTTGAAACATTAAGTGCTGCGTAAACATTCCGTTTTCGTGGATTACGTCTTTAATTTCAATTACGGGTAATGGATAGGGTGCTTCCCGCTTCCACTGTTTTTGCTTGGCATTCTTTCTTGGTAGGTCGGCGTAGGGAGAACTGCTGCAATTCGTACTGCAGGGTTCGGACGTAAAAGGATTGCTCTAAAAACATATCTCTCGTCGTGTGAGGGAAGTGGGGAAAAGTCGGCATCCAAGATTACGTTTATTTTCGAAAAAGATTCCTAATACTTTAAATTTTTTTAATCCACCGATTTAGAATTAGCTTAATCCATTAATATAATTGATAATTATTTATTTCGCCACGAAGACTACGACAAGTTTTCTTCACAAACGTTTATAAAAAATTATTTTGAGAAGCAAAGAATAGTTTTGTCAAGAAAAATCTTTTTTCAAATTCTATAGCCGAAACGTGTGATATTCGTGCAACATCTGAGTATCATTAGCTCCTAAATAAAAAAGGATTAACGAGTATGTATGCTTTCCTAACACCTTGTTGAGATTCATCTACATCTACATCAATACCCTGCAAGCCACCAAAAAGGTGTGTGGCAGGGGGTGCAGCACCAGGAGGAAAGGGTAAGGGATGAGGGGGTTAGGGTTTTGCAAATGGATGGGGAAAGATAAGGGGAACCTGCAAAAAATATACATAAAAAATATATATATAAATATAATCGTATAACCCTGCGCAGTCGCTACCTTGTAGGTTAATACTTATTATGTCGAGCCGGCTCCTGGGGGATATCGATTACAAGAATTCTGGTCTCTTATTGTTCTTGGAAAAAATTACCATTTAAATCTGTCTGTCCTGCAGTCAATCTCTCTAATCTGGCAGCATACTCTAGGTGGGGCCTGACTAGGGCAAGAAAACATCGTTCCTTCACTTTTTCGTCACATTTACACAGCTCTCTTTTTACAAATCCCAATTTTTTATTAGCGCGACCGCATATTTCCCGTATGTGCTTTCCCGAGGACAAATCGTGAGTAATTTTTACACCCAAGTATTTAAAGTAATCTACCCTCGCGATTTCTGTTTGTTTCACTTTGTAACTAAATGGGGGGGTGTTACTCTTTTCCCAAATATGTATTACTACGCATTTTTTCAAATTTAATTCCAATTGCCATGTATCGCACCAAGTCTGCATTTAATGGAGATTTAATGTATATATTTCCTCTTATATAGGTTTCATGTGACGGGTTTAGGAAAGTATAATGCAGTGGTAAGAGAGAGAGAAATGTGTTACTCCGCTTCACTTAGGCCACATTTGGAATACGCTGCGAAAAAGTTTGGGATACACGGGAGAAAACTTTAATTTAGGAATTGGAAAAGTTCGGGGGAAAATCCGCTTGACTTGTTAAAAGTTGCTGCAAGAAGGGAGTACGCGTGACGGATATGTTTGGAGAACTATGTTCGCAGCCCCTCGATTCACGAAGAGAGCAAGCAAGAGAGACGTTTAGAACGGCACACGGTTAAAAATATATTAAAAATACCACATAAGGTCGTTAACTGTGACTGGTAAAGGTGCAGGACATTCAGTTTTACTTTTGACGTCAAGTGAATAGTTATGGCCCCAAATTTCATTGTTCGATACGACCACTGGGATAAAATAGGAAAGATCAGTCCCCGTCCCTATCAGAGTCATGGATTAGTTCTTTAAATGTGCGGTACGCAATGAAAGATATCGAACCCAGCCACTCGAATATTTTCATTTAAAAGCCATAATTTAATGATTTAATCAAGGACGCCATATTTGTACAGGCACTGTTGTTGCCCCAACACCCCCCGCCACGCCCCCCGGCGGTTTGTGGGGGTATTGTGTAGATGTAGAACTCCTCAGTTAAGTAATAATGTTATGGAAGAATAATTTTGCACCATTTGTTCGACCAATTCTCAACAATTCCTCCAAGTCCGGATGTTCCTAGTCTAGGCACACATAATCGCGTAAAATGTATTCCACATGTACTTGTAAGTGACTCACTGTTATTCGATTACTCCAGTAGGTTGGCACTTTCCTGCTCTTCTCAAATTGTTCTTATTATCCCTTACAAAGGGCAATTTTATTAAGAGTCGGTGACTTTATGGAAATAGTTTCTTTAGCTTTAAAATTTTGAACTCATCGTCACCACCACTAGTTAAATTAATCTATTATGTACTACTATGTACCGCACAGTTATACTATGGGCTAATTATAGGCATTTTAAATGACGAGGGATATTGTATCAAGAAAGAAATATTGTATCAAGAAATCATTACGTTAACTATTAGCATTTTAACTAAGTGGTTCCGCACGTGTGCATAAGACTGCAATGTGCATCAAATACCCACCGAAAACTGGGTGCGCACTCCGGAATAAGTGTAATTAGGAACAAAGTTATGATTATTTATTTAGCATTCCCGTGGGGCCATCTTACCTTCAGGTCAATGCAGAACGCATAACTGTTAAATAGACGCGTCCCCTTGCGACATTTCAATGTGAAATGTGAGTACATTTAGCCATTTTTAAGTCTTTCAAGGTACAACATTTTGTGAAAAACATTTGGTCCATTTAATTGAGGTAAATAACACACACACATTGAAGTAAAAGAATCCATATTCAATAATGCATCATCGCCTCTATGATAAAAAAAGGCCTGGACCAGTTATTAAATGAAGGTGTTCATGGTACTATATATCTTCTATGGTGGAAAAAACAAACTTCACAGTTATTTATTGTGAACACAGTTATTCATCATTCAAAATTATTTATTATTAGTTTTTCAGTGCAATGGAACTATAAATAAAAATCTGCACTTGTAAGTGCCTAAATATATATAGAAATTGTTCACAAATTCCTTTTTCTGAAAGGTGCAGTGCCCAGGGTGAGTCTGATTCGTATTGCAGTTGCAGTCTGCAGCAACGTCTGCAGCAGAATACCAAAACCTGCGTGACCCCTGCCCGTGTAGGGTTTGGTAGTCGGATAGTCCGCAGATGTTTTGATTCGAGGCCTTCCTTCAGGTAGTTTCATGCTCAAATATTTGTTGAAGTGGAAAGAATGTGTGTTGGGGGGATGTTGTGTGTTCTTTCTCTTGGAAATGTTGCAAAAATCGAAGAAAGTAACCAAGACATCGCGAAGACAAGAAAGGCAGTAACTTATAAAAAAATACAAGAGATAATACACCATACTTTATTTCCGACATCGGACCAATGAAACCTTTTCATTGAAGCACAGAGGGGTGGAACAGAAGTGAATAGATTACTCAATCAACTGAGGCTGTGAAAACGCATCCAACATTTTTTTTGAGCACCTATATGAAACCGTAAATGCGTCGTCTAATGTTTTACGAATGAATTCTAATAGCGTCCGCGGATGCGTCGCAAAAACCCCTGAGGGTGGAGATCCCCCACCCTCTTCCTTATTTCTTCGATGTCGACGCAGAGCATTGGGTGTAGAGGAGGAGGCGTAATCTCAGCGGGGCATGATACCGAGGGGTGTATTTGTATGCGGGGGGGAGGGGTGGGGGCGGCAAAAGGAGGGGGACGTGGGGAGAGGGGGAGTAGGGGGGCGAAATTGGGAAGGAGAGGGCGAGAGCCCGAGGCGTCTTCCGTTCGGCGCGGCTCAAGATGGCTAGAGAGTGGGGATTCGTGGGGAGGGGGACGCGGGGGCAGGAGGGTACGTAAAGGGGGGTGGGAATGAATCTCGGTCCCGTGCCTCTCTCCCAACCCGTCTCCATTCCGGGGGAGCGTTAGGCACTGGCGAGATGAAGTGGGGACAGGGCTAATCCGAGCCATTTCCTGGAGAACAGCAGAACGGGGATTTGGCCCGGAGAGGGAAGATGGGTTGGGAGGAGCAGGAGGGGTGGGGTCGGTAGGGGAAAGGGGGTCGTGGGCGGAGGGAAAGGGGGGCGGGCGAAGAATTTCACGCGGTTGGGGGAGGAGGTGGTCGGTATTTTGTGTGTGAGAGAGGGTTTTTTTCCCCGAGATAAGTGAGGGGTGGGTTGGGAGAATGGAATGGTTTCCCCGGGAGAGTGAGGGGCGGGGGGTGCGTTGGGGAGGGGGACGTGTGAGGGCGAGGGAGGAAATGAGCGCGGGTGTGGGGGTGGATGGAAGGAGGTTACGGAAGACGGATGCGTGCGAGAGGGGAGGTAGGGAGTGGGGGAAGGGGGAGGGGAGTGATGGGGCGGGCCCGAACCGGAGGAGGCGGAGGTGGGCAAAATGGCGACCGGATCAGGAGGGAGTTTTTGGTGACGGGATCGCGATGGGAGGGGACGTGAGGTTAGTTGGGTGGGAACGTTTCCGAGAATGAGGGGGTGGCTGGGAGGGCGGAGGGGGTTGAATCAATACGGGGAAAAATGAGGTGGATGGGGGGAACTCCTTCTCTTCCTTCGGAGTGCGAGTGGTGTTATATATTTTTTTCTCTCCTTGGGGGGAGTGACGGAGGGAGGGGTTGGAGGAAGGGTAGGGGGACTTCTCCACTTCCCCATCCCCTTTCCCTTAAAACGGGGATTTGCGTATAAAAAGTGGGCGGCGGGTGTGGATGTGGGGGGGGGGGGGGTCCGGGAGTGGCCCGCGCGCTCGCTCGCTCCGGGCGAGTGACGGGACGTGGGGGGTGTGAGGCGGGTGGATAAGTAAGTGATCGGGATGATGAGGACATATTGCGTCGGTGCTGCGACGAAGGGATTTCTGGGAACGATGACGCGAATCGCTTTTAATTGTAAGGGGGCAATCAAGCCGGAGGACAATCAAGAGTTAGATGCATCGCTGAGTGATTCTACGAATGACGCGCATTAATGGCGCTTTTCATGGAAGTACTTCCGTGAGCGTGGTGAAGTTTTCCGTAAATCGAGTTGGGTTTAAGATGTGATTGGGCGGACGCTTCCGAGAAACATCGAAGAAAAGGATTTGGGATGTGTTGGCATCGTACACACGACACGTTTTGTCTGATGACGCAAGTCTGGAGCCAAAAGCTTAATTCCCTTTCAAATTAATTGGTTTTGTTGTGACACTGTCTTTAGCTTTTATAGCAATGAGTGCATGTCTAAGAAAGCCACTGCACAGAATTCACGAAAAAATTGCAACGCACTATATGCATGTATGTAATAAATCCTGTGAGTGTAAGCATATATACATATGCACATATGCTTGCAAATTATGCCTCTAATATGCATACATATGCATGTATATACCGTATATGTACATATGTATATATACCGTATGTACATATATATATATACATATATATATGTACATACGAGGGTGGCCTGAAAAGTTTCCAACCTCAAAAATGTCAGAGAATTTTAGAAAAAAATGTGTTTTATCTTTGTTAGGTCGGAAACTTTTCAGACCACCCATGCATGTACTTATACATACATACATATATATATATGTGTATATATATATATATATATATATATATATATATATATATATATATATATATATATATGCAATACTTTTTTATATAATGCATGTGTGTTTACATAATAAAAGTTTCCCGCTCGACAAAATGAGTAGCACTTTGACAAAGAAGAGATGTACCATATTTGCTGTCTGAATGAAGATTTATATGTAGATGCGCCATTGTTGATTTCAGCTCATCGTCGTATGTTTCCAAAAATGATGAATTTACTATGACCACCATCAAAATAAGAATATTAATGTTATTCTCAAGAACATTTTTATCTTCATGACATTGGATTCATGGACACTTTTAGCTTTCATCCGTATGTCACTTTGTAATAAGTATGTCGTCCATATTTTTATCGCTTTATAATAAGTATGTCGGGTCTTGAAATTCACATGGGAACATTACTGAGGCGGGTAATTAGTGGAAGGATTGTTTGATAACTTATTATCTTTATTAGATTGGAAGAGCGAGAAGTTAAATCTATATTTATCTGGAACAATTTTAAAATGGCGGTAGCAAAATATATAAAAAATTTTACCAAGCATACTGCAATGCAAATAAAACACATCCTGCAGGATTTGTTTTCCTGGAATGAAATATCCAAAAGCGCCCCCAGTTTCACACCTTTATTACAGATCTATTTTTAGATAAACACTGAAGCTACATGGTTGATAAAATGACATTAGGCGTCGTTGGTCATGAATACAGTCAATAATTATCAATTACGGCCCACGAAAGCGCCCAAGATGAAAAGAAACGAATCGCCTCCGAGGCCTCGCTCACGCACATTAACCGTTGGAATGAGCCAAAGAGAAGCTCATCTATTCGTCAGACGGGAGGACATAAATCAGCGTTTATAAAAAGTTATCGGGGAGGAGTTAACCCTTGCGAAATTTCCCGGGGAACGACTCTCTCTCAAAGCCTCGACAGTCGAGTTCCCTCGAGGGAGGAGGGAAGACTTTGGGAGCAGGGTGTCACTTTGATCGAAGGGAGTGTCTTGATGAGGAGCGGCGGAAGGGAGGGGGGGACCTCAGCCGGGAGGCGCGCCTACTCGGAGGAGGGATGATCAGTCTGTGCCAGGAGGGATCCTCCTTCCCGCCGGGGTTGGAATTGGCCAGATTAGGAGGGCGTCGTTGGGGAGGGCAGGGAGGTCAGGGGGTTGGAAGTTGGAGTTGGCCGTGGTGGGGGGGAGGACGAACTACGGGGGGAAGGTTTTGGGAGGATTTTAGGCAAGAATCCACAACACCATCTGCATCGCGGTGCTACTTAGGCATTTGTTAGCATCGTAGGCGTCGTAAATTCTCACTTTCATGCAATACACTGATTTTATTTTTTAAATATTAATTATAGGACAAAAATTAATTTAATTTATTTCATAATTTAAATATTGGTACTGATAAAATATGCATATCGGTGTGTGGTAGTTAGATAAACATAGGTACCTACACACCAAATCGTACGTTTCAATAATATTTAAAGAATGCCTCATATTATTGTTGCGTAAATACTTACTGTCCGTCGATCTTAATGGGTAATGAGCTGTAATAACTTGTTTTTAGGCCACTAGTTCGTCTCTCTAAGTTTGCAAACTTAGGGGAGTTGAAACATTGGACTCATAAGTTTGTAACTGCCGTAAGAAACCCGGTGGCGTCGATCGCGTTGGAGCGAGAGAGATGGGCTGGGTGTGACTGAGGTTGTTCGCGAGCGGACCCGTGGGGGAAACTAAAACTGCTACATGATACCCATTTCGTTTGAATCTCATTGGAGAAGAATGCTGTCAGGAGAGATGGTGTTGCTGGATTTCGAAATAGGTTTTGTAGAAAATTCAATGGATGAGCTGTTACGGAAGAGTAACAGAGAGTAAGCAGACGCTGGGGTATGGATGGGGTGTAGTGTTTGATTTGCATTGACAATGTATAATTGCGTAAAGTTGAATTCTACTATTGGCGATATTTTGATTCACTCAAGATATCATAAATTGACCATAATATCTTCTGGTTGGCCTACCTTTGCCTGATTGAACTTACCTCGAATGCACCATCCACATTGAAAGGGTCTTCTTTCTACATGACGCAAGATAACATATGGATCTACGCGTTTTTCCAAAACTGAGTTCGGTAGTTATGCTCAGAAATTCCATTTTATTCATTTCATTTTACTTTAATTAGAGCCTTTAACCTTGTAAGCGCTCTATTTTGCCGATATATATTACTTTCACAAATAATATAATGCGTATTCGTCATCTGCCCCATGATTTTGCATTCCATCCAAACTTCATATTGTGTAGACTGTTTGAGGATATCGTGTCCCCATTTTCGAAATACTTTTGACGGAAGCAAATAAGCTGAGGGACACTGCAGGTGACATTAGTGTTCATGAAAACTAAATTGGAAATTTAGTTGTTAAGATGAGGTAAACTTATCTCAACAGATAATATATTAATATTTGAGCTTTGCTTGTGCGTTATTTCAAATCACCACCTCAAATGTTTCCGTTTTAAGACCAAATTCCTTATTTGATATATATGTGCGTGATTAAATAGGAAACATTAAAAAAATAAAGTTCCCCTGGAGGGCCATCAGGACGAGAAAATGCAGCGGTGATAAAGCAGCAGGGTACTCGTATAATGGACGAGTGGAATGACGAGAGATGATTCGACGTAAATCATGCTCTATCTGCATAATATAGTCTGTAGATTAATCAATTGCATTGGAAACTTTGGGCCATGAAAAGTCATTCATGACTCTTATAGGTCTCAAATATAATATCACAAAGTCGCTCGATCATTTGGGTCATCGGTTCAAAAGGTCCGCATATTATATTACTCGTTGAAAGGACAAAAATATGGGGGAAACTCGGTGATGGAAGTGGACTCGCTGGCAACGCAATTTGCTCCAAAAATCTCACTTAATTTGATGTTGACAGAGCGGCTAGAAAAATGATGCTTCAATGCATGTCATAGTGTTTAGTTCTACCCTCAACTTACCGAAATTTTTATTCCTATTGCGTTGCGAATTGCTTTGGGTGTCTACTAAAAGTATTTTTTTTTGCTACCATTGAAAATTGGATACTTAATCGTTAAATTAGAAAGCCAAAATTCATACAAAGTGATTCATTGTTGGTAAACCTCTTTCTCATATTAATCATCCATAATTAGTGGCGTTTCTTCAAGTATTTCATTATTTACAGGGTTTAAATACATACAATCATACTGCTACACGTTAAGTTCCTGTTCAGTTGTATAAGTTGTATTTCATTGATTAAGTGGACTAAATAGTGTTAAAAATATTTTTCTCCGTTGAGTCAAGGCAACTTACCGCTGGGCTAAATTAATACCGGTTTTTTGGGAAATACGAGTCACAGCTTTAAATTTCACTGTGCTTCGTTTTGTCTTAAAATTCGAAGATCATGTGTAGGTTTGAGATCGGTCGTTCTTCCTTCCTTACGCCCATTCCTATTTGAGTGTGAGATTGTTGGTAATCCTAACGCGCAAGACGATTATGGAAGTGTTATATTACTTAATAGAGGAGGCATATTACTTCTAGATATACCCTGAATCAATTCCGCACTTATAGTAGCTGATTTCTCAAGTAAATAAGTCTGTATAACGTACTTCAAAGAGAAAATTTACCGACTGTCCTTTCCATTCCATTAAATTTGCCGTTCGAAGGAAAATCGAGCGAAATGCTTGACATTGACAACCCTCGGAAATTCAACCGGTTAAAAATTTAGCTCGGAATTGTGACATCAATACAGTAGGTACAGCATGGCGCAGGCACATGACATTCAGTGTATAATGTAAAACCGAGGAGAGGAGGCGTTTTATGGCGACTCCGCATCCCCGACCACTCCCGCCGGTTTCTTGGAGACCCAGTGTGTGACTCAGAGCGACGCGGGTTGGGGAATGAGTTGCTAGAATTGTGACGTCACTGGAAAAAAACCCCAATCTACAGAATAAAAGCAAAAAAAAGCGATGTGTTTTTTGTATTAGATTATTTTAAAGGCCACTGCCCAGCTTATCAATTGATATTATTGGAAACTAAATGTAAAGAATCGAAGCATTAAGGCCTTAACATGAATAAAATATTATTTGGAGACTTTAAACTTCGTGAAAAAAATAAGATATGTGGAGGAGTAAAATTGCCATGATGTGAGTGAAGTGTTAATTTTTAAGCAGAAAAGTCTCCATCTTATTTGCTGAGATCATATTGCTCTTTATCCCCGTCTCTTACAACCTACCGCGTGATAGGCTAAAATGTGTCGCTGGCAGGAGACAATACTTCCGAGTCCCATGTCAAAGAACGGGTTTGGGCCCGCGGGTCACAATCTCGACTGAAATATTGCGTTGTCAAAGGGGACAGTCGAGAAGGTTGCCGTTGTGTTCCATCAATCTCCTACAGAATACACCCATGCTGGAAAAGTGAGAGAGTAGATTGGAAATCGAAAAACTCAATTTACAATGACTTGGATTATTTTCAAATGGCATTAAAATTTTGCGGTAAATAAATGATGACATAATTTCCACCAAGTTAAAATCATTCGAAAAATGACGGAGAGGTACCGGTAATGCAAGAAATGAGAGCGAAATACCTAAAATAACGAACTAATACTTTCTTTTAGGAATTTCAGAGGACGTGAGAATGGCGAGAAAAGGAGAAAGCAATGGCAGGCACGACTCGAGATGAATGCCTACGCTAGCATTGCGTCAATAAAATACCATTTTGCCTAATTTTTTAGCTAAACCAACATTCGAATACTACTTAAGTCTCCATAGGTAAGCGTAAGAAATGATTTAGAACATTGAGACATGTTGCAGTTAAGTATATACACTACATTTCCTCTTAAAGAAGGGTCGAGACCGACTGTAAAAGGAAACTGTTGGTAGTAATATCTATTTGATAGTTTAATACCCTGCAAGCCACCGCCAGGGTGTGTGGCAGGGGGTCTAATTTTGATCCAAATATGGCCCCTACTGCGGTCGGACAATGTTGTTCTGATCCCTTGTTCGTGGAAAAAATGGTATCTTAAATGAATCTGTTCTACACTTAATTTCTGCAATTTTACTGACATGACATCTCCTAACATACCACTCGCACAATGGGGGTAGTAATACATTTTCAACATCACTGCTAAAGAGACGTCCTACTAATTTATTCAAGGGATTTAATCTGTAATTTAACCTTCGCTCCGTGAGTGATTCCCAGCCTAGCTCCTCTAATATTTTTGATACACTACTAAGTTTATTATGACAACATTTTAAATATTTAGCTCATTTATGCTGCTCGCGATCCTATTCGGTAATCAATCCAACTTCATGAGGATTCCATATACTTGCAGCATATTATAAATTGGACCTAACCAGCAAAAGAAAACATTTCTATTTGACTTTTCATCACATATACCCACAACTCTTCGAGCTGATTAAGTCAGCTAAATTTTCGGAAGCTTAAGAATTCGTAGGTTGGTCACCTAAGGGATTACATTCAAAGCTGTGTAGACATTTGAATCGATGTCAAAGAGATGGAGTCAAGAAAATTCACGATAAAAGTGAAAGTGAACATGAAACATGAAAGTTATGATACTTTGAAAAATAGGAATGCTAAGCTCTATACTCTTATTGTTTACCTAGGAGGGCATAGATGTATGCTTGGATTACAGTTATTCGGGGAGTATTTCAGATAAGGATTAGTCGGGTATAAAAGAATTAAAGGGAAGAACTGCGTCATTGGCACTAGTTTTGTAAAAGGTGAGGGAATTGACAAGGAAAGCTATAGTTAGTGAAGCCAATTAAAAAAAATAAGTGAAATTACTGTACGCATGTATCTCAGCGTTTTATCGTTCTGTATATTGGTCCATGAATTCGGAAATAAGGACTTTGAGGCATGTGTATGGCGAAGAATGGGGGAAATAAAATGGGAGGTCATTCTGTTAGGCCTGACTCGGAAGGCTATGCTGCCTTTTAGATAAATCGGAATAAAACAGGGACAAAAATAATAGAAGAGAGATTAATTAGATGTTCAAGGTCGTGAAAAATGTAGAATGTTATTTCATATGAATTTTTTCATAAAATTTATCTTATATGAAATATTTTAACTCACTCTGCTTCTCAGGTAATAATGTCTTGTCTTATGATTGGTTATAATTTAAAATAGCTTCTGGTAGAGAAATATGAGTCTATTCCATTGCATTTCTCATGAATTCTAGTAAACCTGTGATTTCAAGCATTCTATTCTTCGAGGATTGCTTCTGTAAAAACATTTCTCCTAATGTCAGAGTAAAAATGTTTGAAAATTTTAAGAAAAATGCGCCAAATTTGAAAAATTGAAACCGGATGTTTGCAGGAAAAAGACGTAAATAGTGATTATGTAGTCGGCAGCTATTAATAGTTTTCGCAAAAAAATAAGACTGTACAAGACAACAATAGAAAAGAACCGTGTATGAGATTCGAAATCAAATATAATTATCTGGGAAATGTAAGTACAAATATTTCTTTATTTTCTGAACGATAATACCAGAAGAGAAAATCTTACGGAGGGATTTTGAGATGTAATCAGAATGGAAGATGTGACATTATTAATTTGACACATTATTTGGAAAGCACTTTTGTGATGTAAGCACTATGTTCTTTTTGAAAGGCAAAAATTATTATTTTTTATCAATTTAGTGATTTCAACAGACTTAAAATAACATTTTAAATTGCATTGCTCTAGCTGTAAGTGTTTTCTTTATTTTAGAAACACGGTCAATAGAAGTTAAATGTAACATTTTAGGTCATTAAACATGCTTATTATGGCTAAGAGGGGAGAGTTGGGTTTGATTGAGATGAGATACACATATAGAGGACATTATTATGTGTGGAGGCCTTCGTATTGTTTGATGGGAAAGGTTTGAACAATATTACCCATACACTATTTCAAATATTTTCACAGACTCTAAAAGTAGCATTTAGTTTATGAGTGAACACGTTGGTAGTACCCTTCGCCGATGAAAGTATTGAGATGGTTTCTCAGGACTACTTCGTTTTAGACTTCCACACTACTATACTTCGAAATCAATACCTAGCCCTATCAATAGCCCTTAATCATTTTCTTATTTTGCTCTTCCTGATGTTTACTCTATTCGTTCCATCTCTAGTGTCTTTCCTTTCGCTTCCTCCTCCATAATCACCTCATATTCTCCCTTCTCTCAACGTCTTTTACATACGAACAACTACCGACATCCCCCCATTCACTTCTTCTGAATTGCCCCAATTTACCCAAACAACCTCTGAATATCAAATACCTTTCCGTTTGTCGTCCTATTTATCTTTTTTTAATTTCACCATTCTTCTTCATGCCACCGTCTCAAAAACATATAATCTAGGTGGCTCATTCCCAGAGAGAAGTTCAGAACCCATCGGTCTTAATGCTCACGTACGATCTCGTATAAGAGCACTCGTACATTACTAATTGCGTCCATGAATTATATTCTCACGGGGCTGTTTTTCTTAATCTAACATCACAAATGTGTCCATTTTATTTCCAAATATTGCTCAAATATGTCAACTGGCCCACGCTCTATTATGTATTGCCTTAAAGAATAATTCAAATGTTTTCGGCTCAACTTGATGGAACTTCATGATGAAAAGAATGAATAATAACAACTTTGTAAGTTCCGCTGATGTTAATTTTAAAAACGATCGGTTTCGTCGAGTAGTCGATATCATCAGGTACAATATAAGCTATTCACACTCCCATTCACCTCTCTCCTACTTTGATCCACCATCAAACCCCCTGCGGAGAGTCAACTCGACCATTTGTGGCTGCTACACTGCCGTTCACCTATACCCTCTCCCAACCCCCCCTTCCTTGGTCGGTCACTATCCTCCCCTCTCCCTTTCTCCCAAGTTCTTCCACCCCCCCCTTTCACACCACAACCTCCCACCACATCCATGCATATACGTATAAATGTCGAACAGTCCTTTATATTGTACCCGATGATGTCGACTGTTCGACGAAACCAGTCGTTTTAAAAATAAAAATCAGTGGAACTAACAAAGTTGTAATTATTCACTTCCCAACACCTTCAAACTTTAATATTTAAATTTAATTACTTGTATGTATTAAAATTTCAAATTATTTTAAAATTATATTTCCCTCCCGTGAAAACTAATGTTTTTTTTTCTTTTTTTAAAAGAATTTGGCCACTTATTTTAAAGAAGTGGACCAAAACGCCAGGAACTTGTTTGAAATCTTTGTCCTTCGATGGATGAAATGTGGCGTCTGAACTTTTAGGAGTGTTTCGGAATGAAGCACGCGTTTGGGGATGGGTCAGGGGAGGGGTTGGGAGTGGGAAAAGGGCAGGTGGGGATGCATTCGCAGACGCGGGGGTGGGGGGTAGCGAGGCGGTGGAGGGACCTCTCTATCCAGCCATATCAGGTGCTGTGGAGGGGCGATGGGCATGGTGGGTCGGGGGAAGGAATTCGCGGGCGTGGGGAGGAGGAGGGGCGGTCGTTGGGTGTGGAGGGCGGGTGGGATCGCACAGTCGGTGCCGTGAAAAAGCGCCCCTTTTCCGCCGCCCCCGCCCCCTCCCCCCTCTGCCGCCCCCGCCCCGCCCCCTAGTCCCGAGATGGAAGCGGCAGATAATTTGGAAAAATGGCCGACGCGAGGCTACCGAGAGAGGAGGAAAAAATACTCGAATATCTGAATAGCAATGGTGAGAGAGGTTTTTCCCGGTATTTGAAAAATAATGTTAATTCCGGCGAGAGGAACTCGGCCAGTATTTTTTTTGTATTATTGCGGTGCAATTTTTAATTCAGTGAGTGCCATGATATGTCGCGAGCTTCCTCTGAATTTTCCCTATTTCATCGTAGGAAACGTACCTTCGCCTGACATCTTGCTCTTGCTAACTGGGACAGATTCATAGAGGAGTCCGATCCGTTGAATTAAATTAAGTAAGATAAACATAGACCAAATCGACATCCATCTGAAACACAGTGCATGTTCTGCAATGCGATACGCGAGTACTTATGCACTGCGGTTTTGCGAGCAAGCATAGTACGTGAACTCCAGCGGTAAGATAAAAATGTGATAAGCGTGGAAACGAAACGACGAGTTAAGTACTTGCATCCCTTTTTTAAGTGTCATATGTCGTGACCTTCCTAGTCCATGACTCTGAAGACATTTCTCATTAAAAGACCAAAGGCCTATAGTAACTTCATCAGGCCACGCAGTAGTTACAGGTTTCTCTAATGAAAGGTTGATCATTTTTCATTTTTCTTGAAAACTTTGAATTATAAATCAATGGCATGCTATCAAGAAAGTGAAAACATTCTTTGAAAAATGAAATTTTAACTATTAATATCGAGAATGGCTGCGGGACATGCAGCCATTTCCTTCTAAATACATTACGTTACTTTCCATTTGATTTCTTATAGAAGAGATAATTGAATTAGATACCACCTGAAGTCGTCGCTTACCTATTGTTTCATCAATTTCGTTTTACGCAAGATATTTCAAACGTTTAATTTCATCAATTTCATTTCATATACTTTCGGGTATTATCTAATTTTCGTTTAATTTACCGAGGCACATCTCGGGGAATACAAAATATTTGGGAATACATCGTCGAGTTCCAAGTGATAATTATAATATTTGTTTTGTCCTACCATCAGCGCCCAAAGGTTCCAACCATTTTTTTATTTTAATCCTACGGTGACCTCCATGCATTTGGTGGACAAGATGTAAATGGTGAATCAGCTAAAGAATTGAACCTAGGTGCTCGGACGAAACGTTATCCTAAAACTGCTCCTCTCCTGATTTACTCAATATTCGAAATCAAGAAAAGGATACCAAATACTTACGCGCAGGGATATGTAGATGAATGTCAACAGTTGATATCATTTTGAGAGCTCATATTTGTGTACTCTGCAAATGATTGTTCTAATTCATGTGACTGAATTTCCACATTGCTGTGCACGGACATACTTGTGTGCTGGACCATTCTTCCTGTTTTCGGTATGTAATTCTCCGACTCGCTTTCATTTGCTCACCCGCACCAATTTCGGGGTCTTCGGCATGCGCCCAATATTTGTTTTCTGTTGATATTCCTGGGTGATGTCTCATCTCGACGAGATGTTTGCTGTCGTTGTTACTGAGCAATACAGATCCTCCCGGATCACCATCAATATGACCGACAAATTCTCACGTAAGTTTCTCCTCGATGATATTTCCCATTCCCTTGTGTTTTAGCCAGCTCGCCATTCCGGCCACGCCTAAGAAAAACGAATGAATCCCCTCACAAGCAAGTTATTACTGCATGCGATTCGGCAGATCCTTGGTCACCAGAAATTCCCTTCAATATGAGAACAGATTGAGCTCATTTCTGCTCTAAAAAAAGAATGAACGAATTCCCAAACATTGTGGATAGGTTTATTTCCAGAATGAAACAAGTGTGATTGACGGGGGGCAATATGATTTGCGCTCGTTTTACTCCACTTGCGCCTTTGGAGTTGAACTGGGCAGAGCATGTGAAGTGAGATTGGTCTTAGGCAAATCTTTAAACTTTTTAATGAATTATAATTTTGCAGTGGTGAGCATTCTTCATGAAATTTTCAATTGACTTTACGGTTAGTTCGTGACCATTGTCCAAATTTCCATGCCACATACCCTTATTGACTTCCAGAGTATGATGCGGATGCTTTGATGTTTTTACGTTTTTCTCCTGGAGTAAGCATATCCAGTTCGCTGATGAATGAAAAAGATTTCTATGGGACATACTGTCAGCAATTTTTGCGATGGTATTCGAGTAATTGCGAAGGTTATTGCTTAAGGTTATGATGACAGAAGCGTTGATGAAAAGAAAAGGATGGAGGAATCTTAAGAAAAGCTGCTACGATATCTATCCAAGTAATTCGCTAATTGCATCGATAAAAGCGTGAATGACAGAACAGCTACGTATATTTATGCGGGATCCTCCAAATCGAGGCTAGGGTGTGTGGTTGGACGTGATTACACACGAAACATGCTCTATCCTTAACAAATGCCGCTGAAAAGTTGGAAACCGGTTGAAGATTTAACAAGAAAATTTCATATACTTATTTCAATGCTCTAGGATATTAAGTTTTAGCTACAAATACATCTATTCAGTAGAAAATTTTAAATGAGCTGTAAGGAGTGTTTTTATAAGAATAAGAAGAACAGAGCACAAAATTCGTACAAAATAAGCTGTCTAGTCTAAAAAATATCTCATGCACTAATTAAAAATATATTTTCCTCTATGACGGCAGCCAGGAAAAATTTAATTTTAAAACCCTACGTATTGGTAACCTTATGACCAATATTACCATAACTAATACGGCTTTTATTCAATAAAGCGGTCCGAATGATTGCTATTCTAATTTTCTAACCATCTAGTCTCTGAATTCACGAGACAGACATCTTCTCTGACTACATTAAAAACCGCATTATGCTAAATTAGGATGTAGCATCATATGTAAATTGGAATATCGGAAAGATTAATTGAAGAACGGATGCGTATGAAATCCCTCCTGTGATCATCATTAGCCGTTCAGCCTAAGAATCGATTGACTGCAGACATCCACACTTCTTCATTCAAAACTATTTCCGAATCGGTGTTATACTTCCTCGCTATAATGCATACAACAGATTTTCATCCACTGTCGAAGTCAAAGTAAGAAAGTATGCACTCTGACCTGAGATGAATACATTTATCTATCTATGATTAAAATGTTTGGTACTCTTGCTCCATTGAAATATGTTATCTCATGTCGTTATCGACAAAAAATATACGAAAATACTCTTTAAACTGTAGTCATTACACAAAGACAGTACTTTTATGGTGCATACACCATTCGCCTTGGCCGGGATTCGAGTCCGGATCTGTCGATGCCCTTTTAAGTTACCGGAAAGTCCTTTTAGGCCAATTAAGAGGACGCCTTGGTACCTTAACTGGCAAAGCACTAGACCTGACATTGAGGGATCTGGTTTGAATCCTGATCAAGACAAATTGTAAGCTTTAGCCTGTGAAATTCCTGTGTTTCGGAGCACATATTCGGGTGACTGTGTTAAGGTAACTGTCGCGGATTTTAACGTTGTTTTTTGAATGCACTACGAATATATTTCTGCCAAGATGCATACAATGGGATCACTTATGTACGAAATTTTAAATAGCAAAGGGCTTTGAATGCTTGCATAAAATATTAAATTTTAACCTTCATTTCGAGCAAACTACGCCTATTTTTGGGAAATTAAAATAGCTTTATATTAACCTATCGTCGCAAATATTTCCTGATCGTCTCAATTATAAATATAAAAGAGCTGGCATGTTTAGCGAGAGTGAACGTGAGTAATCGTATGCTCACAATGCATATGCAAGAAACCAAATCAGAAGAGGGTATAACAATGACCTTCAAATCCCTAATGAGATATATTACTAAAGTCATTCTTGGTATGAATCAGTCATGTGTGAAACTCCAAACATAAAACTTCTCTACGAGAATCCACAGATTTGATACTTATGTATAAATATTATGATCGCTAATATAATTGGCAGTTATTTATATGATCGGGTAATTTAATATTTTTTAAACTTAATATTCATGACAATATTTTGCCCCCCTTGAAGCTGCTAGTTAAATATTGCGTTTCTAGTTATACTCATTCATACTGCAATGAAAACTAAATCATAAATACTTTTCTGCTGATAATGTCGTGGCTTTGGTACGCTCAATTAATGGCAAAGCATTTTTCTATGCCCGGAAAAGAATAATGAAGCACCAAAAATATAATTGAAAATTGTTATCTTTTTCAAAGTAAATATGAAAACAACTTTTTCTTTATTATTTTTTCTTAATCGATTTAAATTTATTGCCATTATTATTTTTATAGTTTTTGTTTTGAAGTCAGCAAATAGTTATCGCACAAGAATTAATTCTTGTGAGATGCTATATAAGTATATATATTTATATATATATATATATATATATATATATATATATATATATATATGCATATATATATATATATATATATATATATATATATATATATATATGTGTGTGTGTGTATATATACACATAATATATGTATGTGTATATTATATTTTATGTATGTATATATATATATATATATATACATATACATACATACATATATATAATGGGCTGACACAATATAACACAAATATAAAAGAATAGCAACATTTAAAAGAACACTCACATGGTAAACTGATGATAGGATAGTAGGATGAAGTGAGACCTACTTGAAGAAGGCCTCTGAGAGGGCCGAAAGCTCGAACAATTTTCCATGTGAGTGTTCTTTTAAATGTTGCTATTCTTTTCTCTTTGTGTTATATTGTGTCAGCCCATTATTGTGCCGCTCGTGTGAGTTTTTCCGTACAATCGTCATACATATATATATATATATATATATATATATACATATACATAAATGTATGTATATATATATATAAGATTAGTTTTCCGCTGTCCGTTGGATCTTCATAATTTCCCTCCTGCGCCAGGTTTTAAAGACCTCTTTTGGCGTGATATTTGAGAAATTCATGCGTATGATTTTCATTTTAGAGTAACATACCTTTGAGCCTTGAATGATATCCGCACTGTCGCGTTTCACGGCGATGGTTTCACGGTTCCCTTTTCAAATCCAATTTTGGTGAGACCACAGTTCTGTGGCTACCAATATTCTCTTCTCCGCTGTTGTGCTTTTCCATCCGTGCAACCATGGAATAATGTGATATGCGTTTTTTAAAATGATTTTTAACATGGCTTCTTAACTTTACATTCGTGTTACTGGCTGCCAGTTGGTCAGTTTTTTCTCACAGAATGCTTCTCTTACCTCTGTATTTTTGCTTACTTATTCCGTATTTTTCGTTATTCTTCAATTGCTGGTGATTTCATCACCTAAATACAACCTCTGCGAGACAGAGTCAAAGATGATCATTTATTTAGCACGACCATGGTTTCGTTGTAAGGCATGAAGACTGAAGGTATTGACTTGCCACATTCTGTATACATTATTATTGTAAAGTAATCTACCGGTTAAGGTCAGTTCTTGGATGGACACAGCTACTAAATAAATATTTTGTGACTCCTAACAAAACACAAAATCCAGCAACCTACTCTACATCAGGTCTCTCTTACTCTCACTCTCTCACTCTTCATCTCTGAGTACTTCCTTCCTCCCTTCATCCCGTCCAACATCCCTATCCTGTTCCTTCCCTTTCCTCGTTTGTCTAACATTTTCCCCTCTATTATAGTCGTCAACATCCCACTGCCGATCAATACGCCCCTCATCCACTTTTCCTGCCTCCATAGGATTTTTCCCAGCAAACCCCTCTCTTCGCCAACCATACCGAGTACTTCCTCATTTGTTTTCTTCTCTGTCCATTTCACCTTCTCCATTCTTCTCCATACCCACATTTCAAAAGCCTCCCATCTACGTCTATCCTCCTGCTTCAATCACCACGTTTCCGCTCCGTACATAGCTACGCTCCATATCAAAGTTTTTACGAGTCTTTTCTTAACATCCTTACTCAACGTCCCTGTCATCAACTCCCTCCTCCTTGTGAAAGCCTCTTTGCTTAGCGCAAGTCTTCTCCTTACGTCCCTACTACTTTGACCATTTTTGTCCAAAACACTACCGAGATACGTAAACTGTTATACCTGCTGTAGTTTTTGCCCTCCTATTTTAATGTTTAGTTTAATAGCTCCGTGTACATAACATAAAGATTTTTGTCATGATGTATTTTCATGTTTTATAACTAGTTCAATTGGGTTAAAATACGTTTTCAAACAACTCCTCATTTAACACTTTAGTACGACTTGCTTCATATAACTGGCGCCTTTCGTTTCGCAAATTTAAGGGATTATTTGTTTCGGAGAACCATTTGTGGAATTGAACGGCGGTAAGTTAACGATGCTCGAATACGTGAGCATAACCGACAGTCCGAGTGTATCACCTCTTGGCTGCCTGGACGTCGGGTTGGTTTCGCGACGTGCCATGCGGGCTCGGGGGCGGATGGGGACGGGGGAGTCGCGATTGTTGGGGGGTGGGGGGACAGGCATTGATGTGAGGCGGTGGAGCACGGTGAGCAGGGGGTAGCGGCGGGAGAGAGGGGGAAGGGGTGGAGGATATAGGTGAGGTTTGGGGGACGACGACAACCAGCGGTGCGGGAATAAAAGGGCAAATCACGGAGAAAATTAAGAGGGGGAAAAACGACAGAGGACAATAGCACCCTCCCATCACCGTTGGATACGAAACACTGAATTTTCGATATGGTAACGAGGGACGGTGAGATTGGAATGGCTAAAAATCGAAGTTGGTGGGCGAGGGGGGGGAGGATGTCGACGCGCGGGAGAGGGGGTGGGTCGTTAAAAAAAAGTCGGGCGAGGTGTGGGGGAGGGCGTGGAATGGGGCAGGAGGGGGTTGGGAAGGTAGGGAGCGCATGACTGGAACCCCGCTGTAGCGTGCGGGGAAACAAAACTACAAGGTGGGCAATATAGGTTGTTGCGTATTCTGAAAAGAGTATTTTCCGCGCAAAAGACATTTTGGTGAATTAAAAAAAGTACAAAGAAAATTATATTTTCACGCCTATGTAAGAGAAGAAGAAAAATGCAGTTTGCAAGGAAATGAACACTTTTCTTTTTTTTTAAAGAAGTCGGTATTTGAATTCTCGTCAGATGATATCATGACAAAATATTTAATAACCTACGAAAACTTTTTTGTCATCTAGAGAAGGGTTTCTGTAGGAATGGAAAAATCGACATGGCATTTACAAATGTCCATACCAATACCGTTAGCCCTATCCGATATATTGCTATTTCTACTGCCAGTACCTCGACAAGTAAAAATAGCTAATGGTTTACACTTTGTGTTTCATTTTATTTCAAGAATATAACACTTAGTTTCATTTTAATTCATTTCATTCTGCATATCATTGAGTAAATATACTGCAACTACTAAATTTTTAATAATTTAAGGATTTAATTTGGCAGAGACATGCTGGGAACTATGGTAAGAGACTCGGAACTAATTATTAGTTCTGCTTTGCTGGAGTACTTAATTCCAGGTCAACAATGTCTACATCCGTATTAAAAAGCAGTTGATTGGATTTGCAGCCATTACGTTGTGAGTAACTCTGGATTGAAAATGTTGGTGAAAGGGGCATTCTGTAAGTCCTCAGATGTATACGGAAAAATTCGTATATCTATGGATATTTTTTTCAACTTATTTGGAGGTCCCTTACGTAGAAGTCCTCTTGAGGAACGCTAAGCAGTTCACCGGTGTAATCCTTCTGGAGGATCTCCTACTTCAAGCAAAGGGCTTCACCCTTCAGGCAGAGAAGGACGCAGCGGCCTCTTACGGACCTCCAACCCACTCCCCCCATTTCACACATGGACCACAAAAGTCACAAACGCAATTTCGAATCCCGCGGAACACCAGCATGATTATTTCGTGCTAAGGTTAATTAGCAGTAGTCCTGTTGGACTACTGCTAATAGGTGGTCCATGCGAAACCAACCCTGCATAGGGTTGGTTTCGCATGGACCCTAGCGCCGCATATAACTGTACTCGCAAACCCTAACTAATATGACACAAATGAATCCTTAATCTCATACTGCAGATTGAAAAAAACAAATTCTTTATCTCTGCATACTTTCTACCTCCCAATATACCTGTTTCATCTTCCCTCTCCCAAAGATATAAACATCTATAAAGCAGTAATAAAAAAATCCATTTAATTGATGTGAAATGGTAATTTCATTTTTTGAACCATCATGAACATCATTAAAGCTTGTTTTATTTTTATTATTAGCAATTGTTACTTCTTGTTTGAAATTTTTCCACGAGCAAATTTTTTTCTCGGGCCACAATTGGTCCACAGGCTACGACCGGCTGGTGGCCGTATTTATATAGCACCCAAGTGAATTAATTCGTAAGAGTAATCAACGAATGTATTGCAGCACTCGTTAGCGCTGTTCAAAATTCTGCCAATGCCAAATAACTGTTGATTTTTGTTATCAGTACTCCGCTGAAGGCTCACATCCAAAGTGGTTCCGTCTCGTTTTTAAATTTCCCTAAAAACCTGAAATGGAAGCGCAAAGTAGACTGTTTAGTCAATGAAATAAGATATGAAAAATGATCCGGAACAGTAAAAGAACATAAAGTACGATGAATTATTTTACATCTGTGTGTTTTTCCTTTGATCACGAAGCGCCGCTGAAGGTAAATTTAAGGAATTATATTGCGTGAAAATAATTCGCAGGAATAAAATGAACCTTCCAGCGGACCCGACTTAGTTACAGAAAAATGCGAGAGGTGAAATCGGTTCGGGCGATTGGTAAATGTTTCTCCCGGCAGCCCCAAAACGCACATCGGGAGACGTCCTCACAAGGTTGAAATTGCCCACTTTTCGCACTTCCAACCTTGGGCCGTTTCATTGTTTTAGTGCCCGGTGAGATGGTCTGGGAGCGCGTGGGAAGTTTCGAGGTGTGGCCGTCGCGACCGAACCCACCCATTACCTTCTCTTCCCCCCCCCCCCAACCCCTCCTTCTCGGGAGGGGGGAGAAGAGGCAGGGAGGTGAGCAGGAGGATAAGGGGAGGGAGAGAGGGAGGGGGCGGCAATCGGGGAAAAGCGGCGTGCAACGTGCAAAAAATGGGATGGCCGATAACTCTGATGGCTGGGAGAGGCGAGGGAGTTACGGGAAATATTTCGCGGGAAAAAAACGAGTGCGAGGAAAAAACAAAGAGAAAAAAATATGTGTCCGAGGAAGGGTGTGGGGTGGGTGGGTGGGTGCGGTGTGTTGGGTGTGAAGGGGGTTAGGAGGAGGATGGGGAGGAGGATGGGACGAGAGAGAGACCCTCCCGATGCAGAGTTTGCAGCGTGGCAATAAAACAAGAGCCGAACGGAGGGAAGGGGGGCGGGCGCGATTAAAAAAAAGACAAATGCCTCGCGCATCTCTTCATGCGCGTATAAATCTCTTTCCCGCGAGAGGGCAATCAGGGGCGGCGGCGGCGATGGTGGTTTGACTCCAAAGAGGGGGCCGGACATCGCGACGAACGTACACACACACACACGGGCGCGCAATCTCTTCCCTCGTCCCTCTCTCCGGCGACCTAACCCAACCAGGGCCGCCAGCCGTGTACCTCGCTCGAATCTTCTCCGATCCCCCGTGACTCCGCCGCATTCCACCCCGCGCTGCCACCCCTGACGATAGCCATCCCACCCCTGCCCCCCTTGCGCCAGCCTCCAAACTCCAAACGCTGCCGTGACCACCAAAATTCTGAACGAACGTCGTCCCCCCGCCAACCCTCCTTTTCGCCCGGCCCCAGCCACCCTCACCTTTACGAGTGCCCTGAGGCCCAGGCAGCCGAGGAGGGTGCTGGCGCCCTCTGACCTTAGCCCAGCCGAACATCACGGATGCCCTTTCCTCTGTATCCATTTCTGCTCATTTCCCTGTGCTTGAAAAAATTTTGACCATTTGAAAGTTTACTGGTCATTACTCTTAATCATTAATATTGCCCGCATTATTCTGTCGATTAATCCCTGGTATATTACTATACGTGCATACTACTAAGCGGTGTCTCTGTGTATAAGATGCGGTAAAGAATTTGGGCATGTATGAGAATGTATCAGAAAAATAATTTATAATATTTTCGTAAGGATTATAATGTTTACTTGCATACGCACTGGCATGTATTCACATAAAATTCCTTCTATTTCTCGGGCATACAGATGTACGGAGTGTGAGGTATTTTTGACGAGCCTGGATTTAAAAAAATGATCACCTAACCAGGTAGAAGTTTGTGTGTTTATATTCAAAATGTTTAAAAAAAGACTTAAAATAATGATTTTAATGAACATTCGCCGGGTCGATAAAGCTAATTCAGACCAGGTTGTGGGTTGAGAACTTTATCGGACCATCATCTAGTCTATTCGCCGCCTTTAAGAGTAATCGGAACAATATATATGCTTGATTTAAATCTTAAAAAGGTCATCACCAATGAATGCAACGGCAATATATTATAGGGAAAGTCGATGGACGATTGGAACCTCGAATATTTTAGTCTCATGTTTCACAACATTGAAAATCATCTGCATAAAATAACATTATGTGGCGAAGTTGTTAACTTCCCTCCTGGAAAATGCGTAATTGTACCGAATTTGCTGATAATGCACAATTTTGTTGGATTAACGAAAACACTTGCGATAAATCGTGACGATCTCAGAAATCATTTTCAGATTGTTGCTATGTGACACCAGTAAATACGTGAAGGCACCATGTCCCTCTCGCCAGGTGTGTAGTATGAACACCCACCCACGCCAATTTAGAAAGCGTCAGACATAACATAATGAATATATGTGCCTGCCATTGGAGAGGAATTTTCAGATGAAATAGTGCATGGGTGGGGATGATAATGGCCCGTCGGTGGGCGCGGAAATGGGAGGGAGGTATAGTTGGGGGGGGAGGGAGGGAGGGAGGTTTTCCAGGGCGCTGGCAGGGGAGAGAAATGAGCATCGAAAAGAGTGAGGAAGCAGGGATAGCTCGTAATAGAGAGAGAGGGGAGTGAGTGATTTGTTCCTTTTTTTCAACCCCAACTCCCGCGCACTACGGCACGTAGATTTTTTTACGACATCCGCGTAACGACGAGCGGCCAATTTCACCGCATATCGAGTTTCATGAAGTTTTTCGCCCTGATAAGGCCCCAAGGGGCGGCCCTGGAGTGGGCCGGGGGGGGGGGGGAGAGGGAATGGGAGTGGAAGTATAGCCCGCATAAATGAATGTTCTCCGAAGGGACCTTCGATCGAGCAGAGGAATCGTGATTTTTTTTGGTAAATTTTATGAGCCCCGCAACAGCATAACACGGCAAAACACGGATATGGCGTGTATACTGATCAAAAAAAAAGAAAGAAGATATCCAGCCGGCCATTTTTGATGCGCGCGTGCTGGCATCTATTGCGAAAATTTGCATGAGGAAGGAGACTCGGCGATGGTGCGCACCAAAGATTCCCGACGTCAATTTTTTTTTGCGCGGTCAATATTTTTTATGGGCACGGTTGATTAATTACTGGAAAAGATCTGGATATTTCTGGTGCGGGGGGGAAAAGCAATTATTTTATCGCAATAAAAACGCTTTAATGCGAATAAATCGTCCGAATTAAAAAGCTGTATATATTCTATTAAAAGTTACGCTGGAGAATTATTTGTGAAAATAAATTGAAATATGAGTCTTCAAATTATTTTTGAATGAATATTCATTTTTTGGAAAGCGTAGCAGATTAATGATCTAAATATTAATGGGTTTAAACATTTTTAGGAAACATATAAATATCTATATATATATATATCTATATATATATATATATATATATATATATATATATATATATATATATATATATATCTATATATATATATATATGTAATTTATTTATGTCTACTTCGTCATTATTTTGGTGTATATATATATATATATATATATATATATATATACATATATATACACCAAAATAATGACGAAGTAGACATAAATAAATTACGTGCACAACCGAGATCTCTAGGATAGAACAATGAGTAATCCAGTAATGCTAATGATTAAATTTTGAGCAGTGGATTTGTGATTTGCGAAGAAATTAAATTGGGAAAAGAGATAATATTGTAAAATATGAATACTTAATCACGGTCTCAGGAATTATTATGAGTTGTTTTTAATTTGTTCTAATTAGGAATTCCTTTCTATGTCACAATTGTACACCCGATTAATAAATTCTAGCTTTGTTATTGTATGGGCGCATAAAACAGGAACATCTCCTTACCTATCCTTAATGTGTGAATTTCCAGCACCGTGCAGCCTGAAGCAGGTGAGAACTCACCTATTCCAACCGAACTTCGGGTTGAGGCATGTGGTTTAAATTTTAGTAGGGATAACGCTATGCCTTAATTAAGTCAAGCACTCTACAAAATAAAGATAAATATCAATGTTGAATACTCAACAGGTTAATACCTGACATGTGTATTAATAGACATATTATTAAATTAATTTTATAATATTTCCAAAGGTACGTGATAGTCCGTGGGTAGAGCGTTGGAAAACTGACCGGAGGACCCAGATTCGATTTCGGGCATGCCTCTCTGGTCATTCTCAGCTTCACCCAAGTTGGGTGATTTTACGGAAACCAAAACTTCCTCGGAAAACCATAGGCGGGAAAGGTAATGCGTGGATTTCACCGCCCTTCTCCCTTATGAAACCGAACTTCGGGTTGAAAACTGTAGTAGGATAATATTTATTATCACTGCTTTAATGGAAATTATCAGCATTTAATGCGTACAAAAATTACCTATGTTCAAGACAGTGCCTAGAAATGTCTTCCATCGAAGCAAGGCGAAGTCCATGGAATAGGTTAAGGTCATAGTGAAGTACATTTGGCCTAATGTTTAAAAGAAACACGAGTTACTTGGTACAAATCATACACTTGCGTAGCCGGTTCAATGATTAAGGAGTTACGCTAGGCACTTGAAGCTTTCCGTTTTTTACGTAAAACCTTAGTTTAACTTTTCAACCCAGAAAAATCTCAAAATCTCAAATCTCATCTCGCAATAAAACATAGAATATAATTTCCTAGTCAGTTTGCCTATGAGAATTCTGGAACGTAGCCTACCTTTAATCAGACAATTAGTGCTGATCAGTTGCTGGGCATATTATAATAAATTGCTCGTAACCAGATACGTGCAGCATGGCACACGACATCCTCGTGGTAGGGGAGGCTGGACAGAGATTAACTTATTAGTAAGTATTTTTCCAATCTACCTGTATTTCTTAATTAACGAATTAGGCTAACGATAGCTGATATAAATCTGTTAATTCTGGTGTATTGTTGGTAAGTACTATTATTACATAAATCGCGCTTCTATTTCTTTATGTAATTTTGCAACTCGTGAGGTTTGAATATATATATATATATATATATATATATATATATATATATATATATATATATATATGTGTGTGTGTGTGTGTGTGTGAGTGTATATATATATATATATATATATATATATATATATATATATATATATCACGATTGTACGGAAAAACTCACGCGAGCGGCACAATAATGGGACGGCCAATAGAATACAAATAGAATAGCACATTTAAAAGGACACTCACATAGTAAATTGTTCGAGCTTTCGGCCCTCTCAGAGGCCTTCTTCAAGTTCTTCATTTGTGTTCTATTGTGCCGTCCCATTATTATATACATATATATATGTATATATATATATATACATATATATATGTATATATATATACATATATATATACATGTATACATATATACATATATGTATACATATATGTATATATATATACATATATACATGTATATATATATATACACATGTATACATGTATATATATATATACATATATACATGTATATACATATATATACATGTATGTATATATATATATATATATATATATATATATATATATATATATATATATATATATATATATATATATATATATAGTATATACATACACACACATACATTCAAACACGAAATCCCGCCAAACGGCGAACAAATACTCATTCACTTAGAAATAGTAAAAATTATATATACCATTTCTATGTTATAAAAATATATACGAGTATAATAGTATATATACATACATATATATATATGTGTGTGTGTGTATGTGTATGCATTATTTCTGAGTCACCGATATTGATAAATCTTTACGCTGTTGTGAGATGACGGGGAAGAAGGTGCCTTACTGTGAGATTGCAACGGGGCTTCATTCTTCCGCTGAGAATAAAAAGGAAATTATTCATCTAATCGTTTTTTCCTCAGGGATTCATAGACACATTTATTCTCTCAATTAGAGTTCAGGTTTATCCTTCAGTAATTCCAAAAAGTCAGCTGTGATGAGATGGAATTCGTATTCAATTAAATAACAGAACTCACTTTTATTGATTCACCGTACATGTAATCATCAAAGCTACTGAAGCATTACAGAACCTTGCAGAACATATATTGCAACTGCAATGTTTTACCTTAGAGAAAACTGTACAATTTTTGATTCCTTTGAATTACCGGTCATTGATAGCGAAAATGACACTGAATAATGCCAGGAACATTGCATTTTCAGTCAATTCTATTAAAAATAAAGAAGTACGATACGTTTTCGTAGGTTTTCCGTCTGGTTTCAGGAAAGCAGTTGAAAGCATTTTCGATATTTATGGAGTTCAAACAACGTGTTCAAAAATCTAAACTTATTTAACCGAGGAAAAATCATTATGTGTGCTTTCTTCACTGAATGCATACCAAACGTAAATTCTCTTCACCCAATCTCAGCTGCAAATGGAGGTGTGCGTTTCTACGTGTGCACGAATTCATGATTTCGTTGCAACATGAGTCCCGTCCCTTCTCCGTTCACACTTACCGACGGCTCCAATGCTCTCCAAAGCCGACGAGCACTGTAGACTCTTTGCCTGATGCCGTCTCTCCTCCCGCTTGGGATTTATTTATCCCTCTTCTCCTTTACTCAGAGACTTAAAAAAGAAACACAAAGGAGAATGGAAACACGGTAACCTGTATGATGATACTTTAGTCGATCAAAACCTATGTTTCTGTCAAGGAATCGTCTCTTACATAGATGGAACCCCTGTGCGTGTGTGTGACTTAAATTAATTTTGAAACTGAAGGAGATGAGTTATTCAAAATAGCCTCTTGCTGCCCGGTTCACATCAGTGATGCTGAAGAAGTTTTTCGACAAAAATTACTTCTTACTAGGTCGCACATCTGGCTGGTTACTTCGTACGTAATATGATGCTATTAATTATGAAGTATTTAATACTTGGTCACCTCTAAATACTCTACTAGGTGTCGTCGTTTTTTCTTCTAATATATCTACATCTACAAAATACCCCGCAAGCTGCCGCAAGGGTGTGTGGCGGGGGTTGTTAGACCACCAGCCAACGCATGCACAATCCCTATGATATCACCTTGGCACAAATATTAGTTCGATCATGCCCGCGAAAAATGATAATCACTCGAAAGAAAGTACTTACATGCAACAATATTCAATTACAGGATACGTACATTCAAATCATGCTGTAGAACTGTAAGAAAGATCGGTCTATGAAATAAAAAAATAACATGCATATCTTGACCTTGAGGGCTTTACTGAAGGAGATATACTAAGGACGGCCATTAATTTATTCTTCTTTGATCCCATTTATGTCTATTTTTGAGAAGTAATAACTGTCTGGGATAAAATAAGTCCACTGTATGACTCAATCCTACCTATGTCTCCATAGAACGGCCCCCAATCGAGGCCCTCGAGCATTGTCCCCTGCCTCTCTCACGGGGAGTGCCGATCCATTTTACTCCGCGAAGGTGCTTCTTCCTCACCGGGCGTCGACGGCTGATTACGACCGGTCGCACACTCCTACCTCCGCCGCCCCCTCTCCCCACCCTCGCGAAGCATCTCCCGGGCGCCGTCGTCGTATCTCACTCAGCTCCACCTCCGCGCGAATGAACGATTCCAATTAAGTCCGGCACGCTCTGGTTCACTCACTCTCCTGTGTGGCTCAAGTTTCCGTGTCCCGATACTCGGACCTTGTACGGGAAATTTTATCGCACGGTGAATTTAAGATTCAGTCAGATACGGGACTTTCTTCGAATCCGACAGGAAGGACATAAAACGACTCCTGTCCACCTCTGTGGTGATCGCCTCGCAACAGTCGACCCACGGGTGACCTAGCGGGCGATTCATGATTCACGCTGTGCGTGTGATTTTCCTAGAAACTGAATATACTATCTGGGAATTGACGCTTCATCTAGGATTCAGCCGTAAATGAGACTGGGTGGTGGAAAAGCATTGCGTAGGTACCGTGTTTTTGTGTATCAAATATTTTGCCCTGCGTGGTGACATGCGACTTCTCGTTGGTGTTTTTTATTCTGAGGATTTAATTTTGAAAGTTAAATCTTTTCTTTAGTGAATAAGTTTTTTCCTTTAATGTGTTTCTATTGGTTTTACTTCTTGATATTCTATCCTTTTTTTCTATTTTTGTTATATCTTACCACACAATGTAACACTATTTGGAAACCATAGAAAATTAAACAGTAATCCAGAAATTAACAGTGGAATGGAATTGGAAAAGTGGAAGGAGATTAAATTCCAGTCAATTGAAGGGATATAGGCTTAACTTATCGGGCGTACAAATTTTGCACAAAAAACGCAGTAAAACATTTTTCCTGCGTTGGCGTGAAGCTTTGAATTCATACCGCCTGTGAAGTGTGAGCATGATTACCGATCGTATTGGCATTGTTTACACACCATTATCATTAAATATTTGGCAATGCAAAAGATCTGCGCTAAAATCGTCCCAAAGGTCTTGACGGACGACCGAAAGCGGAGTCGAGTGTCTCCTTGCAAAGAACATCTGCAACGAAATCGCGACGATTCCCCAACACCCTTATAGTTCCAACTTGGCACCAGCCGACTATTTCCTACTCCCAAAAGTGAGATCCTCCGTCAAAGGAGGCTACTATGGGACCATAAATGCCGTCAAAGAAGCTTGCACGCGTACCCTTATGGACCTTCCGGAATCCGCCTAACTGGGAGCCTTCAAGTTGTAGAAAAACTGCGGGTAAAAGTGTGTCGACGCTCAAGGGACGTACTTTGAAGAATTTTGAGGCATTGTAGCAATATCTGAAATTAATCTATTTTTCCGAAACTTTTCCCGATAATATGTAATACAAACCATTTATTATAGTACTATACTACTAGTAGTATAGTAATATACTACTAGTAGTATAGTACTATACTGCTCAGTCGTAGTAGCTTGGCAAAAATAAATATGGAAGAAAAATGACCAATTATTATTATTTATTTTTTATTATTATTATTTACACAATTACGTTGCAATTAGGCAAATTTCCTGGTGGCAACGGTCAGGTTCGGTCAAAGATAACTACTAACAACGAAAATTACATACGAACACATAAAAACAGATAAGAGACAAAATATTTTTACATAATGACACTTCCACATCACATACAAACAAACTTCCACACCACATACAAAATGCCGTCCACATCACATACAAACAATATTTTCAAAACTACAGTGAAGTTTATTACCCAGTGGCCACTTTACATTTCAACTTAAAACTTCTAAAATTGCATGGAAAGAAATGAAGGAATGAGAAATGCAAAATAAAACTCGGGAGATTGGCATGCTTGAAAACGAAGTCATTAGCACATATGGAAGGAAGAAGTGAGGCAATAGCGGAGTCGATTAGAGTGTCTTGCCAAAGCATCATCATTGGTGATGGCGAATCATCTGCCCAACTTCTCTGAATTTCTGTGTAATTATGGTCGATCGCTGAGTTTATTTTTTTACAGTTTATAGAAAATTGATTTTGCTGAAACGAAGAAATATAAATGCTGAAAACATTACTTGGCAGGTGAGGGAGGAAGGATCAGAATTCCAGTTCAGGCCAACGGTCCGAGGTAGCCGCCAACATTTTAAAGCAATTAAAGGTCACCTTGAGGGATAAGGCCAGTGGCTCGCTGTACGTACCTGTACATCGTCTCCTCCGTCAATCGCTTCGCGGCCGGATGAGATACGCCCTCAGGTCTCCTCGACTAATAAGATGATCGTAATGTTTTCATTGCATCAGCACTTGCAGCAAAATAACACGATGTTAATATAAACGCTAGTTAAAACCAAGGTTAACTTAGTTGATGCGCGTTTGGAAATCTTCGGTCATGACTTCTTGAAGTTAAACTGAGTCAGTTAATTATGCAGTGGTCTTGACTTACACTAGAGATACAATGTTTTCCTCCAAATAAATTAAAAACGTTATTCAAAATCTTCAGACTCTTTTTTTTGAACATTTTACTTCCTCGGCGTTCTTTCCTTATTCATGAATTCCTAGGCGCATTTTCATTAAAAATTGATTTATTCTTCGAGAAAATGATTTTTCAATTGCACCTTGTGGAGCTCCCCAAGAGGAAAGACATACGTAGAGAGTAGACGTTTCGAATGATGACAAATATTATTTCTACATTTAGTTTGAAAATTTTTACGAACTCCATGCGGGGAATGAAATATATTTCTCACGAGCATAGATGTGGTATCATATTTCAGTGTCCTCAAGGATATTCAGTGGGGCAATGATTTATATTTGATAACCGTCCAGCTTTAGAGGTTAACTCATTTGTTAGAGTTTTCGCTAGTTTTTAAAAGTTAATAAATATCATTTAACTTGGAGACATGGTAGTCCAGTGGATAGAACATTGGGGTACTTATCAGAGGGCTCGGGTTTGATTCGCGGGCTCACCTCTGGGCGCCCTAAACTTCACTCATTCAGTGTTTTTTTTCGGATACGTGATATTTATGGGAAATCTAAGGAGGCGTAGGGAAAGGGACAATCTACCCTTAATCTGCTCCTACGCAGATTAAGGGTAGATTTCACACGCCGCTGTTCTTAATATCAAGTGAGCTCTATCCTCGTAGTAGTAGTCTTAGGGGAGGTGACCGACAGCTAAAATCATTTGCGCCATTAGGGATGGATGGGAAAGGAAGGGTGGAGAAAAACCCGGCGTCGACATTAGCCTGCTCTTGTCGAAAAGCGCCAAGGGGTCCGCAGTTCCCATCCGACGGACGTCGTACTCACTTGAAGTGCTCTATACAAAGCACCTCAAGTAGGAATCGGAAAATACCACTGAAAAATATCTGCCGCCGGGAATATCTGAATATACCTGAAAAATATCTGAATCCGGAATTCGAACCCGGGCCCTCTCGGTGGGAAGCCAGCACGTTAGCTACCGCACATTCCGGTCCCTTCTATTCTCGTACATCAAACCATCCTTCTGGTTGATAACCGTAGGATCATATGGATTCCTAAGGTAATTTAAATCTTTAAAATATTTGATAAAATTTCATCTCTAAAATTCCAAGTCAGTCCATAGGAGTAATTGGAAAGGGGTATTTAAATTTAGGCGATGAGATGAATATCTTATAGCCGCATGAAAAATACCTGCAATGTCTTAGAGGTGCAAAATGAATGCGAGTCAAATCTCGGGAGGCATGGTTTCGCGCCTTGTGTTCGCCATTCGAGCAACTCTTAATGCACGATGATGTCGAACGACGGGGCGATCGAGAGAAAACTCGAGGAGGGGATGGGAGAGGAAGGGTGGGGGAGCGAGAGAGGAGGTGAAAACAAGAGATTTGGGAGGCGATGAGGGTGTGGGGGTATTGATTGGAGGCAAGATGAAGAAACGGAGGAGATAGACTTCGGGGCGTGGATTTCGGGAGCCGTGGAAAAGGATGTCGTCGGAGGTAATCAGGAAAGAGCGGGGGGGGGGGGGAGGTAGGAGGGGCGAAGGGGATGGGGGAAGGGAAGGTTGATGAGGGGAAGTGAATGAGGGAACGAGGGGTCTCGTGCTTGATGTGGTTGGGGATGGAATGGGAGGACTCGTGTTATCGGAAAACGCAGGCGTTAAATAAAGTGAACGAAAGATTTGCGAAATTCGATGAGGGGGAGGGAAAGACCATGGAATTAGCATCAGGGAGATCTCTCAGAAGGATATCTTCGCCCGCGAACGGTTATTCGAGGATGGGTGGTAGTTGCAATCGCAAAGGCACCAGCCATTGTGAAGATTCATTGTCAAGAAAGATAATATATTTGTGCTGACGAGAGCGGGGGAACGAAAGGAAATTCGCTTTTGCGCCAATTTGAATTCCGGTTCCTTTACGACAGAGTAAATCAATCCTTGAAACCTTCTTTTTTATTATAGATGGCACCACTCTATCGGTCTTCTCGGCGTTGCAATCAGTGATTTTCATTTTTTTTTCTATAGCGTCAATTGGTTTTATCACTCATCTCCTGTGTCCTATTTTAATTGATCTTCGCGAATAATGTGGCCAATCTCAAAATTTCTCCTGAATGAATATTTTTTTTGTTAATAATTCTTCTAATGGTAATAGTTAGAATCGAATTCACCATTTTTCTCTACGAAAGTCATTCTCGCTTGCAGTTTCTAAGAAAAAAATTGCCGTCGAGGTCACATCGCTATAATACGTGCCCAAGTTCCCCGCTCAAGTATTTCCACGAGCTCGCAAAGCAGGCGAATGCACTGAGATTGTTGCGAAGGTAAATCGACCGATATTCAATTACTCCCGGATTCACTGAATAAGTTGGGTAGCATTGACTTAAGCATCTAAACGGTTTCCCGTTTGGATGCTTGTGTCAATGCTACCCAACTGATCGTGTGGCAGTGAAACCTTGATTTTCTCGTTAAATTTATAAAAAATGGTCTTAGAAATATTAAAATTCATGGTACGCGTGTTAAATCGGTGGTTCCTCATGTCAATAAAAGAAAACCAAATTCAAATAAACTGCGAGAGATGCTGCGACAGTAACTTTTAGGCGAAATCATCCGCTAATGAACATTGCAATTCAACAATCTCAAATTGTAAAAACCATTCCCCTTGGTTTGAATCCCTATCGAGGCTTTGATTTTTGTTACATTGCAAAAGAATACCAATTTATAATATTCCATGCAACTCATACAATCACCCGATGTTTCCATTCTGAGACACTCTCATTTTCATGTTACAATGAAATTCACTTAACATTTACACGTTTGCATTAATATGTTACCCCATGACAATATTATATTGGTATTGAAAGCGGTTATCTCCTTTTATTAAAGGGTTTGGAATATCAGAATGTGTATTAAATTAATTAATCCTTTAAAAATATGAATTGAATGTTAGAGAAATGTAAGAAAACATGAGACGTCTACTTAACCAAATTAACGCATCAAACTTGGAGAGTATCTGTGCTAATATTCTGGTCAGAGAGGGATAAAATCAGATCAGTGTTCACCACTGATGACCCTGTATTGCTGATACTTTCAAGTTGGAAAGGAATGGAGGAGTGGAGGAGGAGGAATGATTCGCCCGGCGATCCTCGAGTCAAGTAAATGTCGCCGAGCCCCGTGAAGCCCTTCCGTCGGAATTTCGCGCGTTTCACGACGTGTGTGCTTTCTCGTCCCCTTTGGGATGGACGTCGGGACTCCCTCCTTCGATAAGACGTCCCTCTTATTATACTCGTCCCCGTAGGTATATGGGCTGCGCCTGAAAAAAATGGAGCCAACTGCGAAGTTTATCGAAAATACCCGCGCCAGAACGAGGGAAGAATTCGGGAAATTGATGCGTGGAGAGGGGGATGTGCTCTCTGAGAGAGGACTCTGGAGCGGCGAGGGGTATGGGGGGGAATGGGGAATGGGAAGGGGGGAATGGGAATGGGGAATGACGAGGGAGTGCGTGAGGGCGAGAGAGGGAGACAGAGGCGGAGGAAAGAAAGAGGAGAGTTTGTAGGAGGGGAAGATGTAGCGGCGACGAGGGGGGGGGGGAATTGTGGAGGGGGTGGGGAGAGAGGTGTAAACGGGAAGTGGGGGGGGGGGGGGTTAAGGGGGATCTGGCGGAATGGGAAAGGGACGGGCTGCCTTTATATGTATGTGCCACGATGGTGTGTCAGTGAGGATTTCGGATGGGGGAGGATGGACCGAAACGGGAGGGTTAAGGCATTAAGGAAGGGTGGAGAGGGGATGGGGGGGGGTCGGGAGTGACGAGAGTGGGGGGAGGGGGAGGAAGAGGGAAGAGAGAAAGAGAGAGAGAGACGGGAGGTTTCGAAAATGGAATTGACACGACGTGGGAATGGTCGAGAGTGGCGCCTCGGTGGCCCGTTGCCATGGAAACCGGCCGTCTCACCCACGCCCCCTCCCAGTAACCCCCGGAAACGCCATCCTGCTCCCCCTAAATCGACCACCCCTCACCCCTTAGCGCCCCTCCACCCCACCCCACCCCCTCCTCTCCTCCATCACTCCTCTCTCCTTCCGAATCTCTAATTCCTGCACCCGCCATCGCTCCCCCCCCCGCGCCCCCCTCCCACAGCCGTGGGTGCCTCTCCGGCCTGCCTCTTCACTGTCGCCAACACCACGCCACATCTATTTATTTCCCGACCTCCCCCTCCCACCCGCTCTACCCCAGCACCATCCCTCTCTATTATGATTTCATTCGAGCCTTCCTCCCACGCTCTCTTTCCTCCGCCTCCTCATCCACCCCCGCATCCCTCCCTCCATCTCCCTCCCGACGGGTCAAGTGACCACGAGCATTCAAAAGTCCGACCCAGCATCCCCCCCACCCCCCCGGGGGCAGTAGGACTAATGCTGCCCCCCTTTACCCACCCTCCCTCCCTCCGTCTTAATTCAATTCCCGCGACGCCTCGGTATGTCTCTCACTCCCGAATGTGCCAAATTGTTACTTCAACGATATATTTTTATCGTCGTAATAGATTTAGCTTTTGGAACAGGGAAATAACTCTACCCAGGTTAACAACCTTTTTTTTTGGTACAGATAGTTCCCCTTCTCCCAAAATATTTGATAAGCATGAAGTGGTGATGCTGGCAAAGGCATAGACTGCTGATACTTCATTCGCTCTCTCCAGAACCTTGAGTGCAAGGTTTCTCTCCGTACATTTCGCATTCACACCATAGAAATAAAATATCCTGCGGCTGACACTATGTACCTTAATGTTTCCATTCCAATCGAATTAAATGACTCTTTTTATATTTTATCGCATTGCGTTGCAGTGTGAAGATATCCTCACCCTGTCTTTTTTTTACAGCCATTTTCTGCTATTCTTTCTGTGATGTTTTTACGCAACTGTACACGAATTATCTTATTCTTTGATTAGTGCTCTAATTACCGGAATGTATGCACTAGTATGCATGTACGATTTGATCGGGAAGTCACTTACTTCTAGATCTTTTCTCAAGAAATTGGGATGAGTACCTATTTGATATTAAAATAAATAAATTTAAAATTCCACCAAAATTTCCTTTGTATTTCACGACGATTTTCGCCCGATTTCGCCCGACTCTAGCGGTCATGGCTCTACTGTTAAGTGCCCTCACAATTACTATGTGTGTCTCGCATTTGAAGATAAGTATTTCCCGTTAGATTCCTTATTGCATGTCATCTTCTGTAGAACATTTTTGAAACATTGAATGATTTAATATTTCTATTGGCAACTAACATTTAAGCAAAACCTATTTTTCGACATCACATGCCTGACGTGCAATCACCTCCTGTCACACACCCAAAATGGTGCCCTGATACTCTCCACCGTGCACCATTTCTGTGAATTGCGTGGTATTGTGTGGATGTAGCGCTGGCTTTCAAGGAACCAAGTAGATGTAGGCATTGCTATTCAAATTCTAATTAATTACATCCTTTTGAACACATTCCGGCTGCAGAAATCCCGCGTGGCTTTCCACCCTATCCCCTTTCGGCTGAGTGGCACCGATGGTGCTCGGAATGGGCCGTCATTGATGTGCACCTCGCAGAAGAAGTGGTGCTGCATCTCTCGAGCTGAACGGGCGGGCCATCGCTCATGGGGTAGGGGGCGATGAGCGACGCGTGGTGCACCCGGGGTGTCAGAGTATATACGTATGGGCGTACATCATTTGGGGGTGGTGTCGTCTAAACATTCTTTTTAAGGAGACATTCGTTTTAGCGTAGCAGGAATTGATCCTAATCGCGAATCTTTGTTTCATTCGAGTGAGTTACCATGGATCAAAAGAACACAATTGGCGTTTTAATTTTCCCGATCGATGGATACTTACGGTCGAGTGCCATCCGGAAAGCTCCTTGATTCAATGACGGCATCGATTTAGAGTGGTGGCTGATGAACCGAGCACTAGAATGAGTTTCTGGAGAGCCGGGGTTCCCATTCTTCCCCTTTCTCACTTTCACGCGCCACTATTAGATGCATATACTGATAAATGAAAAGGTCCCTCTTCATCTCTGAGTACTTTCTTCCTCCCTTCATCGCGTCCAACATCCCTATCCTGTTCCTTCCCTTTCCTCTTTTGCCCAACATTCTACCCTCTATCACAGTCTTCAACATCCCACTGCCGGTCAACACCCCCTTCATCCACTTTTCCTGCCTCCATAGGAGTTCTCCCAACAAACCCCTCTCTTCGCCCACCATACCAAGTACTTCCTCATTTGTTTTCTTCTCTGTCCATTTCACCCTCTCCATTCTACTCCACACCCACATTTCAAAACCCTCCAATCTACGTCTATCCTCCTGCTTCAATGACCACGTTTCCGCGCCGTAAATAGCTACGCTCCATATCAAAGTTTATGCGAGTCTTTTCTTAATATCCTTACTCAACGTCCCTGTCATCAACTCCCTCCTCCTTGCGAGAGCCTCTTTGCCTAGCGCAATTCTTCTCCTTACGTCCCTACTACGTAAACCATTGCATACGTAAAATCTTCCACCTGCTCTAGTTTTTTCCCTCCTATTTTAATGTTAAGTTTAGCCTTTGTGTTTTTTATATATTGTATATGAGTTTTTAAATTTAGCACGCCCACCATCAGTCACACTTGAACATAACATTGATTAATTACCATTGAACGTTGCTCTTTGTACTTCAAAGAATTTAATCTATTAGTCCTTCATAGCTATGACAGCTATTACTTGAATCAAAGTTGACTCAAAAATAAAAGTGCTTTTCCTTGACATGTTTCGCCGATGATTGGGATCTCGAGTCTCCAGACGGAGAAAAACAACCAGATAACTTATTAGCTCGAAATAACGGCGTGCATTAAAACTTGAAAGGAGAAAAATTCGAATAAGATATTTTCATATTACTGGTTTGTATGTCAGTACTCCTAAACTCTTGAGAAATAAAGTGAGGTGGTAATAATTCCCATTTTCTTTCCGAAAAGTGTATTGCAAAATGCTGCTCGATTTCCTTCAGAAGTTCCAGAAGCACTTTTCCTTATGAAAATAGGTTTATGTTAAGGCGTCAAGGAACATATTTCCGTTTTCATAAATTAATGTTGATTAAATATCAAACCAGACCTGGGGTGAACGTTTGCTCCTGATATGTCAAGGTGAGACTACAACTATGTGACATTACTAGGCTTTTAGCGTCGTGTTTAAGAATGGAAACTACTGTCACCATCAAAGTATTGACTATACCTCATCACTCTTTTTGCATATATATCCATGAAATTCATATTTTCTCCAAGAATATATCGTTAAACTATTTAATAAAAAATAGGAAATATTAGGCATAAGAAGAATAGTATGATTGTAAAATTAATGTAATTATACAATTTTACGGGCAATTTCGTGTTCCACTCGAATTTGATGAAGTCGGAATATTTTAATTCAATTTCTAATTCGAACCTTTTATTTGGAAATTTATAAACAAGTTGCAATTAAATACCTTGTGGGGGAAGACTAAAGCAAGGATACAAAACTCTGAGGGTTCTACGAATATAGTATTTTTTAAATTTAAGTATATCTTTTACCGACTAATTTTGTCATTTATTTCCTCTTCGCATGATCATTTCAAAGATTTAACACTTTTATCATTAATTTAATTCAATTTTCTATGAATATTTTAGCAGTTCCCAATGGTGGACTTCTTTGAATTGGCGATAGAATTTACGACTCCTCGGCATTTTCGAATGGGTTGAAGAGGTGCCTTTTGCCCACTCTGGCCCACCGAGAAAGATTCCTTATATGCGGTGAGAAACAAGGAGGAAGCTCGCAGCTAAAGGTGCAGGTTGGCTGTGCATTAATACGGTGAGTGATATTTATAATTTTCATTTATATTTAAAATGCCGCTAGAAAAGGCAAAGTTTCTTCTCCACGGGAGGAATAAAGATTGATTGATTTTTATTCAATATCTGTGTAATATCGTTATTTTGTAAATTCCCAGTCGTAATGGTATTCCGGATACCTCTTGAATCATGAAGTAAGAATTAATAAATAAGGCACTACTAATATCAGTTTCTCGTTTAAACATTTCAATGGGAAATAGACTAAGGATTACTGACAGAGACGAAGACAACTACAATATTCCACCAAATAAGTAACTTTCCACTTTATTACGTGGAAATTTGCAGTAGTCTTCGTTTCTGTCGTTAAGGAACAGTTCCACCACAATGCACCTGAATCTATAATTTATAGACTAAGGCTTATTAAAGCAAATTTCTGAATAGGCATTGTGAACGGAGAAAAGTGTAATGATCTCCTAAGAGGAGGAACTCTATGGTTAAATTTTTTCAAAGCATCATAAATAGAACCTGAATGAGCTATCTTTTTTTTGCTATCAATCATACTGCTACTGCTGCTATTGATGATTTGCTGTTGATGAGGATGATTTGTTTTGCTTTGTTCAAGTAGACCTTAATTAGGAAATGCTGCTAGGATATGGGATCCTGATAATTTTGGATTGATTGCCGAATCAGATCGCTTGCAGCGTAGAGGAGCTAGATTGGTAAAACGTTGCCATGATGAACTCAGTGGTATTTCTAGACTATTAGAGGAGTAGTTTTTGAATCACCCTGGGAGCGTATGTTAATTTACAGATGATCAATCTTTCATGAAGTGGAAGCCATGATGTTGAAAATGTATATTAGCCCCATCTTGAAACGGTAGGAGATCTCATGGCAATAAGATTAGAGGGAGATCAAGCGTAGAACATACCTGTAGATATTTAAATATGTCAATTTTCCCACGAAAGATAAGAGACAAAAAATACTTAAAACTACAAAGATAGAGGGTAAAATTATCCACGTTTTTTGTTATTTTATCTTACCTTAATTTTTTTCTTCTTCTCATAAATAGCAGCTCGTCTCCCATGCGTCGAGGAACATTTCACACATAGATACCATAGAATATGTACCAGTAATTGACACCATCTCCATTATTTGAGATATTATATATTTAATGCTAACTAACATTGAAGAATACCGTAATATTTGTTTACGGATATCATAACATTATCTGTCACATGCCCTATCGGTGGCTGGCAATGTTCCATGTGAATGTAAATATTATCTTGGAGACAGCTAATAACTACAAAGTTAAATCTTCATTTATCGCGTTCCACTTAGAGGTTACAACAAAAAATACAAACAAACACTAACAAAATTTTATTGGTTAATTAAATTTTTCCCAGAGTTTTTTAAGATTTGAAATGTTTCATTATTATTTAATATATAATTTTCTCACATTCTTGGAGTATGGTAACCTTCAGATAATCTGGGAAGAGCTAAGTTTTATGATTCTTCAAAACGAACGCATGTGAATGGGAAGGCAAAATGTTTGAAGGGTCAAAGGTGTAGTAATGATTCACAATTTAAGATTTCATCAACATGTTTATATTACAAAGTTTATTCCATCCATAATACAACACTTGCATGCTCAATAAACCCAATAGGGCGAGATTCACGTTTTGACACTTCTGGTTCACTGCAACTTTTCCCGCAAGTAATTTATTACAATTAAATATTGAATTTACAACCAAAGGTGACAACACCAAGTGCTACTATAGTACAGCATATATTATTTTTTTACATATATATTAAGTTATCTTTATGCTTGTGCAATGACTCGTATTCTTTATCAAATAGTCGTGTAAATATCGTCGACGATGATTCTTAGGTGGGTTGTTTTACCAGAGCCATTTTTTTCAAAGTGTTTTAAAGCCTTCACGAAACATCATATTTGGGTAATCATTAAAAATCTTTGATTCACTTCTTTTTACAAGTTCGTATACAAATGTACATCTTTTCCTAGGAAACTCAAAGGAAGAAGAGAAATAAGCTAAAAAAAACGGCCAAAAAGATGATAAAAATTAATTTTCAGTCATACCTTTCATTGGAACATTTTTCGGGTATAAATAAACAATATTTGTTTCCAACGTATGATTTCCACTTTGTATAGGTAACGAATATTGATCTAAGTACGTTAATAAAAAATCATTGGTTCCTGAAACAGCTTGTTAACCTCAGGCGAGTTTCAATCAGGTTTTTGTCAATTTTGACTAGAATATAAGTACTTGCACAGGAATGCATTCATTTCCACGGGTGCGTTTTGCGCCAACAATCACTACAGGTGTTTTTTTAGCAGGAAATTCGTGATGATTCGTCTCCTTACTCCTCTTTTTTTAATATTCAGAGGGAATTTTCTCCGTTGCCTTAATCAATTAACAAAAGGCTCGGCGTTTTTGGAGATGAGTTTGGATTATTATGAGTTGAAAGCAATTTTTATGCTACTACACTCGATTTCAATCACTAGTTGTCGTAGAAAATTACCGAAACCAATATGGGTAAATAAATGCTGAAATCCCCGGAGAACTAGTGTTCGGATGCATTCACCAAGGATCCCCAATACTCAATGAGGTTTGGATAAAATAAGAGCACTACTGATAACGAAAGTGGCTACATCCAAGTGAACTATTTACGTCTATTCAAGTGCTTTTCCCAGTTATCTTAGCTTACATTAATCTCGTATCAGCACAATGACGCAAAGTTTTTCTGGTAGTTTTCGTCTTAACATCCAATTTTGCTAGTTATTTTTTCCGTTTTAAAAAAGAACAATCTGAAAAAAGGCTATGTGCCATTAAAATGTATAAAAAATAATATCCTCTGATTCCTGATGCCTTACTCGATCCAAAAACCTCCATGTCCAGTTGAATAGTGAGAGTGAGTATTGCATGCCTCCGATTAAAATGAGCGGCTTTTTGAACCACATATTTGTCGGAGAAGAAATATAATTATGAGAAGGTTGGATTCGGGGCTGTATCTTTTGCGATCTGGTCATCGCCCACACTGTTTGAAATGAACAGCTTTCGCTCTTGTTTATTATTAATGACCGCTCAAATGTTCTCTTAGGTGTAACTCAAGGAAAGGAAAGGAAATTATTTGAATTGGAAGCATGTTATGATGTTGTTATTGCTTGAGAGAGGAGGGGCAACCATCGGGAGGCGCTGCAACATCCCGCGGTTTCTACCCCCCGCCCGTCTAACCAATACCACCACGAGGAAGAGAGAGCTCTGCGGATGCATTCGACGTCTGTCCGCCGCCGACTCGAGGTCCACTGGTTCTGGGGCGAAAGACAGGAAACAGAGAAAGAGAAGGCGAAGAGAGGGAGAGGGAGGGAGGGTTGGGAGGAATGGAATATAAAGAAGGAGCTAAAGGCGAGAGAAAAATCTCCCCCGAGTGCGTGGAGACGATTCTTTCTCTCCCTCCAACCCCTCACTTCTCTTCCCGGTAGGGGCGGCGGAGGGGTTCACGAGAGATAGAAGTAAGGGGGAGGGGTGGGCGGGGGAGGGGTGGAGCGGGGGAGGAGAAGGCGAATCGGAAGGCGGTGGAGGTGGGGGCGGAGGGGCGTGAAAGGGGGAAGTGGAGAGGAGGATGTGGGTGGGAACCCTCCACGCTCCGCCCTCTTCCGGTCCCTCTCCCTCCGCCAATCAATGCGCGCGTCAGAGGTTACGTCACGCTTCTCCCGGGACTGCCAAGTCCCAAAGCGCCCCGTCGTGTCGGGTGGGAGAGATTGGAGGGTGTTGGGGGAGGGGGGGAGAGGAATCCCAAGTTTGGCACGATGGGGGGAAGGAATACGTATCGGGGGGAGGAGGAAAGGGGGGGAAGGGAGAATTAGGAGAGGGGTGGGCGAGTGGGGGTTGGAGGAGGGAGGGAATGTGCGTGTGAAATGTAGTCTGGGCCGTTCTTTCTCCTTCTCTTCCCTTCGCCCCTTTCTCCTTTTTTCGGGGAAAAGTCATCTTCCCCTTTAAGGCGAAACCAATGGTGGATGAGAGGAGTGGCAGTGGGGAGGGGGGGAGGAGAGCTCTGCGGGCTGGTAAAGAAGGCATCGGAGTCAGCCACCAAGCCACCCAGCCCCTCCCCCTCTATCTCTCTCTCCTCTCTCTTTCTCTCCCCGAGAAGCCATGAATAATTCTATAAGATTTTTATGCGGAGATTGCGCGAGGGGCGTAGAATTTTTTTGATGATGTTATTCCGCGGTATTCATCTGGTCGTTTGATACCGAGATCCCCTTCCTCCCCCGACGGAGTCTGTCGCTTTCAGCCAAGGAGGTGAATGTGGCCCCCGTATCGATTCGGGGACATGTGTCAATGTGTGGGAAGTGCGTGCGTACGTTTTCCTTGGTGTGCGTTCCGTCGCCCAACGCCTTGCACTGCCTATAACCCCCATCATCCCACTTCACCACCACCCCCAACACGCGAAGTTCTTGACCTATACTCAGCTGCGACGGAATCTTAGCTTGCACATACTTCCCCATATTTTTGCATTTTATTTCTCGCTCTTTCAATTCCGGGGCATTTTAAACTTTCGAAATCGTCACTGCCGCATGTTCGCATTGTTATTTTGTGATATTTCTTGAAGAGGGTGCATATCTATGCATCGTGTCACGCACTCCATTCCTCCCTACTGGAGTCCTTTCAGTTTGTAACTAGACTGTAACTGGTTTTGACATTTCCTCCATTTTTCTGCTAAGAAATAGACTCCCATTGGAACCAGCGAGCGAAATCTTTTGTCCCTTTGTAAACCATCATCAGATCATCTTCGAGTGATCATCACAAGCACCGCGTACCAAGAGGTTTGGCGTGATGCATGATTGCAATAGGTACTCACTTAAATCCGTTGGTATTTTGTCAACTTTTATTTTCAATTATAGAAGCTCACACACGCTATATGAGTCAATGTCATTGGACAGCACCGTATTAGAAATGATTCCCGTATTTTACGACGTGATAACATTAATTTTAACTATAAATATATATACTTAGATAACCCTCTTGGCTAAGGGTTGGTCCGGAGATTTAAAGAAATTACATTTTCCCGATGGCATTGAAGGTTATATGTGTCATATCATATTTCCAACTTACGGCTTTCTATAGGTCATATTATTCAACCGAGAGACAAATGAAAGCAATCCAGAATCAATTTCTTTTTCATATGTGCACTGAGGTTTTTATTTTTTTTAGCAGAAATCGAGATGCGGCATACGATGGATAAAACAAGCAATCTTAATTATGAGCAGACTCTACACACTGCCTTTCGAACAACTACTCGAGGATCAAACCTGAATAAAACATTTCCTTTCCCAATTCCTTATTCACCAATTATTACATTTGTACCAAATTGCACTTCCTCCCGAGCTTAGCTTAACACAAAGAAATAAATTACAAGACCGTTTTATGTAAAGTTCCCCAATTATCCTCCCCCGTCATCACCCAACGAAAACAAATCAAACATTTTCAGGTGACAGAGATGTACAGGACATGCATAGAGAGACGAGAACTTGGTTTATTTCAGTCTACTGAGGTTGCTTTTTTTTTCAATGCGAAGTACTAAGTCCATAACGTAACATGCATAAGAATATTTAACATTGAGACACGACACAACTCGCCGCAATGGAAGGCGATGTTTCCCATCGTCCTTTTCGAACTTGTTCCGAGGGCAACGAGGGCGACACTTGTGTCCTTTGAAAGCATCGCAGCACAAATCTTCGGGCTAGTCCGTGATACCTTCACACACTAAGCACGAGGACAGTGACCCTGCCTGACGAGATCCTTGGGGCGACCATTAAAATCAACTCCGACGCCGAGCGCGCCGTTTGCAGGAATCGAAGAAGGGCCACTAAAACTAGAGGGTGAAAAAATGATTCTTTCTCCATGCATCACCATTCTCCTCTATTTCCAGTCCTCGTAGCATTGAAAAAGGCCGTCGAATCCTTTGGCAGGCCTTTTTTCCTCTCTCTTTGTTGGGTGAAGGGATGCACTATGATCTGTCTACCAAATTAAGCACCAAGGAATATTAAGGTCCTTAGAGACATCATCATCCTCGGCCAATCAAAAAATGAGATCCTCATGACTCTCTCTCCCCGACAGCAACCAACCACTCGCCTTCGCGCCGCTGAACTCTCACGGATGCACTTCATTTTTAATGAAAGCATCGCTCATGAAGAAACCTCCAGTCACGGGAAGTGAGGAATCCGGATGGTGCGAGAGGGTGTCAAGGGAGTGGGGGAGGGGGTGTCACCGCACCGATGGAACACGGGGGGGGTGGAAGCGGACCCCGAGGGGATGCCATTCTGTCGAGCGGGCGTCGAACGCGAGGGCCCTGCCTTCCCCGGCGAGGGAGGGCTCTCTGCCCGCCGGCCGGCCGCCTCCTCGCACTACTGCCTCCTCTGCAGGATGTGCCTCTCCTGCTCCTCCGCCTCCTCCCGCCTCCGCTTGCGGCTGCGGCGGTGGTCGGAGCCCGCCTCCCTCCCGCCCCCCGCCGACGGGGACTCCTCCCCGCAGCGACCCCCGCCGTCCGTGTCCTCCTCATCGTCGTCCTCGTCCGCGTCCTCGTCGTCCACCATGACGTCGTCGCCGGCGTCGAAGAGGCCGCCGCCGTTGGTGGACGGGTGGTGCGGGTGGTGGTGGTGGTGGCCGCCGTGATGCGGGTGGTCGAGGTGTAGCGAGGGGTGGTGGTGCAGGGGGTTAGCGGTGACGGAGCCCCCGCGTCGGTCGGGGTACAGTCCCCCCCCGGGTACGCTGGGGGTCCTAGGCGGTCCCACCGCCTCAGTCACGTCCTCCTCCGCCTCGGCCTCCTCCTGCTTCCTCTTGGCCGTCGCCATCTCCGCCGCGTGCTTCTTGCGCCACTTGGTGCGGCGGTTCTGGAACCACACCTGAGATGCGGGGAGAGTAAGACGAGAAAGAGAGAGTTAGAATACCTCTTCCATCTACCGTTGTTTATTTAAATTAATATCTTCATGTTTCGCAAAATGTTAGAAATTTTCATTTCTAGGACTACACGTCTTTTCTCCGACGTTGACACGACAACTTGAACTTATTCTTGAAACCGATTAGGACCCGGATTAAGGACGTACAAGTTTTGTATGAAAAGTTTCGGTAAAAATATTTTCTGACGTGTGCGTGAAATGCTAAATTCAGACCGTAGGTTAAGTGTGCTCATGATCGCAGATATCGTATTATTGGCATTGAAAAGACAGTGACAGTGACATCGAAAATTTGGCGATGCGAAACATCTGCGCCTAACTCGTCCTCCCGAAGGCCTTTGGACGGACGACCAAGAACAGAGTCGAGTGCCTGCTTGCGAAGACCTTCTGCCTCGGCATCTCGATGATTCCTCAAATTCCTTAAGGTCCCGACTTGATTTCAGCAGGGCATTTCCTATTCCCAAAAGTGAACTCCTCCCTCAAAGGGCACCACCATAATGGGACCCTAGGGGCCGTCGAAGAAGCTTTCACGTGTGCCCTTTAGGACCTTCCGGATTCCATGGGAGCCATCGAGTCGTGAACAATCAGCTGGCAGAAATGTGACGACACTTAAGGAATTTACCTTAAAAAAATGATTGGATATTGCAGGAATATCTGAAACGAATTCATTTTTCCGAAACTTTTCCCGATACCTATTATACAAACCATGTGCGTAGATCTACGAAGAGACCTTTAGTATTTTATTCAGTAAGCTCTAAAATTTGGGAATAAATATCTCCCTAGTTTATTATTTATATTTTTATGAAAAACCATTACTAATTTCTCCGAATTGCACCTTCACATGAATTTGAATTCAAGGGCATCAATTGGATTTGGAGATGTTAATCTGATAAGTTGCCTGGAAGTAATAGGTATTTGACGGCATGGACTCAACATGAACAAAAGTGATATACAGCATGTCAAATGTAATTGTTTTAACGCGCATACCAATCTTAATGTTCACCGACGATTCGAAGTTCCGATTTATCACGTTATTACTTATTAAAGTATTTCCGAATTACGCACTTGCTATTAATAGAGAAACCCAAATTGAGACAAATCTTGGTTCCCCTTGCGTTGTTTACATATATTTTTGAATCACTAAAAAGACTGGAGACGATAAAAAAATCTCGGTCAAAGCATAAAAATAAACTTTTGATGTGAAGGAAATGAGAGTAACAAGATTTTCCGTAATTTTGACAATTTTGATAGGATACAATTAAGTAGCTCGGAGTAAAGTGAAGTAGGTAAGGGTATGGTAATTACTCTTGCTGCGAAGACTATGAAGGTTCCGTTACAGAGGATCTGACCCCAATAGGCGAGTGGAAAGGAAATTTTATCAAAAAGTCTAAAAGAAAATCAGTTTTTTATATAACTTTCAGTCACGATGAGAATGTGTACGGATCTGGCTGAAACAAGCCGCAGCTAACGTAATATGAATTTCCCTCTAAAGTGTTTTTTTACTCAAGTGCGCCTAACTATATTTGATTAGTAATTATACTCTTTCGTATAAATAACAATGAATAGAAGTAATGACACCTATGAGGACAATAATAGCAATTATGCCTCTTAAATAAATATATCACCGACATAATCTTCCGTGCGTGGAATTAGAACTTGGGTCGCCTGGGTTAATGGATGAATGTTATCTCATTGCGTACATGAACTATGAGGTTGAAAGAAGAGAAGAGAACAATGTATTCAGGGGCCTTGGCGCGCTCTCGTGTTTTAAATGTCACACGAAATCAACGGCCGGATCATTGATAACTAAGATCGGGTTCAACGCAAATTAATTGCAACGCTCAGAAGCATTCCTTACGCTGAGTTTTCCTGCTTGTGCTTGGTCTCACACTTCCCGTGATTTGGTCTCTTTTCCTTTTTAATGAACGGAAACATTTTCAGCTCACATCTATAAATTTATTGGTCTGATAATTTCTACCTAAAAGCTTGAGGTTAATCTTAAATTTGTCATCTTTGTTTTTCTTGAACTTGAAGAATTACAATAAAAATTTTATTGTATGGTTTTCTGTCAACTGTCAACCTTTTAGTTTTTAGCACTATCAAGCCTTAAACCCCTCCGAATTCGGATTTGCGGGCAGGAAACACCAACTGCCTCCGTTGTGACTCACATGAAATATTAAAGAGCAATCCGTTTCCATTCGGAAATGAGACCCGAATAATATTAACTTATGATGCTCGCAATTCATTATAGATTCATCGAGGGGCGAAGTGCCCGAGTAATATATATACATATATTTTTTAAGGGGTAAGCAGATAGTAAGTACATAATTCGGCCGTTGCGAGAAGGCTGAACGAATCGCGGTCACATTATGCGTGCCTCTCATTCCCCGCATCTCTCTCTCACTCGCGATAACTGATATGGACTGGGTGGATATAAAGGAAATCGGCGCATCATTCCCATTTAATTACGCTCGCATTTGTGCTATCCGACATTTCATTTTCCCATTAAGCTTCTTTCACCGCCGAGAAGAGCCCCGCTGCGATATTAAAATACACTTAGGGCTTATAAATCACAATGTCCGAGAAGGGGAGAGAAGGAGGGAGGGAAGGGGATATGGAATTTTTACGCATCGCCAACTTTTCTGAATGCCCTCTGGCGCTCCGAAGAAAAATATAGCAGATGACACTTCCCCTTAATTTCCACGCAAGGACACAAGGGCGCCCTTTTCCTCCTCCCCTTTTATAATGACGGAAGGGTAAGGTGGTGCGGAAGGTACTTTATCTAGGGCGAAGAGGGTGGGCAAAGGGGATGGGGGCGGGAGTGCCCAGTCTCCGCTGCATAAAGGGGGGCGGCATGGGGAGGGAAGGAGGCGAGGAGAGGCGGGTAGTGCGGAGAGGGAGGGAGGGAGGCAATAGGGGTTGGGGAAGGCGGCAGCAAGAGAACGCACGACGGGGGGGGGGGGCCCTCTATGAATTGAAGGGAACGGGGGCAGCTTCCACGCACGTTTTCTGCATTCGCATTGAATGAGACACGAACCCAAACATAAAACCATAGCAGTTGCCAACTGGGACTAAATGTCGTGAACGTTTTCGGCGTTGCAAATCTGCGAAGTGCACATTTAAAAATTAAATATTAAATGGACTCTCGAATGAAAATTGAAAGATCAAAATAATATTTATTTTTACATCAGAATACCTGAAAATATCAATGGAAAAAAGAGCGATAACCTATTTTCTGCATTACATTGAAGTGACTGCGCCAGTTAAAGATTAAATCTACACTGACATTCTTAGATATATGAATAGACTGGGACGGTTATATCTAAATAAAGTTTGGCACGAGATACCCATTCTTAGGTTTTTCTTTGTCTAAATTCTTTATTATCATGTACTGAAACGTGATTTAGAACTTGGCACATTTTTACTCTTCTATTAACATTATTAAATAATTCCATGAATATATTCGCGCTATGCGATAACTAATGCAAATAATTTGAGAGAAAGTTGAGGCCGATACTTCGTGGAAATCCATCGGTGAAACACTTAATAATAATCAAAAAAACTTTGCGTTTCCAAAGTAAAGAAGTTGCTACCGTCAACTACTTTCGCTACACTGTTTGAGTCCAGATATTGCCACTTATTTTTGTGGGTATTGATTGGAAAATAAGTATCCTTATAAATTTAAAATAAATTGTAATTTTGTTGAATGCTTTTCTTAGACTATTACACTCGTATATATGCGAATTCAGTTCATTCCAGCTCCCGAGGTCTGATGTGACGATATCTTTAAATTAATCTTTGTGAATTCCACTTTTTAAATAGAGTAATTCTATAGATTAAGGAATTCCCGTCAGTTCCGCGGCTTTTCATATACCGTGATGAAAGATTAATCTTCTTCATGAATGAGAGGAAATGAATTAAAACTGGGGACGTTTTTTAAACGTGGGCTTAATTGTAACTGTCATCGACTGATTTGATTAAAGCTTTGATTTTCCCCCGTATAGCAAATATATATATATATATATATATATATATATATATATATATATATATATATAATATATATATATGTATGTGTGTGTGTGTATATACATATATTTATTTATTTACTTATATGTTTCGCCTTCTTGCCTGTTGTGTCCTGGCTTGCGCATTGTTGGATGGCTTTCGTGCTGCATATTGGGGTGCAGTTGTGTGTTGGTTTATGGTATGTGTGTTTGCATGAGTGTTGGATGAATGGATTTTTGCATGAGTGTGTGCGCTGCTGAGGGTATAATTTTCCATGTTGCTGTTTTGCATGTATTATTGTCACTTTTTACGGTTGGTGACCTAACACCCACCGCCACACGCCCTTGCGGGGGCTTGCAGGGTATGTAGATGTAGGTAAAAAAGGTCATTTGAATAAGAATTCGCGATATTCTCATATAAAAAATGAAGTATTATTTCATTTTAACTATTCCCTTTAGTTGAGGCTTGATAAGCGATTCTATATTTTTTATGTATGGCCCAAGGTGTGATATGATATTCCTAAGAAGGCCTTTCCAAAAATTTCGTGGAAAACTGAAATAGAGTGAATCTATTTGAAGGATTCCTCGGCGTCTGACGGAGCAGAAGGTTCATTTTTCATGTACCCTCCCTCGGGCTCCCCGTCGTCGCATCGGTTGACTGTCCGTTTGAGAAGAGGGTTCAACCGCCCACAACGATGCTCGTCCCGAGGACAAACACTCTCCCGCCTCCCTCCACTGAGTCTCAACCTCAGAATCCATGTTCGACCTCGGCATCGGTCTAGGAACTGCTTGTCTTTCGGGTTGCAGATACGCTTCGGAAAACCAGAGCGGCCTCGGAAACCACGGCAAGTTCGGAGTCAGCATACTCTTCTCAAAGGCGGGAAGACAAAATGGCCCTCAACTGGAATTCACCCGTTCCCTTATGTTTCGTTTTTTTCGTAGCGGGGACAAAGAGGAGACCTCGCGGAGGAGGAAGCGTCGAGGGTGCTCGGGCCCTCACGCTGGCGCGCCCCGCACCACAGGGGTGACCGGCTAGGGGTTGTGGAAGAGAGATTCCGGCCGGGGCTGGCGGGGGAGGGGAATAGATTAAGCCAGGATGGAGAGGTAGAATGGAAGGCAGCTAAAGCGAGCCTTAATTACCCTTTTAGGTTTGGGGAGATGGGGCGGAGTCAAAGGATTGAGTGCGGGGGACAGAAGGGTGGCGGAGGCGGGGGGGAGAGATCTCAACAGGAGAGAGGGAGGGGCGGTGAGGGGGCGTCGGACGGGTTGATGGCTTTAAGGTCCTCGTTTTGAAACTCTCCCTTAACTGCTGCAAAAGCCCACTTACGCCTCCTCTCCAAAACGACTGGCACCGCATAGCCCCCTTCTGCTCCTCCTTCCCAGCCCCCGCCCCCTTCTGCCCCTCCCCCCCCCCACACATCCCGCTCTTTCCGGCCCTCCAATCCACACGACGTTCTCCCCCTCAGCCATCCCGATTCCCATCCTCTTCATTCTCTGAGCTATTACTTTTAAGTGCCCCTAAGCAGTAGGTATACAGTTGCCGTAATGTAGTCTAATGCTCCTGGAGACTTCATGCAAGTTTAAAAATTATAATTATCTTTTATTAATTAAATATTAAAAACTTAAGTAGCGAACGTAATTTAAAATGTTGGGGAGTTGCTGAGATCTTAACTATCCGATAGATGAAAGAATACATCAAATCTGCAACATCGATGTATCAAATTTTCCCAGAGTATTTCTATGGGAGAAAAATGCGAGCAGGGGATCCCTTGTCATATGGAATTGTTTCGTCTTATGTACTGTTTAAGAGTCTGTTAGATAAGAAATCGCTAAGTGGAGTCTCTTAATTGCCTGTTTATTCTTGAAGTTGGTAATTTGGACCAGGATGCGAGGGTGAGCATCTATCGGACATTTTGTTGAACGACGGTCGCAAATATCAGAGACTCCTTCAAAAGAGTGTGCAATTAAGGACGAAATAATCTCCATTGTGGTAAGATATTTTTACTGGGCATAGATTATATATTTCATTTTGCCCAATTTTCTCTCTAGCATCATTCTGCGAGTATTAGACATTCAATGTCAGTAAATTAATGGGAAAAACACATTATAAGAATATGGGGGTTAACCTTGAAGGAGTAAAAAATTCATTAGACGGGATAGGAAGATGTGATGAAGAAGTTAAAAATTAGGTTTTCACTCTGCTTTAGTTAGGCCACATTTAGGATACGCGGCAAGCCTATGGGATCCATGGGAGAAAACGTTAATCGAAGAATTTGATAAAGTTCAGAGAAAAATCTGATGGGTTTGTCAAATATTGCCCCGAGAAGAGAGCAAACGTCACGGCTAAGTCGAAGGAATTAGTTTGGGAGGCCCTTGATTCACGAAGAGAGCAAGCAAGAATTGTGACTTTTAAAAAGCTACATGACGCCTGACGTTTCTTACGACACAATAAGATGCCAAAGTACCTCCATCTTCCCTCGCCCGATACAGCTAGCGAACAAAAACAAAAACAGGGAAACACACAACAAAGAAAAGAAACTCACTAGTTTTCGAATTTTCGGTGGTACAAGCCACCTTTCTGAAGGAAGAGAAGGAAGGAACCAATATTTATAATATATATATATATATATATATATATATATATATATATATATATAAACCATAAACACAGTAATCAACCCGAATGTCGGTTTAGTAGGTGATGGTAGAGATCACCCAGTACTAAGCCCTATACGGCGTGTGAAATTCACACATCAGGGTAGGGTATATATATATATATATATATATATATATATATATATATATATATATATATATAATTATATATATACACATTTATATAGAAACTGATATAAGGAAAAGGGATATTGCACAAGTGAATGTATAAACTAATAATGCTGCAGGTACCCAGTATTACTGGTATTTTGTAACATCCCCCGACACGCGCCCTAGCAAGATATTGCGAGTCTTGAGGGGTATTCTGTGCCTGCATAATCATAGCCGCTTGCACAGTTATGAACCTTTTAGCAATGGAAGGTGCTATAAGATGTTTGCTAACTATTAGACACTCAATACGTTCTTTCACAAATCGGCATTCTTATTATTGTTTCCACATCCTCAGAATACGAAACAAAGCCTAATCTCCTAAATTTCGATTAACATCTCGACAATAGATATCGAAAAATTGGTTCAGTGAACCAATTAATTAATATAGTCCCATAAATTATTTAAATGCGCTTCCGAGAAATGAATTTCACTACGTTCCTAAATTTCAAGGGAAGGTTGCGGTGAGCATTACGGTCATCTCTTGAATGCTAACTAAAGGAAAATGACGGCGAAAGAGATGTGCTAGTATTTCACGAACCGAGTGAATTCGAACGGCGGTAAGAAAGCAGAGAGAGAGAGAGAGAGGAGGCCTTTGCCCCTTTCTATGAAGGGGCCTCTTAAGATAATTGTTTCCCGCTTGCACGTCCACCTCCTCTCTCATATTTCTCCTCATTACGCGCGCAGATATTTCCTCCGGCCAACAATGGCCGAAAGCATTAAATAATCCCCGAGCGGGAAGATCCTCCTTTATTTGTTATCACGTCTGATTAATCGTCTCCCGGGACGGAGTGCATTAATATCATTAAACTCTCCCGAGCCCTCCCTCTCTAACCTCTCCTCCCCCGCCAGACCCCCCAACTCCCTCCCCCTCCCCCAAGCTCGCCTAGCGCTGTTTCGCGCTCTTCCCTCTCATTATTCAACGCTCAAAATCACATTAGCCTCTCGTTCTTTACCACCCCCCCCCACCTCCCAACCCCCCCGGCCTCCACACCCCCTCCCGCCATTACCTTCCCGATCACGCGTCCCTCTCTCTCGCTTTCCTCCACCCATCGACCTTCTCCCTCTCAACCCTCCCTCCCTCGCCTCCCTTCGTTCATCCTCCCTTCCTTCATCCCTTCCTCGCCTCCTGTCCTTCCATTCCTTTCTCCCTTCCTTCCTTTTTCCACGTCCCCATCGGGACGGACACCCAAGAGTCAACATCGATCGTACGAAACTCTCCGCATTCTCAAAATACCGATGGCTAGCGATTAAAAATTATGTTGACTGAGTTCATTTATGTCGATTATTTTATTCATTAATATTATAACCTTGCCGAACTCTCTCCCCTCAGGGACCACCTCCCTATGGCACAAACGTTTCACGAGTAATGGTCACCAAAACATAGCCTTCGATTATCAAATTTCCACGCACTGCACTGGTTTATTTAATGAAAAAACCATAAACACAGTTATCAACCCTAAGGTCCGTTTGGTAGTTGATGATAGAGTTCATCCAGTATTAAGCATAATTGCGTGTGAAATTATATAATTATACGTGGATATATGTATATATATATATATATATATATATATATATATATATATATATATATATATATATATATATATATATATATATATATATATATAATATATATACATTATATATATATTCTATATATATTCTATATATATATATATATATATATATATAAATGTGTGTGTTGTGTGTGTTGTGTGTGTGCGCGTGTGTGTGTACTTATATAAAATAGAAGATATGCCTTCGATATTAGTAAAAGAACAACGAGTAGTACAAATGACTTTCCGTTCACACAACGTTTAATTTTAGGCTTAACATAATTGCCGACATATTTTTACCTTAGTAATGAATACGATACTGTATGCCTTCCTCAGTAATACAGGTATATACGATACTGTTTGCCTCCCTCTCAAATTTCTTCCTCTCTGATGAAAAAAGAGGGTTGCGTTACAGAATGTCAGCGATGAAATTTCATAATTTACAGTCACATGCTGCCACTTGCACTGCTGTGCTCTGAAGCAGTGTTAATTTCCTCTCCTGACGTAATTTCTTGATTGATCCCTTTCGATTGCCTTTTCCATTCGGATGAAAGCTGATCGTGTGAAAGATTCCACGAGGACCTCACATAACTTATTATACCTCTCGCTCAAATTCCCCCAATATTTATTTGACACCCGTTAACTTTCATCTGAATTCCTTTTGAAAGAGTAATTTTCGATTCCTTATCATTCACCCAGCTGCGCCCTGACGCCGTCTTCACACGAGTGACCCATTTGTACAAGTTCCTAAACTTCTCGTTCTGCTCTTAAAATCGCGTCAACGACTTTCTAACCGAGCTACGAGTACAATTTGACCTCGCAAGGTCCGAGTCTCTTTCGATTCACATAAAAACATCTTCAATTTTATAAAATTAATACAGTACTGATCGTTTATTTCCCAAGAACAGTTTGAAATTTTCACTTCAATAATTGTTGCCTAGAGCAATTCATGATTTTGTTAAAGGATCCCGAAACTAAATCTGTGTCTTGGGATTATCAACTGCTTTCGTACGCAATGATCCGCGAGGATGCCCGAGGTCGGAGGGGAGTCAGACAGGAGGCGAGACGAGCACTGGACTCTCAGAGGGCGACATCGATCGTAAATCCTCCAATTGAAAATACACACCCCCATAAGGCTTCCTTCTTTTCTTGCATTCGCATTCTTTTCATAATCTGCCATACTCATCCCCATAAAATCAAATTCTAATTCCCACACTGATGATAAATATCGAATTCAACCTTCTGCTCCTCAGCCGTCGGGAATTAACCGGAACAAACGTTCCATCCCTCCCCAACCTCAAGGGTTCAACCGCGTGGTGGTGCATGCACCCTAATAATCCCGGGGAGTCGAGTGCAATCTTAGTCATAGATAGGAGAGAGCGGACCCTCACCCCCTCTTAAATCACGCCGCACATCCCTTTTATCTCTCCCCCCCCACACCCCCCCGCACCCCCCTCCACAACTCCTTTCCCACCCTCTCCCCGCGTAAGCGCCTGGCTCATCCCCTCCCCCCTCCTGTTTTCGGATCGCAATCAAGCGTAATTATGCGTTGTATTTGCAAATTACACGGTATTTAGCCGGCATGTAATGCTCATCAATCATTTTCACGGCGGAAACCGAAGTGGTGGGGGCGGAGGGGGGTGTTGGGGCGGTCGTGGGAGAGGAGGCGTGCCGCGGGGGGGGGGGGGAGGCGCGTGTGCCGAAGAAGAGTACGGAGGGCAGGGAAGGAGGCGGGGGAGGGGAGGAAGGAGGAGGGTCCCTCTCCTGCTTCCTCCCCTCCGCGCCCCCGCCCCCTTTCCCACCGGGATTCCGGGAGATGATGAAAAGGCGATGGCGGAGGAGGCGGAGAGGGAAATTATTTCGGGGAGGGTGTGGGGGCGCCATTTGCGTGCCGGCGGGGCGCGGATCAAGTGTTTGATTAAATTGGCGGCCCGTGCTCAGTGCTCAAACTCGGGTTGGACGAGAGGGGTGGCACGTTTCAATCACGGGGGCGTGAGGAGCGGGTGCTCCGTCCATTTTGCGTGTGTTTGCCCGGGGCCGTGGTGCGTAGAGTTCAGCTGATTGGAAACTTAAACGGACGCAAACGGCTATACTATGAAAATAGGTTTAACGGAATGGCGGGCGAAGGTTCGTACCAGCAGAGAGTAAAATCGACGAGGAAGAGATGAAGAACATGTTATCAATTGTTACCACTTTTTCTAATACTATTTGTGCTTCAGATGATTTGTTGTCGATGCCCAAGGAAGAACAATCTAAGGTAATAATCTTCACTGCATAATATTCGACATTCAGGAGAAACCTTTATGTGTAGAGGAACCTCAAACTTTAAAGCCGAGAGCTATCATTGCGACGGAAAAGTAATAAATGGAATTAGACACGTACCGTTTTATATTGCGTAAATTAGATCGAAAACGATGAAGAGCGTGAGTAAGGCGATAAGGTCAGACTTCCAAAGGGAACACAGTTGCCACGTTAGAAAGAATGCACTACTTATGACACTCACGCAACGATATAGAGGGAAGGAAAGAGCGATAGAGAGGTTGGGGTGAGAAGGATGAAGGGAGGAGACGAGAAGAGAGAGGAAGGAGACGAGGAGAAGGGAGCATGGGAGGAGGGAGGGTGATGGGAAGAGAGTTTGGCACAGGGGAGAGAACTTGGGTGAGGGGGGGAGGAGAGGGATGGGGTGCGAGTGGGATGGAATATCTGGAGTTTCCGAAAGAGGGAGGGGGGTGTGTGTGGGACGGAGATGGGGAGGGGAGAGAGAGGGGATTTGTGGCGTGGCAGCAGAGGGGCCGTCGGGTAGATGCGGGGAAGGGGGGGTGGGAGGGAAAAAGGGGCGGGAGCGTGGGTTTGGGGGAGGGAGTCGGCAGATTTTTAAAGGGTGATGGTGGGGAGGGAGACATTGAGAGAGAGAGAGAGAGGGGGGATTTGGAGGGAGAGTGTTCGGAGGGAGAGTGTTCGGAGGGCGAGGAAGGGGGGCGGGTGGAGGGGTTCCGCGTGGAAGATAATGTCTGAAGCTATTCTAAGTCTCGCCCTTATCATATAAATGAAGTGGCATTAGTCTCGCAGAATGGGATGAGAGAAGAATTTCGGTGGGGGCGGTTTTGGGGGGGGTTGGGAGGCAGGGAGGGAGTGGGGTTTGGGGTGGGGGATGGCGCGATCTGGGTTAGCAAGGGGGGGTGGAGCATGGGGGAAAGAGGGAGGGACCCCTCTGCCTCGGTGTGCAGAATGGAGGGTGCCGGGCCCTCCTCCCCTTCTCTCTCACGCCCCCCCGGGGGATGTTGGGGTCTGTTGCGGGGGCCGGGATATCTTTCTTGGGTGCCATCGGCTGGCTGCCTCGTTTCGCAAGAGGGGGGAGGGGAGCGGGGGGAGGGATGGGAGAGGGGGGTGAAAGGCGACCCTCCGGCTTGGCTTTGGGCAGACCACGATCTTAAATCATGCTTTTATTCTGTTAACACGCCTCCTTAAGGTTTATTGAAAAATGAGTAGTGATTATTATACCAACATTAACAGAGAGGTACACATTGAGGGATTTAAGGCTCTGAAACATATAGATTTAATATTTACCTGATAGAGAAAGAATTATAACAAATTAAAGTAACTTCCGCTTGGCTTGTTGGCATCAGCAGCGCTCAATTCAATGAAAAATCCTTCATGCCGTGTAAGATATCCACGTGAATGCAATTGGCTGTGCTTCCGTGAAGAAAGCTGTGAGGAAGGAGGCACATACCTGTATACACTGATATGTTCATTCGATTTTACTTCTGATCTGTATGGATCTTTTGATTGGTAACTCATTTGTGAGTCATTCTTCAAATTATGAATTATACAGCTGGAGAAGAAAAACCACGGATGTCAAAATTAATCCAATTGATTATTTTTCAACTCCGTTTAAAACTTTGGGAATCCTTTGAAATATTAGAAGAATATTCTTTCTCAAATACTCACAACCGGCTGAGGAAAAATATTATTTGAAAAAAATCTTTTAATAGTGATAAAAAATTTAATAATTTAAAGTATTATGTGAAGTTTAAAGTGGTAAAGTTAGTTTAAGTAGTTACTTTCTTTAAGAACACGAATACTTAATAGGATAACGGTCAAGCAATGGCCGAAATTAATTACATTTCTTATTATTTGTATATACCGAGCAGGGAATTCAGAATCATCGCTAGGATCATGATCGTCTTATTTTCGAAATTATCTCCGGAATGAATTGCTGAGGACTGCGGTGAGCAGGAAACTCTGAGTGGGGAAGAGGAAAGGGGGAGTGGGAGTGATTGGGGGTCGGCAGATGATACTATGGGGTGTGGCAGGGGGTGGCGGAGAGAAGTACAAGTAATTTAAAGACAGTGAAGGGAGAGGAGGAGCCCATCTGGAGAAGACAGGTAGGACGGCGAGAGGGGAACGAGGGAAGGTGTACACGCCGACATCGACCCCTTTGACATACAATTCTTCGCGTATATGATGCCATAAAGTAATGTAGGAAACATATTTCAATGCGACGGAAAATTTAGCAATTTTTCAAAAGATAACTTTTTATGTGGTTCCTAAGCTGTACGATTTTACCAAAAATCAATCACTCATATAGTTACTTAATGCACATGGGTAACGTATATTAATGGTTGCTTACTCTTTAACATTGGTCATGAATGTTTGACATAGTCCAGATACCTACATGTGCGTATTTCATGGCGGGAGAGGGCAACGTTTATTATTAAACTTCATTCATTGTTTCATATGGTTACGCTGTCGTCAGGTGATCATAGAGGCAACGCATAAAATCATGATTTTCTTGAAAGGATAAACTTGAGTTATTATTTTAAGGAAACAATGAGTTTTTATGACCAAGGTTTCTGTGGAAACAGTGCCGTTCAAAAATAATGATGGATTTCAATATGAAGCAACCTCACCGTCTCTAACGATAGGGTCCAATTAATTGGTTTTCTTGCTTCAATAGTGAAAATAGTTGAAAATTCTAATTCCATTTATCTCTCTCTCTCTCTCCCTCATTGCTCTCCCAGGCCATTTCTTCAGCGAGGAGGAGCACGTCGTCTGGCGAGGGGGATGAAGGGGTTGGAGGCGTGAGGGAATTGGGGCGCGCGGCTGTCCGAAGGGCGGGAAGTGGAAGGTGTGAGGGAGGGGGGAATGGAGGAGTGGGGCGAGGGAGAGAGAGAGAGGCCCCTTTTAGACTCGGGGATTATACGCCCCATTTAACCAACATTTCATTTCATAAAGAGGAGCCTCACGATTAATGGCATTAAAGTGGAGGCGAGACTCGTTCCTGGAAGTATGTATTAGGATGTGGAGAAGTCTGAAAAATATTAAGCCCCCCCCCATCCACCAACCCACCCCACCTCCCCCGTTCCCAATGAAGGTGTGGAGGTGGAAAGAGGGAGTGGGATGGGGCGGCGGCCGCATGCGGGAGGGAAGGCAGCAGCGCAAGATAGTTAGGATTTCGGGGGGGGGGGGAGGGGAAAGGTGGGCGGGGAGTGGCGGAGCGCTCTTTGATTATGAGGCAGACTGAGAGGAACTCGCTCTCGCATATTCCCGGGAAAAAACAGCGGAGAAACTCGTAGAGTGGATGTATATATACATTTTTATTATGCATGGTAATATGAATAAATAATTATTATAAAATATAAATAAATACATATAAATATATTTGAATATTTATAAATATAAATATATATATTTATATATAAAAAATGTACACATTCAAACAACGAAAACCCGTCTTATAGCGAGTTCATTCACATACACATAATTATGTACAAATATATAAATATACACACATATATATATATTATATATATATATATATATATATATATATATATATATATATATATATATATATATATATATCTATAAGAGTTCCTTTTTTTGCAGAACTTGCTGAGTTTACGATCTTTTTTTGAACGCAGGTTAAGAATTTAGGCTTCAGATGATGTTTATGACATCTTCTTATATAATTTTGTCTATTATTATAGCTATGTATCTGAAGATAATTGCTGATGACGTCGGAATCCACCCTATTCCTATGAGAATGCTTAGTCTTCTCAAAGCGGCTCATTCGTCCAGTTTTTCAGTTTGATTCTCAGATCCGTTAGACAGCAGGGGTGCTTTGGTGCCACCTCTGTTAATAATACTTTATTTTGCCAATATTCATCATTAACTGACGACGAATTTGTGAGGTTTTGTGCGTCGGTTTACAGTTGTTTTTCCATCCCGGTGTATCGCTCTTTATAGCGAATCCTTGCCTTGTGGGTATTTTGAAATTGAAGCCATAGGAAGAGGCGATGCCCGCAAAAGTGGGACATGCACATAAAATGAGCTGTGAATTAATTGTCCATTCTAATTAAAGCATTCATTTACACCGGGACATTTGTTCCGAAGATCCCTGGAGAATACTCGAACGTTTGTTTTTCGAATGCGGAATTATAAAGAGATGCCGTACAAATCCTTCCAAAGACTTATTCGACCTTATTTAAATAGGAAAATCCTTTTTTTTGCGGCGCACTGAAGGTTCCCTATTATCAGGGAAGGCCATGGAGAGAGAGAAAGAGAGAGAGAGAGAGGGCGAGAAGAACCAGATTACTCTCCTGCTCGTCGAGCACGCATTTCATTATCAGGGGATAGGTTTCCCCTTAAAACACGTTCCCTTTTTTTCATGAACTTTATCCATCGCCCCTCCCTCGAACCCTTTTCCCTCTATCCTTAAGGGACTTAGGGTTTTTAGGGAGTGGGAGTGTGTCTGGGAGGGAGAGAGGGAGGGAGGGTACGGTGGGAGAAGGGGAAAAAACGCAAGTGAGGATTTCGGTGAGGCGTTTGAGATAGCTCCCTCAATCCTTTTGCCGACGGGGGATAGTTGGGTGCGCATTGGGCAAAAAGCGGATGGGATTATGGAAAGGGAGAGAGCATGAGGGAAGGAGAGAGGGAGAGGTGATGGGAAGGGGGGGAAGAAGAGGGGAAAGAATGGGAGGAGGAGGAGGAATTAAGAGGAAGAGGAGAGAAGGAGGAACGAGAAGGGATGGGGAAGCGAAAACGCACGAATTAAGTCTGCTCACAAGACCCTTGAGGCTTTACTGCAGTTTTGCGCAATTTTTTTTCATTCTATCCCTCCTTCGCAAATTTTTCTAATATATTCGCACAGCGTTATGAACGGTGAAAATGTATATAAACAATTTTTCCTTAAGGGGAAAGATTCTTTCAAATGGGTTTCATCAATATTTTCATCCATTCGAGACTAGGGAATCCGATGAGTTATCATAACGTTGATTATATTGGTTAAATATTGAATTAAGCAACCAAATGAATTATTTTTCCGTTTTATTTTAGCTTAACTCCTTTGCTCAGAAGATGCTTTTTGTCCATAGGCAATCTATTTTGAAACGGACCTAAAAAAATATACCACTTTTCATTTAATTCAATTAACTCGTGTTCGGTTATTTTGAAGTGTCAATTACCAATTATTAAGGAGTGTGTTGAGCAATTTTTCACAAATTTGGTTTTTTAAGAATAGTACAACGAATCTCGTGCTATTATATTTCCTCATATTAATGCAATGTCAAAGTTGTGACATTTCTTACCGCGATGGCAGTGAGTTTAGAGGTCCTCACAAAAAAGCAGTACATGTATATTTTGTCTCCTTATCGGAAATGTTGCATTGAAAACAATTCGAATCACAAACTCGTAAGGAAATCGCCTATTTCAATGGAGAAAGACAATCAAACCTTTGTATGAAATTCAAAAACTAGGAGGCGAGTACGGAATTCGTATTATATTCGGAATGTATCGGAGGGAGTCAGATTATCTCATCCTTTAGCATAAAATGTGGCAAATTTCTAGAGAGGAAAAAAAACAAAGATGGTCCCGAAAAGAAAAGAGATATTAAAATGAACACTCGTGCCAACTCATAAACTCATTTCGCGAGGGATAACGTTTGAAAGAAAAAGGAAAAGAAAATAACAAACTTTACGAGAAGAATATGAGGTTAAGGAAAATATTATTGCTTGTTCTATTTTTCAGGAAACATAATTCTCTCCTCGCGAGGCAAGTAATTTCCCAGGGACGTGAAATACGAGCTCGGCATTGTCTTTGCATTTTCGCCGCAAGAGGCTCTGAGGATGTGGGCTGGGGCCCGGAGGAAGGGGAGGGCTGAGGGTGGGCGGTCAGGGGAGGGGAGGCTGGGTGTGGGGTGGGAAGAAGAGGGCTGTTTGTGGATAATGGAAGAAAATGAGAGAGAATGCTGCTCCCACCCTCGGACGGCACCTCCCGTGAATAATAACGATAATAGCGCTCGGAAAAAGAAGATTCTTGATCTAGTGTGCGTTTGGCTCACGGCGCCCCGCCACAAAAGTCCTGCGCCTCGGCGGTTATTAACGGAGATGCCATAACAGCTTCAGTGTTGTCTTAATCCCCAAGACTGCGTGGTGTTCAGACTATGTATTACAGTGGCCTGTTTTGGACGCTGTCATATTCACGGCGACATGTATGTAGTGCTAGCAGATGGAAATTTAATACCGTAATCAACTCCACTCCTTAATGAAGTTCACTGCAATTCGTTTGTATAATTTGTGCGAATTGCACCGAGAATCAGATTTTAAAAATTGCAACTCTAAAATTTTTTATATTTTGGGTTAGAATATTCGGTCGGAAACACTTCCTGCGCTTCTAGATGTTGCAATTTACTTAATTCCGTGGCTTATGTAGCAACGTTTCCGGCCCCTTTATCCTTTTTAACTGTTTAATACCTTTTCGAAATACATATCTGGCGTTCTAATTGGATTTCTGTTAAGTCCCGTCCTGATGCGAGGTGCTTAATATAAGCTTCCCATGGGCAGCATGGCTTGACTTGAATATCACCCTTTGAGAGTGCTTAAGTGTCTTATTGGCTTAACGGCCAAGTGGACGGTAATTTCAGGCGGTTAATTAGGGTCAAGGGAAAAGTAGCCGTATGGTGTTCTTCCATTTTTAGAGTGCTTCCAAAAAATTAAAAAGTGAGTCGGGAGGGAGGGCGGGTTGAGAATATACTGTCAGCAGTTTGGTCCCTTATTTTTTTGTGGACGTGTTCTGGAAATATACAAGCATGCAAGGGAGGAGAGTGTGTGCTATGGACATCTTTTCCCTCCATTTCCCTTGCCTCCCCCCTTTCCCCCTTTCCCACCCTCCCTCACCCTCCCCCCTCCTCCTTCCACCCACCCCCACTCTCCTGACCGCAGCGGAAATTTAACCATTCGCTCTTGATTATTACGGCGCTCGTTAGCTCAGATATATGGTTCCTAAAAAAATAATTCTCTCCTTGTGGTTATTTTATCGGCATAAACAACATATAGCTCACAAGTGGTTGTAAAAAGAGAATGAACATAATGATTTGCAACTTAGTTTTTATTTTCTTGAAATATCCAAAATGCAACAGAAGAATGGTGGAAAGTTCGAATATTTGCCAGTTACTAAGGAGGGAGTAATAAAGTTCCATGAAAAACATGTACCATTTTATTTACTTCCTATTCGCATGCAATATTATTACTTACAACAAATATAGAATGGTATGTAATTTATAATGGGATAAAATGCTCATAAATATTGACTATGGTACTTGGGTTATGGATAAGACCGAAAAAGGTTAATTTTTATTTTTTTTTAATGTGTAAGATAAAATTACAACGGAAAAGATATTTTAGATCAACTCCATTCCAAGTTCAATGGGCATGAGTGAAATCACCAACGGCTAATGAGACTTTTACTATTATAATTTGGCATTCGAGGCTCTATAAGGTAGGTTTGCACACGCTTAGATTCTTAGAATTGTCTAGCTAGTCATAGCAATCTGACACCCGATACCACATTATTGCTCTTCAACTCCGCATTACCTCTAATTCCCTTCATTTTACGTTCATCCTCCTTCAGTTTCTATTCCTCTTCTCCATTTTCTTCCTCGTATGCCAGACGTTCTCCCCTCTATCACAGTCTTCAACATTGCAACGCCAATCATGTTGCCCTTCATCCATCATTCCCGACTCTTCTGGATGTATACCACTAACCCTTTTCCCTCACCCACCCTGCTTGGTTTTTCTTCGTTTGTTTCCCTTTTCGTCCACTTCACCTTTTACATCCTCCACACCCACATCTCAAAATCTTCCCATCTACGCCTATCGCCTTGCTTCAACGAGTAATATTTCCGCGCCGTTAAATACCACGTACCATATGAAGTTTTTCCGAGACTTTTCGTACAATTCACATTCAATTTCCCTGTCAGAAATTCCTTCCTTCTTGTGTACATATTGTAAACTTCTCTGCCTGACGCAATTATTCTTCTTAATACTCTGACCAGCGTAATCCAAGAAACTTTCAAGATAGGTAGAAATGCTTTAGTTTTCGCTCTCGCATTTTATCGTTTCACTTAGTATGACTTACCGACAAAAATTCTGAATATTGGAATTTCTTCATATACGACAAAGATATGAATAAATATCCGCATACTTGAAGGTGCCTGCTTACGAATTTTGGTTTTATGATCCTTACATTAAGAAACAATAAAAATAAAACTACCGAAATGAACCATCTCTAATGTGTATATCTAAATAATAAAAATAACCTACACTTGATTCAATGGATTTATACTGCACACACACACACACACACACACACACATATATATATATATATATATATATATATATATATATATATATATATATATAGTGTATATATATATATAGTATATATATATATATATATATATATATATATATATATATATATATATATATATATATATATATATATATAATAGCAGTCCCATTATGCATGCAAATGTACATATTCACATTTTGGAAATACCCAGGATATATAACTCCACTGTAGACATGTTTAACAGATTAGTGAATGAATCTTAGGAATAATTTTTTCGCATTATTTTTGGCGTTATCCCTGCGATCATTGTGTTCACGCAAGTTCTTTTTGGATACGAATTCAACTATATCTTATGAAGTATTTGATAAAAGCAATTGTAAAAAAGATTTCTCCAGCAATTAGTTGCTCGTTGCATGCAGCCGAGAGTTATTCACAATCAGCGAATAAAGACAGAGAAAATAAACATCGCGATAAAAAAGTTTCAACTGTCTCTGTGACATTCCCAATGGAACTTTTGGAGATAATTTTTTAATGGGAACTTGTCTTAATATTTTCACGTATCCGAGATCATCAAAATATAACGATAAAACTTTCCCAAAAGATCTAAGGAAACAAGACGCACTGCAGCGCTGCAGTTCATCCGTAGAGTCTTTACTGCTGCAGTAGAAATATCCGAAGCCTTCTTAAAATTTTCGCTTTGCAGCGAACACGCGAGATGTCAATATTTATTGGAACCAGTCCATGCTGTAAATTCGTCAACGGACGACGTCGGCCAAATGGAATATTGCACCCCCAGGTATACGTATTTGAGAGAGGGAGGGGGATGTTCTGGCGGAGAGGAGGTAAAGAAGTACACCATCCTCCGTTCCACCAGCGGCGACTGCACTCTCAACCCCCCGCCCAGACTCACTTCCCTCCGTCCCATTCCCTCCCACCTCCTTCCTCCTTTCTCCCTTCCTTCTCACGTCCTCATCTCCTTCGCCACGCACAAACTTGCGGTCGCTCCAAAATGGCGGACCACCGTCGCCGCCTGCGGAGGAGGAAAGGGGAGGGGGGAGCTATGGGGGGGGAGGAGTGGGAGGGGAATGGGTGGAGGGGTGGGATGGGATGGGATGGGAGGGAGAGAGAGCGGTGGGCGAGGGAGGCCAAGTATTTCGCACTCCTGCGAGTCATTCCTCAGCAGCGCCGCGAGCGGGGGCCGGGGGCGGGGGGCAGGGGGGTGGTGGGGCGAAAGAGTGGGAGCACGGAATGAGCACCTGGTGGGTGGGGAGGGATCCTATTGGCAGCCGCACCATTGGTTGCTGTCCGGAGATAGAGAGAGGAGACGAGCCACATTGTTGCTCGATGGCTTGTCTCGCCGAGGCTGAGGTTATGGCATGCGTACGGTAGAAATCACTAGGAGGGGAGTAGATTGTGAAAATATGGGATCAATTAGGCACATATTTAAGCGTATTAGAATTTATTGAAAATATTTTCACTCCCTACACATGCTACGTGGTGATGGGGTTGTATTTTTTTCAAGAAAAAATCCACTTCGGACAATACATGTTTTAAGGTCCCCTGAACAAGTTTTGTCAATTTTCAGAATGGTGTCTGCCATTGTGTTAGTGTATCTGCTATGTTTTTTTTGGAAATAATAGCTGGGTAGTGGTCACCCTGGTAACAATAGCGGTCAACAATATAATTCCCATTGTTTCCATAGACTCATTCTCCTTATTATAGACCAACTCCATTCCATCCTGATAGGAAAGAGATAACTAAAGAACTACGTATTTAAGACTAAAGACGAGATTATTTAGACACTTTTTTCTTTTTGTTTTGGATGCGTTAAAAAGAAGCTGTTAATAGAGTTTTGTAATAAACACATTAAGATATCGTCGGCCAGTAAAAATATTTGGTCCAAAAATAAAAACCAAGTGGAGGAAATAAGAAACTGGATGCTTCAGACTGCTTGACTACTTCGAGATGAGAATCTGAGAAATAGACGTACGAGAAACCTTTTAGTCCTTACCAATATAGGCACTTCAAACTTTCCTACATCCAGGGGATTTCTTTGGATCCTATCCATAGATATAACCGCGTACTCCAGGTTTAGGTATTTTGATTTTCATACATAAATTTTATTTCTTTTATACATGAGTTTTTTTATTTCAAATAATGTACTATTTTTGGTGGTTGTATTGCTCGTGACCGTGAGACGTCATGGTGTGGACGATGACCAGTATTCAACCTCCTCTCTTTCCTTTCGCTAACCTATTCTGATGTTATGCCGAAGTGAACTAAAAGTCTGAATGGTATCTAGTAATTATTAGCAGTATGGTATGCATGAATTACACTAGTTCATATACGTCGGTGATTAAATTCACGCAGTATGAAAATGCTAAATGTTGACGGAGTTCCTCAACATGGATCTCAACTCTATTTACGTAACGGCAATGCCAGGGCTACGAGGGACAAATAGTTTAGACGATTCATACATACTAAATTTCTTAATTGTCGCAATGGGTGTAACCACCCATTGAATTAATTTTATAAGGATATATTAGTGTGCATGTTTTTTTAATATCGTTTAGATAGTATATGATTTCGGCGTTTATGTTTATAGTGACGTTTGAAATAAAGCATTAATATTGCGCTGCAAATTATTCAGTGGTTCTTACGCTTTAAACAAAGTGTGGTTTTCCCATTTGGAATGCTCTTCCATTTTACTGTGCCATACGTCTTTGAGTCACTTATCATGCTCTTCCCTTTCACCAGCCGTTCGTCTCATATGAAAGGAAGAGATAATTATGCTTAAATACTGTACCCGCAAGTAAGTTGCTGACAATTTTTTTCCTTTTTTACGCTATTTAATGTTTATATTAACAGCCAACTGTTACCAACGCGACGTGTATAACCTTGACGTTGCATACTTGGCTTGGAATCCAATCCAATCTTATTCCAAGCACCACGACGTGCGGTGGCTTGCCAGTGCACCAGGCACCAGCATGTTAAGAAAAGAATGCCATAATTTGGGAGTGAAATAAGTTTTGATTAAGAGAAATGCCCCCCTCCCCCTCGGGTGGTTGAGGGTGGTGGGTCCGAGGAGGTGGTTGTGTGCATTCTTGCGTGGGGGCAGGGGGCGACCGGGAGGGATGGATGGCTTCATTAGCCTCTGGCGCCCGCCCCCCCCCCCACCCACACACCCCACCGTCTCGCGTGCGGTCCACCAAAAGGGAAGAAGTACGCCGCCTCGCTATTTCGCACTCCCGGCGTGTGTGCCCGCGCATGTGTTTCGGGATAATGTCGTCGTTCCTCGTACACATGTAAAGGGGATGGGTGGGTGCGAGTAGGAGGGGGATATGTTGTTGGGGTGGGAGGAGAGGGGGCTCAGGGGGCAGAGGGGTGGGCTAGGGGGAAGGAATGGGGGAGAGGAGGATGTGTGCGAAAGCTGCGCATGATGGCGGCGGGAACGGCGCCCGTTGGTGGAGTGCGCTTAAACCCGACCGACGCTCGCTCCTTCCCGTACGAAGAAGGTAGAGGGTTGTCTCTCCTCTCTCGTGTCCCCAGGAAGGAGGGGCGAGAGGGTGGGGCAGTGCGGGGGGGGGGGGAGGGCGTCCGGTCGGAGTCCATAATTAGCGATTTGTGCTAGGGGATGGGGAGATCATGAAGGGCGCTGTCCCCTTTCAAATATTTTATATCCGGTTTCCTTCTTCCCGCGTGCTTTCCTCCCTCCATCACCCCCCTACCCCCTCCTCACCCCCCAGTGACCCCTCTCGGCGAGACCAGGAGAGAGAGGGACGTCTCATGTTTTCTGTTACTGGGCATCTCCTAAGTGGGAGGAGCTATTAAAAGGGGAGGTTGAAAACTAATAGCGGGGAGCTGAGAGAGAAGGAGCGACAAGCCATGAGGAGAAAGAAGGCTTTGGCATTGTATACGTATCAGATAAACGGTGCTCTGTCGTTAAAATTGTTTTATATTTTTCTTAAATAGAGGCGAGTGAATAATTTAGGAAAAATATTGGTTTCTATGTTTAAGAGTCATCTCGGGTCATACCAAATTAAGTGTTGATGGAGAAGAACTGAATGCTCTGTTTTACAATATTTTACGTAGGTTTAATTATTTGAGCGACGTTTACAACGAAGCGAAATAATTTAAGCGAGGACATTTTTGGCTTCATATGTACGAGTGACCATCAGGTCATTCGTAATCTTCGTAGAATACCAGGGTATACGTATTTCCTTAATATTATTTTTATGTGAAACAATGCTACGCATAAATGATTACAAATACTATTTTAAAATATAAAAAATACCTTTTCCCCCTACCTCTATTTTTCCCATAATATGAGGGAGAATTTTCTCAAAAGATCAGCTCTGGCAGTTTTAAATTTAATTCTAATCTACAAATGGGCTTGGTTAAATGGATATGAATTTTGATGGGCTTCTGGTGTTTGCCTTTCGATGGACCTTGAATCTCCGAGTTTTAGGTTATATACGACTTAATAATAAAATAAATGTTCTTACTATATAGCTATGGAGACTGTTAGTTGAGCGCTAAAAATATAGGCTACCGACCAAAGATCTCGGCTTCCATTTCGGGTAACACTTTCGGACGCTTTCAGTTTCTCCCAAACCGCAAATATGTATCGCATTTGATGCCATCGACGCGATGATTTTTCTGAAAAACTGTAAGCACCACCCGAGAAAAGGAACATTCTCCTCAATACCCTTGGAGTGTGAGAATTACATACACGCCGCTTAGTGCGAAGTGAGTTCCTACATCACCTCTCCAATCAAACTTCGGCTAGATTTGACTAACGTAGACATGCCCATAAATATGAGTTTGATTTGAATGTGAAATAGTTTCGTCTTTCATTTTGGGAGGAAACTTAGCTTGAAATTTGTGGAAAATTAACAGGTCAAACGGTGCGATTGTTATCTTTTAAATTAAAAATTAAATTCGTGTACAGCAGTGGTGATAACACATTGCGAACGTCACATTACAAGTAATATTTATGCACTTGTGTGTAATGAAAACACGACAAAAAACTTCATATGGAGGCTTGCAGGACGTAGGCCCGATTAATTAATACTACACTCAACTAATCCCAACCCGAATGACGGGGTCATACTCTAAAACTCTTAATTAAATTCTTATCTAATATTTTCGAATAAAGAGAATGAATGATGAAAGCATATTTGAACACTGCTATAAAGGTATTCAACCGGCCTATTCTTATTTCAAACATATAATGTTAACTTTGAATCAAAGTCGACCCAGATGAAAATTTTATTTATTTAAATAGTTGTACGAAATTATTAATACATTTATTAGGTAATAATTATTTTGAAGATCATCTTTTCGTCGTTCATGGTCTTTAAGCGCTTGAAAATTTGGAAAATTACATCAATATCACTCAAAAACAAATGTCGTTGAAAGTTGACGCAGGATTTTTAACGACATGAGTTTGATGCGACTTTTTCTCGAACTACCATCGAGGGCAAGGTTTCAATTGCGGTTTTGACCACACATGCAAAATAAAAAAAAAAAGATTTACATGAGTTCAAAGTAGGGAGACAATTTGGCGTTACTCTTCCGACCGCAAAACAGCCATCCGCAAAGATTGCCCAGTTAAAGGGAAGTGATCCTTTAAAATTTATCGGCCGACACTTTTGGAAATGGTAAGGATGGCTTTCCGCACGGAATATATATTACCATTATCATCAAGGTTCATTATAGACCATTACCGGGCGTATTAATTTAGTAATTAATGGAGAGAGAGAGAGAGAGAGCGCGGATTAGTTTTTCAAATGATTGCAGCCTATTATATCCTTTCACCGTTTACCTTTTTTGCGGGTGCCGAATATAGCCGGGGAATTGAGAATGCCCTCACTTTATTTTTTTGGACGGAGCTAATTTTCACAGGTGGCGGTCGCCGGCTTCGGGGTTTGGAGGAGGGAGATCGATCCCACGTTAGAGTTGGCTTTTTGGCCGATCGGTCCGTGGATTTGATCGCTGGATGAAGCCGCCGCAACGTTTATAACGTCATTTCCTGGCTCACTGCCACTCTAAGGCAGTTGCGGATTCAGGGTGTTGGATAAAAATGAAAGCTAACGAGAAACGATGCGGTGAAGGGAATGTATGGTGGGATGAAATCAAAAGATGGATAAAAATGTCGGGGATTAATTATTGATTTTAAAAAAGTCCTATAAAGTTTGAGGGGGTGATAATGGCCACCTTTCATGATGAAGCGGGATCGAAATAAAATTTTAGTTTGATAAAAATTCATCGGTCGGTTAGATCAGAGTAAGTTACGGGTCACAGCTACGGTGGACTTAAAAACCGTATCATGATGATAGTACAATGTCGCAAGTTCTTATGCCAGTCTCTTTTTACTGTTGTTGATTCATTGCTCAATGGGCAGTGCCGACTGATTATCGACACATATCTCTCTATAATTTTAAGAATGAAGTCGATTGATAATGTTCAAACCGTAACGGGGCGAGGAAAATGATGTCGCCGAAGTTCCAGAATAACTTGTGAGGCATCTCCCTCCGTTTCGGACAAAATTTGAATGCCTGTCCATTTCCATCTCTTATTTGACCATATTCGCCGTGATTTCTGTTAACTCATCTGCTGGAAGTATGTTTTGGAAAAAATTTAAAGATGTAGTCTTAGTTAAAAATCTTCTAAAAATGTTTTCATACATACCAGTTAGAGCTTGTAAATACCTTCCAAAGATCGATTCATGTTGACTTTCCGTACAAACAATGAAAATACTTTGCACCACGCAGATGTTTGTGGAAATGATAATTGGATTAAATCAAATTGATTACTTTTAAAATTATATCTTGAGACAAAATAGTTTTAGCTAAAATATTGTATCCCCATTATTAAAACTGACTTTTCTATTTCATTTTTAAGTTTTCCAGTTTTGTCAGCATTTAATTGGTAACATTTCCTCTCATCAGGTCGTTGTATTAGGATCTATTTTCTAGTATTTTCACATGTATAAAGTAGTTAGTATTGATTTAGGACTTACTATGGAGAGTGCATTTGCTGCGATTAGGTGATGCAAAATTCGGGGTAAGCTTCTTCTAGAACTTATGGCCCGCGTTTCATTTCGCTCAAATTTTTCGATTTCCAATTCAGTTCCGGTTAGCAGAGTGGGAAGCAAACGTCCTGCCCTCCCTTGGACGCCATGGCTGCTGCGTCCGCCGCATTGTGTTCACCACGTGAGGTTTCAGGAAGGAGCTGAGCCCCTACCCCTCCTTTTCCCCCCCCCCTCGCCGTAAACTATTCCATTTGTCAGAGGGGAATCAGTGGAGGGCCGAGGCAGTCAGCTCGGGAGGGAAAGATCTTGGGAGCGTCGCCGCGCCGAGATCCTGAGGGTCGGTCGGCTTGGCCGGCTGGTCCACGCTCACCCCCGAGCGCGTGACGGGTGTGCGAGGGAGAAATCAGAGGGGGGAAGAGAGAGAGACCCCTGGTTGCTGCGAACAGGCGGGCTCCCCCCCTTCATCCAGCCCTACCCTCAACCGTTCCACGGTTGCGAGGGGGGGTGGGATACCTTGGGTGGATAAATCAATTTCCCCGCAGGGTGGGAGGGGGTTGCGGAGGCGGGGGTTGCGGCGGAGGCCCTTGGGGACTTTTAGTGTGGAGACGTGCGAGGGTGCCGATGGATGGGAGGGGGAGATGTGTGGTGGGGGGGGGGGTGAGACACGAGGAGTTGGCTAGGAGGGGAGAGAGAGAGGCCTCGTTAGAGCGATTGACAACAATGGGATGGCACAATGGGGGCGGGAGAGGGAGTGTGGGTGGTTTTTTGGGGGTGCGTAGTACTACAACCGTGCCTCCCTTCTCACTTTAACGCCGCCGTGGTTGAGAAGTTCAAAGGGGGGTTGGGTGTGGGGCGGCGACATCCCCTGACCGACGGCGTGCAACCCCGAGGGTCATCAGTGAGAAAACAAATTGGTCACCCCAAGCAATTCCGTGAAGGAATCTGAGCCTGGGTAGTTGATCTTTAATTCTTCCATGGAGACGAAATAATGCCAGTCGTGTTTGCAGTATCTTGTCCCTCGCAGATCTTACGAGTATAAGGAAAATCCGGGAACAGACCGTCTCGTGACTCTCTGGAACATGTGATTGGAGTGGCGTGAAGGAATTGCTGTCAGTTAGCTAGTTGCCTATGACTGAAGCAGTTAGAAAATATTCTGTCTAATTTAAGCTCTTGAATAGGTCTTGCAGCAAAGTAGATTAATCATGTCATCCATCGCTACAGATTTCCGATCGCATTATTACGGTAAGAATTTTAGATTTTTGGAGATGCAGGGTAAGAGTTCGGCCCCATCGATGGACGGTCGGTGTATTGAGGAAAATGTCAGGTTTTCATGAAACCAAAAGTTGCATTGGTTAAAAACGAATGGTGAGCGAATGTCTAGCAATCCGTAGAGAGAGATAGAAAGGGGGGTCTTGTAGGCCACGATATAATCGTCATTTTTATTATAGCGCTGGTAAATAATGTTTCCAAGTCCTTCCTGAGAGAGGAATGGTTTCATCGGGTAATTAGTGAATCGAAATATTCACTTTGCCTAGACATGGCGACATCAATCACCGTCTAACTATACCTGAATTTACTTTCCTTTTCCATTTATTTAAGTTTTTTTGGCTTCTAAAAAATGATTATATAAATGCCGTCCGTTTTCATGGATCTGGGGCGTTTCCCCTTTGCAGATAATTTGCGAGATGTCATGATATGACGGCGCAGATTTTTTTGGGATATTGAATGATGAGATGAAGTTACGGAATACTTAACCGACTGTCGTGGGGAATATTCCCGCCCCTAGCTGCTTACGCACGAAGAAAGTTTTCAAAACTCTGGAGCCATTTTCACTAATATTTTCCCATCGACTTTTTATATCATTGTCATTTGGGTGCTTAAATATTCTCTGAAATAAATTGTTTTATAGATAATTTAGGATTATATTGAATTAAGAAATTTCTTCTACCTTTCAGATATTTCTCTTTAAATACTTCTCTTCAACATTTTCGAAGAGTAAGTGGTAGGATTATATTTTTCTGTAATTCTACATTTTCCTTATCTTTGTTCGTTTAATTAAATATTTAAATATTTGAGTACAGCCCCAACCAAAATTCCCTTGCAATTCAATCAGATTTTGTATAGAGTCATATATACAGCAAGTAAGAATATTTTAATGAAACTTCTATCATGTACATTGTCGTAACTCGGGGAAGATATCACCAACGCATTAGATTTAACTCCCCTGATATCTGCCCTCCTTGGTAGAGTCAATGTTCACCTCAAAACATGCTTCACTTGCAATCCACTTGCACAAACTCATCATCCTTCAAAATTTTCGTATTTAATTCCTTAAAAATACCATCGTTAATGTATTTCCATGCCATTAGGTTGTCCATGATATGCCAACAGAAAGAGAGGTTTTCTTATGACACCGCATGATAGAAAGAGCTTTTCACTTGGATCACGCTCCCAGAAAACTTTATACACATTTTTATTTTAGTTTATCTTCTAATATTTATTAAGTTTTTCATTTATCGCTTCCAAATGCCTGTCTTTTACTCGATTTCCCACCCAGAAAATATTTTATTGCCTATGCATGACATGCGGCAAATTTGGACCGGTCATCGGTGGGCCCGGAAACAAAATGGATTATGAATGACGGTGCAAATAATAGAGAAAGAACATTTAAGTTGAATAAGGGGCGACTTAAGGGGCAAATTAAACAACGTGATACATAGTGCCGCCACACAAAAGAGAAAAGAATATTATGAAAACACGGCCGTATTATCTAGAAAGCAGTTGTTAGATATTATTCATATGAGCTATGTATACCTACAAGAACTAGTTGTTTGGATAAAAAAAACAATCCGATTTTTGCTAATGTCGCTTTAAGCTACGTCAAATTTTAGCGTGCCTTCTACGGGTGGTTTCATAATCATGTCATAATGATTGAATAGCTATTGAATTAAATGGGAGAAAAATTTTATTCTCTCGGGAGGTAAAATTTTCCAATTGTTCATTTAAAATAAAACACTGCTAGATCTGTATCCTGCCGAACTGAGAAAGCATTGCGTAGATTTTTCAATTGCACATTTCGAGCGACGGAGATGTTCATTGTTTAATTCCACACAGTACGACATTAACCTCGAAAATTGGATCTCGATTGACTAAGAGACGTGCTGTGATTGCGGTCAGTCGAAATTTCAATCCGCGACCAAACGAATGAAAAGATGAGCAATCGTTGATCCTCGATAGTGCACCTATCAGATGCTCCGTAATTTGCAACCCACCCAGAACGAAAGGAATTACGAAAGCACCGAACGCAAAGCAATTAAACCAGGCCGAGTCAATCAATTGAAACACCAAATTATTGGGGGGAATAAATTATGCAAAAATGCCTTCACGGAGCTTTTCGCACGCAGCAGGCAAAGGTGAGCCACTGTCGAGGACGGGGACGAAACGAAAACTTTTGGAACTGAAGAGATATGAAGAATTGAATCTTTCGATAGATGATATTCCTGAAGGTTGCCGAGGATAAGCAGGAAAGCCACAGTAACGAATGAAGAGGTTTCTGCTGGAGGGACAAAAACTGTGTTTGTGGTGACAGATAGAATAGGCATTTTAGCGGTAAGTATTTATAGTACCCTGCAAGCCATCGCTTGGGTGAATGGCAGGGGGTGAATACACACCAGACTAATTTCGACCCGAATATTTTTACGAGGTGGCAAGAAGGGACAGGCTGCAGACAAAATTAATAAAGTGCACCGTGAAAGGCAAGAACAAAAGAGGAAAAACACGCTTTGCAGCACGCTCAGGATATGGAGTAGGTTATACGATGCAGATCATACACTGTTGAGGAAGACAAGATGGACGACTTGATAGAGGGTAAAATCAAGTGGGAGACTCTAGCAGAGAGAACGGAATAAGGAAATAAGTGCTCGGCGGGTCACTTGTGTGAGAGAGAGAGTGAATCTAACCAAGAACTGGTGTGTGTTAGATTCAAACATTTAGGGTAATGAGAGGAGGGTGTAGTCTTGTCCCTGTTCATTCATCATTGAGATTCATCCCTGATGGATTCGGAACCCAGTTTTAAAAGGATTGCGGCAATGGAAGCAGCCGTATCTGTTTGAGGATCCCCCTTCTGGTCAGTGACCAAACTCCCTGCCCCCCGTCGTAACCACCCTGCCGTGAAGGAAGTGCTCGTCTCTCTCTCCCTCTCTCTTCTCTCCTTCTGAATCCATCATCACCGCCATTGGCTCGCATGCCCACCGACGGCGTCTGCACTGATGGCGCCCCGAAGGAGGACATAGATGAGACGAAGAAGAGTGGGCCGCGTCTCCCATCCCTCCCTTCGCCCCCGAACCCACGGCCGCTGCAACCGGCCACCCTCCCTCACGCCAACCCCCGGCGCCATTTCTTATCCCGGCCTCGGAGTGCCGGGTGGGGGGGGAGAGTTCTCCCCCCTTCGCCCCCTCGCCCCCGGAACGAGGGTGTCTTGTCTGCGCAATACACGTAGCCCAGTGGGGGGGGCGCTGGCGGGTCCCTCTCCTGCCCAATCAAAACCAGAGTGTCTGGGTGGGTAGGGATGAGGACGAGAGGCTTCCCTCCATCTCCCCACCCACTCGTGTGCGGGGGTGGAATGGGGGGGGGGTCACAAATGCTTCGTGTCGTCGCCATGTAAGGAAATCCCTTTGTGTTCATCGTGTCGTCCTTCGATCGATCGGTTGGGTGAAACTTGTTAGTCGTGAGGGATGGGCACCTCCCGCCCTCCGGCGGCGGCGCTGGGGGAGCGGGCGCCCCCTGCCCTACTGACTGCGGCGACACGGGACCCCCGTCAGCCTTTTGTGGCCGTCGGGAGGCTGTCAACCGGCCCAAATTGACCACGATGTACTCGCAATAGTTTCCAAATGGGCTGCGTGAATACATTCAACATTAAGACCATAGTGTAAGAATGTTATTTGCCTCGAATTCGACTTGCGGAAGTTTTAAAGAACGAGGAGAGACGTAATATCTAATGCTGCAAATGAAAACGTCCACATCAGTCGGTTTCAATTAGAGATCAGTTTTACGACTAATAATTATGAATACATGCATTAATGATATAAAATATCCCCAAACCATATGGAATTCTTTTTCCAGTAAACTTAAACAGTGATAAAATACCAACGTAAAGGGTGACTTTAAAATAGTAAATATTTTTAAATTACTCTTTTCTCGTATAGTTATTGCAGAAAGGTTTTTCGGTATCCAGCTCCTCCGCCAGCTCTGGTTATATCTTAGTGATACCAAATTATAACTTTTTATTGACCAACTAGACTTACGCTTCAGCAAGTTACTTCATTTTGATTAATTAATTTTATTCTGACATCTTCACTTAATCAAAAGGAAAGTTGCCCAAAATGTTATGATCTGAAAGCCAATTTCCATTTTATACGAAATACAACCGAGTTATTTCTCCAGATAAATATTATAAAGCTAGCAAAAAGATAAAACTAGCGTTCGTAAATCGTCAGCGAGTTAGTGTAGGATGTATGTGAAGTTCTACCCAGCGCGTTTACGCTTTATGCCTAATAGTACTGCGACGGTGCTCGGTAGATGTGTGTGTGTGTGTATATATATATATATATATATATATATATATATATATATATATATATATATATATATATATATATATATATAATATTTGGAAGGCACAATAGAACTCAAATAAAATAGTAGCACTGGAAAGGACACTCACATTGTACATTGTTTTTATATAATATATATATATTTATTATATATTATATTATTAATATATATATATATATATTAATATACCGTTATATATGTATGCACTAGTATATACAAATACATATACGCCCACGCTAAGGCGGTGGTTTAGTCTCAGTGGCGCACGGAGCTTTTCATGATGTCTGATTGCGGACGGGGGGGAGGGAGAGTAGGGAGGAGAATGGAGGTTGAGCGAGACGGTCGGGGGGGGTCGAGAGAAGAGGGCGGGGGGTGGAGGGAGAGAATGGAGTGCGAGGGGCCGTGGGATAAGGGGAGAGGGGGAAGAAGGGGGGGGTGAAAGCGCCTTTGGGGACCCGAAGAAGACGGAGAGGGGATGAGGCGAGGAGTTGGGAGTGAGTGGGGGGGGGAGGTTTGAGAGGGGTTGGAATTAGGGGTCGGGGGGAAATAGGGAGGCGGTATGATTATGTCCTCTCCCCGAGAGTGTAAGGCTAAATTGAAAGGAGTGAAAAAAACGGCTTTGAAGGAAAAAGGAAGAGCAGTCGCGGAATTTCTGGTCCCCCGCCGCCTACGCCGCCCACACCCTCGCCTCCCCCTCTATGCCTCTCTCATCTCCCGTTAATGCAATGGAGCGGTACTGCCTCCGCTTCTTGCCCCGTTTTTTCTCGTGTATGGGCGCGCGCGCGTGTGTGTGTGGGTGGGTGAATGGGGAGGGGGTGCCCGATAAAAGAGAAGTGGAGGCGTGGGGGGAGGGTGGTCTAGGAGTTGAGGGGAGGCAGGATATTTTTATTTATTAAATAAAGAGCCCCAGGAATATTTCTCCCCTCTCCTCCCTCCACCTCCTCCTCGAGTGCTCTCTGCAAATTCCCTCCTCATCTCATCTCCCCCGACTCCACCCTGAGAGAGGGAGAGAGAGCGCGGCACTGGAAAGGGGAGGAGGGTTGGAAAAAAATTTGGAAGGAAAAAAAATAAAATAAAGCAGACGAGAAACAGAGAAATGACGCCTTTTCCATTCCCGCTGAATTTTTTTTTCCTCCCGCACTTCTCGGCGCTCTCATCTCATTTATTTCCTCGGAAATATTGCCCTTTCAAACGGGGATGCAAGTTAAGGGAGGGAATGCGATTTGTATGAAAACAAATTGGGGAGATATGGAGGGATTGAAAATAGTATCGGGAGAGTGTGGGTGGGTGCGAAGGGGAGGGGGGCGTCGGGGGTGCATGGGGGTCGCTCGTCGGTGTGTGCGTGTGCGCGCATCAGTCTGTGCCCTCGCCCTCTCTCTTTTAATATCATCAACTCTCGGCCGGCGGCGTGCGTGGTTGTTGTTCCCTCCCCCCCCTGCCCCCCACCCCCTTCATCCCCCCACTCCTCCCTTTTTTTCTTCTCCTCCGTCGTGCGGAATGAAGTCATCCTCGGGATTGGTGGAGCGTGGGACGCGGGGCGGGGGGGGGGAGGGTCGGGGGCGGGGGTGGTGAACTGCAAGAATAAGGGAGGATATAATAAGATGGTCTCAAAAATAAAGGAAAAGGATGTCTTTATTTCGTGATATTTGGCGGAATTGTGTCCCATTCTGCTTTCGCCCTTCGCTCGGCGCTTCTCTTGGTTTTTCCCGCCCCCACCCTCCACACATATCCCTCCCTCCCCCACCACCCCGACCCACCCCCCTCTACCCTCCCTCCTATCCCCTCCGAGAAATCTCGCGCCAAAGTGCATCATTTGCTCGACTCCTTTGGCTGTTGCTGTGGAGGGACGACATTTTCATGCTGAGACGGAATGTTTTAAAGATGAAGTAGTTTTTTTTCGGCCTTTCTATATTGAATTGGTCGAGGATTTCTGTGTGTGTGTTTCGGAAGAAGTTTTCGTCGTATACTTCTCATCTTCTCATAGAAATGAATTGAAACAATGGACTTCGTTTTAATTTCATTAGTGATTCGTTCACATATAGATTAATGTAGATTATTTCCATAGCTTTTGTCCTAAAACTATTTTTGAAAAGATGAACCGAATAGCCATTAAATTTTCTGAGTCTAGAATTTTCATTTGTTTGATGCAATGCGTATAATCCAAGTGGACATTCAATGAAAGGCGTTCCCATCTCTGGACACAATATTGAAATCATCTCATCTTTTCGAAACTGAATTTGCGGTAACCTAAAGGTTTTCAAATTATGATTCGTATTATTCTTGAAATAGAAGAGGATTGCTTTTGATAACTGAGTTCACCGTTAAATATATACCAAAAATATTATATAAAAAGTAAATGTATCAGGATTGCCATTTTTCTGAATCTTTTTTTCCAAATTGAGACTTTAGAGACACTAGCAAACAAAAATAAATAAAGCAAGGAAATTTTGTCGTAGCACTTTGTTTTCCACTGTTGTTACAGTTTATTTTTGTCGAGGTACACGGGTTGCGTTGTAGCCCGCCATTCCCATCACCATCTTCAACCAATGCTCGCTTGAAATCGCCAGTGAAATTTGAGGTTATTATTTAAGGTGATATTTTTCAGTTCAGTCACACATAATTTAAAGTTCCTCTTGTAAGTTAGTTGCTTATCTGTGAGAATAGATAAAGAAATAATGCCTTGTGTGGAAGTATGTTAACTAGGCTAGGATTTTTGAATTAGACGATTTCAACTCTCTGAAGATTCCTTTTTATTTACTTTGTGTTTTGTTAACGACAGTCTTGTTTAACCTCCTTGTTCGTCCCATCATTCGCGGCTGGCCCGTCCTCGGTTTTCATATTCCCCTTGCTCAATACAAATCACATACCCTGCTCGTTTTTTTCACTTGTACGATACCTTCTTCTCCATTTTACTACGTTCAATACACTCTCTCGCAACTCTAACAATCAACGAAAGCATTCTCTGCATCTCCCAGCATTTCCACGAAACGCAAACGTTTATCAGGAATGAAGTCTTTGAGAGTATCTTCACAAATCTTTGGCTATGCCGCTATTTATTTCCAAAAAAGGGGAATAACAGATGCATCAATGAAAAGTAAAAACTAAGTCCCTAAACGATTGAAGGGTAAACCCACGCAACGATTTGTTCCTAAAGATTACACTCCGATGATATTGCTGGCAATTTTTTATCAAAATTATTGTAGAATGAAAGTAACATTTATCAACTTAAATTATTTGGTCCCCGCAATCCTAAGTACTATTGACATACTTTTTTTTCTTGGCCTCATCACAGTAATCTTGACAACGTGGACTATGCTGGACCACAATTTGAACGAAATTGTACATTAAATCAAGAATGGACCTTAAAGGTATGAAATTATAAATGTTTTATGCATACATGAATGAGTGCTTGCTACTAATTTGTTAAATATTCTGTAGATACGAACTTTCTGTTTTTGGTACATCCTGTATTGCATTGAATTCTAACACCAGAAATTTGACGGGAGAATGGAACCTTGTTGATATGCAGACTTCAATTCTAGGTGTAGTATGATAAGGTTCGGCCGGCGACGGAATGAATGCCCGACGGATGCGTGATCGTGTTCCAAGATACGATTTCTGTTTATGCCACGTCCGAAACTACACTTCCGTTTCATTTTTAGCGAAATTTGAAATATTGAAGTCCCTGTCTGCCCATCCACCGGCAATGAAACTAACGGTAAAGGGGTCACTTTTTATTTTATTTTCGCGAGGTGGCCTCTGGCGCGTTAGTCACATTTCCGTGACGCTAGTCGCCACCGACCAATCATGTGAGGAGGATGACATTTTTTCTATTTGACCGAAAAACTCATTTTTTCCCTGATAAGTTACACATTGAAGTGGGTTTCAGTCGGGTGGCATCGGTACATTTTTATTGTCCCCGAAAGATAAATCACTAGCTAGCCAGCTAAAATATAACGAATCAGCATTTGTGAAGGTGTTGAAAACTTGTACTTAAACGGACTTAAAGTTAGTATCGGTAACACTCACAGGAACAGTGGGATAAAGGGATAATTTGCGGATTGCAAATTTAAGTTCACCTTCGTTTTTTCAAGATATACATAAAAATATACGGAGGAATTTCTGTTCAACTGAATGCTTCTTGTAGGTGTAATATATACCCAGAAGAAGAAATCAATCGAACGTCGAAAGATAAATTCACTACGAAATTCACTTCTACCATTTTGCAATTAATAAAATGTTTGAAACTTATTCTTCCCTGTTCCGTATGTCATATCATTTCCTTTTTCTCTTTAAAGAACAAAATTCCGCATCCCTTATCCAATGGTTGGGGAGGAAGTGAGGAATAGGTCGCGAGTGACACCGCAAAGTTTCCGCGGGGGATGGAGTGATATGTGACCTCCCCTTTTACGCTGCGGCCCCCTTTCATTTTACGGGGGTCTCATTTCTCTTTCTCCCCCACTCCACCCCCGACTCTCCTCCATCCCTGACCCCCCCCCCCGTCCCCCCAATGAGGATGGGGAGGGTGGGGGGAGGGGAGGGAAATGCGTGGCGAAAAGAAATGTTTGGAAGGCTGCTCTGAGGTCCTGTTGCTATTAGAAAATTAATCCGTCAATAATCGTCCGCGTACTACATTATTCTAATTCTTTATGCAGAGAATTTTATATAAAATTCTAATTCAAATCCTAATTTTTGTTTTCAGAAGTATCAATTTCATTCTCATTATATTGTATCGCATTGTTATATATTTTTAAATTAATTATTTTGTAGGGTTGTGTGTAGATTATTATATTATTTTTTTCAACTTATTCTGCCGTTTAAAGGCAGTTCCTGGATCGGGCGGCTGTTCCCCGTAATTCGCTTACGGTGAAAACGCAATATATACTTAGTGTTTCATTCTGTATCACCTCGGCATTTCCATTCTCGATGAAGCCATTTTAAAACGTGCGATAATGTCTAGGAGAATTCTTTGAAATAAAGACAGAAATATCTTTGAGATAAAGTATGTTGTTTTTATTTAGACTGCATTATTTTAAACGGCAGTCGGAGAATATTGCAAATCCTTATGATCTGTAACAAATGAAAACTACCTTGTGAGGTCAACCACGAGATTCCTCATGTGTATTTCCTTAAATTTCTCATTTTATGTCCCGAAGAAAGAGAATAGTGAAACAAAGTTCATAGCCTGCCGTCTGGCACATGCGTGATTCGAGTGATTGTGTCCTTATCTATTGCATACGTTCGGGGTAATAAAACCATTTTTTTTCCCTTTCATTTCCCCGTTCAATTTCATGAATCTTCGCGCACCATTCATTCTCGCGCCCAAATCCTCGAACTTAAAATCACTCAGCGCCTGCGTCGCACAAACATATCCCATTTGAAAAAGGGGAAACATTCTCTTTAAGCCCGCATAATAACGCGGATGTATCATCTGTTTGTTTCGGATTTGGTGAAGATTCCCCCCGAAGCGACAGTGCGGTTTTCTCAAGACCTTAAAACTCGGAGAAACACCCCTTTTCCCGGAGTGCGGAATGGGGTGCAGGGGGAAGGAGGTGTGGGGGAAGGGGGTGTAGAGGGAAGGGGGTGTGGGGAGAAGGGGGGTCGTTCGGGCGTGGATTTGTGCGAGGCAGAAAAGCGCTCCTCCGTCAGCGCGCAGTGGGAGGCGTGCGGGGGAGGGAGGGCGGAATGGCGGGGGTAGGTGAGGGGGTTGGAGGAGAGGACCGGTAGACGGGATAAGTGTGACAAATGACGGTGAAACTCCGCTGTCGCCTAGCAATGATTGAGCGTAGCTCAGAAGCCAGGGAGAGGGCGGCTGGGGTGTGGCGGGGGCTGAGGGGGTTGAGGAGGGAGAGGGGGCGAGATAAATGAGAAGACTGATGAAGAGATCTGCGGGGGGGGGGAGAGACCTGCGTGGGTGAAGCGGTGGATTGTGGGGCGGTCTGGGGCGGAGGAGTGGGGCGGCGGGGGAGTGAGTGGGTCGTGTCTTCTCTCGAGGGAGGAGATGGATGAGAGTGCGGTCCGTGTGTATCACGCCGCTGGTTTAGTGCCACTCAGTGCGTGCGGCCACAACCCCGTCCCCCCCCGCCCCACCGCCCCCCCACCACCCCACGCCGTGCGGGGTTCTCCTCTTTAGGAGTCCTCGAAACATCGTTGGGAGCACACGAGGACATGTCAGGCGCCTCGTGTTTCCATGGCGCCTCTGCCAGGCATCACTCCCGAACGATATCCTCGCTCATGTCCCGAAAGTAAGACTTGTTCAAATGGGATGGAGGGAGTGGTTCTCGGGAGTGTTTCTTTTATTTACGACTGGAATGTAGAGCCGATGTTTTAATTCGTTTTAACATTTCGACGATCAGTTTCCCCTTTGGTTTTAGTAGATGAGGGACGTAGTAGTCCAGTGAGTAGAGCGGTTGCCTACTGACCGAAGGGCCTGGATTCGATTCCCGGGCATCTTATCTAGGCAACCTCAGCTCCACCCATAGCTGGCACAGGGAAAGAAACTGGCACCCCTACCCTGACGTGTGAATTTTGACGGCTTAGTATTGGGTGAATTCTTATCATCTACCAAACCGACCTTCGTGTTGATGGATAACTGTAATTACTATAGTAGCTGACTCAGTTTTACGTTTTTTGTAACGGATGGAGGCGGATTATATTCAATTATAATTGATTTTATAATTTGACCCAATCATAAATTGATGCACGCATGCATAAACATCTCTGGTCAATGTGTTTGCAAAAATGCTTTCTTGAGGAAGAATCAAGTGACATTATCATATTCTTAAAGATATGTAATAGAAAAACGATAAAAAATGAAAAGGATTTAAAATACTCAAGTCGAGCATTCGACCGATGGAGTGATGAGATGCCTAAAGACAGAATTCAGTGGATGACCGCGAAAGATTCGAGAATATATTTCCACCACGCAAACCGTGGTTAGCAAATGTTTGCTTCTCCAGTCATCCGGGATGAAAAGCAAACTGCTTAGATTGGCGAGATCGGTGATTAAATTGGCAAGCATGTAAATTTGTATGTAAATATTTGTTGGTAGCGGATAGTAGACACCTCGCAATTATTCGCCACCCAGTCGATTCCCCCTCCCCCCCGATACGGATGGGTCCTCCGCCGACCCTCCACCCCCCGGGGGCCTATCCCCCTTGGCTCCGTCCTGCAAGCACACTTTCTTCGCGTGATTGAGCCGGGGAAAGATGGCCCCCCCTTCCCACGCGCGCCCCTGCCCAAGGGTGGAGGCAGACGGATGCAGATAGCGAAGCGACGTGGTAGGCGCGTACGTAGCAGGAAGGGATGAAGAGGAGAGTGGGAGGGGAGGGCCGGATAGATAAAGGGCGAGCGGAATTGACTACGTACTCCGTGTAACAAATGAGGGAGAGGAGGAGATAAGGGCGAGAAGGCTCTACCGAGAGGAGGAGCATAGGACGACTGCTGATAGGAGGGCGAAGGGTGGTTGACGCGGGGGGGAGAAGTGTAAGTGCATCACACCTAAACGAATATTATATGTGTGTGTGCATATATGAGTAATCAACTCGAAGGTCGGTTTGGTAGGTGATGGTAGAGTTCGCCCAGTACTAAACCCTATACGGCGTGTGAAATTAACACATCAGGGTAAGTGGGCCAATGCCTCTACTTGGGCCGGTTATGGATTCCCAGGAAGACCTGGGAACCCGAAAAATCACATAGCTTGGGTGGAGCTGCAAGTGCCCAGAGAGGCTTGCCCGTGAATCGAACTCGGGCCCTCAGGTCAGTATTCCAACGCTCTACCCACTGGACTACCGCAACTCACATGTATATAAAAACTTCGATTACAACTATGTGTTTAAATTTTGTAATCAATGTTCATATATATACGTAATTATATATATTTAAATATATATATATATATATATATATATATATATATATATATACATATAATTAATTCATTCTTGAGCGTGCTCCATTTCCTATTTTTTCAAATTAATGTGACGGTAGACGTAGTGCGTCGCCGTGTTGGTGGCATTTATTTGAACGTTCGCATTCATGTACCTAATATTAGAATGGCTCATGAATCGTGAAACACGAAAAAGCATTAGAGCACACAAAACAAGGATGTGGCTCTATTTAAATAGACTCATGTATGGGGAGCGGAGGCGCGTACTCTATTCTTTCAGGTTTTATATGTGCAAGGAAACATTTTTTACGCTTGTTATCTGCTCGATTATACCTTACCCACAATTTCTGTGTTTAATGTGTTCCTATCCCTTTTTCTTATATCAGAATCCAAGTGAATGAATGTGTTCACCATGTGGTGGTTTTCGTGTTTGAATCTGTGTGTGTGTGTGTATACACATATACATATATATACTTGTATGCATACGTACACAATAACATGGGCCCACACACACACATACTGGCGGTCGAGGTCATATCTGCGGAAGGGCGAAGACGGTGTGTGGTTGTTGGAGGGGGGGGATGAGCAGTGGGGATTGGGTTCCGCTAAAGGAGTCGTTGTTGAGGGCGGAGGAGGATATGGAGTCGCCGAGGCTCGGTGTGGGGGAAGGGAGGGGGAAGGAGTGAGAGCGGAGGCCGGGCGGGGGGCGGATGGGCGAGGAGAGAGAGGGATTCAGAGGCCGCTGTTCTCCCGCTTTGTAGGTAGGTGGGGGTCCTCCTCTTTTATAAGGAATCAATATGTTAAAATCAGTGTCGCCAACCCTAAAGGACGTGTTCACGCCACCCTTATGTAAGTGGAGACGCCGGGGTGCACTTATTCTGGGGGAAACTTTTCCCGCCGCGACACTTCAAAAATAAAATCACTTCCAACTCACGTGCTCCAAGAATATCCCCTTTTGAAACTCACGCATGCAAAATTTTGGCAAAACACCTTCAAAGATGCACACAATTAATTGCTATTCTAGTTCGGGTTGTGTCTAAGTGACGATCATCGAGGCAGTTATCAAATCCTGAATGAAAAGAATTTTGTTTTTCCACCAAATTGATATTTACAATGAATGGTGGCGTGAATTTGGGTTTATGATAGAATAAACTATATGACGGAGTTGTGCTACATCTATTCTTTTCGTTGAATTTGCTGTCATAGTATGGCAAATGTTCCTGGATATTAAATGTATCCCGATTCATCACTTAGCTCTGTTCCATGGCGTTATGATTTTGAGTGCTATTGCTTCGAAAATGCGCGTCCTCTTTTCGCACTTCTAGTAGCGAATTAAACGGAAGGAACGAAATTAGTGATAGATATCTTAAAAAGAGATGAAGAAATGTTTTAACCGTAAAAATTTCTTCCGCAAAAAAAACGATCGTTTCCATTTATATCCTAAGTCAGTATGCTGTTACAAACTGAATGGATTTTCAATGAATGTTCAGTTTCTTTTTCAGTATGAAGCAATTTTTCCTGGTATTTCAACTCTATATGCGTGTTCCGTTATGGATGTACTCTTTAATGTTTCGAAATAGTCATTGGGCGTGGATATGGATATCAAATACTTTAAACAATATTTTTGACGCCACTTACGTTATGACCAGATTTATCTTGGAGTATCAGATAGAATGAGTATTTCAAAACATCTTGCCAAATTAAAATTCTCCTTTTCCAATCAAATCGGTTTATATTCCACTAAATTACTCCACCTCTATCGATAACCTGTTCCAATTTTTATTTTAATGAAACCAATGCTTGGATTCTTAGTATTTCAAGATATCTTATTCGATGCTCAGATGAATTGTTTGAGGAGGATAACTTGATGGTTCAAACCATTTACTTATCTGGTTTATTATAGCCGATGCTATGATGCCATAAAAGGTTAATTTGCTTAATATTTTGACTTTTACACACTCTTCAATTAATGTTTTTATTCCGAGGTGTGTGTGTGTGTGGCTAATAGCCTTAATCAAGTCTGGAATTCCTCACTTTAGGAACCAATTAAAATTTGCGCCGACGACGACGACGACTCGAACGGTGTGCTAGACGCTCTTTCTCGTTCACCAGCGAAACGTTTTAAGTGTCGTTCGAGTCATTCGAAGGAATCGTACATTTTTGATGAAAAGCGTGGGGCTCCCAATTGGTGGTAGGGCTGGGGGGGCCCCTGGGGGTGGGTGTTTGGGGGTGGTGCAGTGTTGAATGGGAGTGGGGTGGGGAGCCCAAAGGGGGGGCGGAGGGAAGGGGAGAGAGAGAGAGAGAGAAAGAGAGTGGTGGCGCTCATAACGCTGCATAAAGTGGAAACTTTTACGAGTCATTTTGCGCCGGTGGCCGTTATTCCGAGGGAATAGTTGGTCATTTTCAGGTAACTGCTTGAGATGGCAATGAAGCGAGGAAGATAAGGTTTTCACTGCATTGCCGGGATATGACGCAAACTACAATTGCGACGATATTCACTCGGCTACCTTCCCCTTTCGATTAAAATAACGACTGTTGCCGTAGTAGCACCCCCCAAAAGCATTAAAAATATGTAAAACATTTCGACCATATTAGACGCCATCACTCCGGTAGTTAATCATGCAATTTCTGTAGTGAATAGTTTCGACTCAATTAGTTAAATAAAGCTTTTCCGTTAATTTTCACATCCTTCCTCAGCTTTTATTTTTTTTCTCTTTGAGACAATTTAGTCAAATATGAACAGAAAATATCCCTGTGCACTTTAAAAAAAATAATTTAGTGCGCTATTCAATTTTAGATATAGGTCGCATGAAATGATGACGTTGAAATTCGTTTCAACGGGACTCAAGAGTCTCATTAATAGACTTTAGCAAAAGACGTCCAGTAAAGGCGCATGAGGTGACTACTTTTTGGGGTCAATAAACTTCGGGATAAATTTTAAAAATATACTGCTTCAATTAGAGTTTTTAGGAAGAAAATTCCACAATGTTTTCAACACTCCGTATCAAAATAATAAAATAGGGGTACATCTTGGTGGAGCTAATTTCTAAATGCGTAATTTGAAAACAGACTTAACTGCCGACTGGGGCCAAGACAGCGGCCAGGGAATCAAAAGAATTTTTCCATACTTTAGTGATATAAGTGATTCTTGGTTAAATAAAAGCGTAAAATTTAACATTTTAAGTATATAAATACTTATTTATATTAAATATAATAATTTCAAATGTCTTGTGCGATATAAAACTATGTCCTGTATGCATGATCTAATACTACCTTTTCACGTAATACGCTCTAAATAAATCAAAACGATCTTATAAAAATGGACCTCTGTGATCTTATGGTTATCATAAAATATGTAGACTTCATTAACATACTTTGTTAACTAAAACTTCTTTTTCAGCGATATATTTTGATGTTTCAGTTCCAAAATCAAACTAATTGACGAACATTATATTTAATTCATTAGACGTTCATTCATAGTGTCTGGTGCCAATAATAATGCTTACACATTCACTTCAATTTGCCTAAGAAGTGATCATCAAGTATCAAAGGAAGCGCTTATTTCAGAATACTACGAAAAATATATTTTTGTTCAAATATGAAAACATCGTATTTCCAACACTTTTACTTTTTTCGATGTTTTCATAGATACAGTCAGAATTTATGATGGTAAAATGTAATTATCCACTGAAAATATCAAAAAGTATTTCATTCGAAGTGTTGTGCATCACCTCATTGGTTTGATAAATGGTTTCAGTAGATTCATTTCCGAAACGACAACAAAATTTTTTGTAAGTAAATTTTCATTTGCTGCCTATCTTATGTCAAAATTTGGAATTTCCATATGAATGAGATTTTGAAATAACAGATACAGGGAAATAGAAATGCCGTAAATTGGAAATATTTTCAATACTCTCTGATTTTTCAACAACTATTATGAATGACTCTCTGTCGTTAACTTAAGAATAGCGTGTACTTAGTCCCCACTCAGCCCCACCCACGTATTCCCGCATCAAGTTTCGGCGCCTCCTCGGCGCCTGGCGTCGTGAGCCGAAGGTGGCGCTCCACTGTTACCGCTCGCGATCAGCGTCGCGCGAACGACTTCCCACGAGATGGCGGCGATGCGATGCTCTCTCGAATGGGCGGCGGCGTGGAGGTGGTGGGTGGGTGGCACGGCTGCAAAGTCCAGGGGCCCCATCCACATCCCCCTCCCACTCCCCCCTGCAGCCCCTTGCAGCATCAAAACCTCACGGCAATTATCCACGCGTTGCCTAATGAGCACTCGACGCCATTAAATGCTCCCTCTAACAACGACCGCCTCCTTAAGAGAAGCCAACACGGCCATAATATAATGCCTCTCTACTTCCAGCCCCATCCCCCCTATTTCCTCCGCCGGCTACCCCCCCCCTCCGGCACACCCCCTCTGCACACCCCCGCACGCAGTGCTCCCTCCGTTCCATCGCTCGCACTCCATCACGGCAGCGTGTGCGGGGCGAAGGAGCAAGTTTTAATCACCCTCCTCCTTACACATCCCCCGACCCCACCCACTCCTCCCTCGAAAGAGGCTCCCCTTGAACTCGATCCTCTTCCGCACCCTCCCTTCCCCTCAAGTTGCAGCCAATGAGGATCATTCTCTCTCTTCCTCTCTCTCTTTATCTTTCTATTCATCTACATCTGCTATTTGGCTTCCGAGAGGCACATCCACCGGCGCGGGGTACAGGGTGTCGCGGCAACCCCCGCCCGCCGGTTCGAAGGAAGGGGAGGGTAGAGTGGGCGGAGGGAGACTCGCCTCGAGTAGGTCGTAGGTAATCGGTTTAAACTTCATCAATTACCGTAATTTTCCTGATATGATGAGCATTTACTTGAGGCAGAGCGCCTCCAAAAAGTTTGCGTACGTGTTTTGCAAGGAACATTTTAGCGAACAGAGCCTTTTTTGGGGGAAGGGATGAATTCATTTTTTTTCTTCAGTAACAGGTTTCGCACTAAATTGCTCTTTATTGCGCAGTCAAAAAAACATTTATGTGAGAAAGGTTTATCGTGAAACATAATTTCAGAAGTATTGTGTGGTTTGGTGCTCCACTTAGAAAATAAAAAAATTCCATTATGTTATTTAAACTTTAGAAAAACTAAGATTTTTTGTAGTATTTTATGCTAAAACAGTATTTCTATCACCTCTATATGAGTATTTTAGTACCCATTGTTTCTCCTGTTAATCGATTGATAGAAAGATATGCAATAATATTTAGATAATAGAACCCATATACATACCTCAAGTGTAAAACAATTAAGTTACGCGTATAGGCGCACTCCGTCATTAATTTCGACAGGCAGAGTCATTACACTCTCCTTCATTACTTTCTACAAACAGGGTAAAAGTTGGTAAATTAAAGTGGTTTGAAAAGGGTAATTGTCGTCCAAAATCATTTTTCCTAGAATTATTGAGCGATATCGTTTTTTGGTCACTCATGGTTATCTTTTACTTTTTTATTTTTTAAATATGAAAAGAATGTCAAAATTCATAGAACTTGTAGCATGCCTGGAAGAAAAAGGTCCGCATCACATTGGTGCGCTTCGCGTGCGTCAGATTCTCCAGTAAAAGTCGAAGGGATAAACCGAGGCATGATCAAAAATAACAACGGCACGTATTGTAGGCGAACCATTTTAACCCTTGTTTAATTTACATCTCAATGGAAGAAAAGGGGATGTCCGTCCCAAAGTGAAAAAGGGGGTGATATCGAGGGGAGACGTTCTCCCCCCCCGAGCGAGCCGCAGTTAGGTCCCAACCTGGCGCCAAAGTGGCCCGCGGGCGCAAACGTGCGGAAGTGGTTGGGAAGGGGGGGAGGGAGTGCGCCCCGTTCGTTTCTCTCACGGAGATATCGCCCCGCTCCATCTCCCTCGACTCCCCCCGCGATTTAAACCTTCGGCTTGTCGCGATTCCACCCACGCAGTTTGGCACGTCCAATTACTCTCTCGTCTCCTCTCCATTCGCCCCACGTCCCCCTCCCTTCCTCCTCGCCACCCACGCACTAAATCCGATGCCCAGGGCACGGCGACGGGGGAGGGAGGGTCGAGGGGGCGGGAGGGAGAAGCTTCGCCGGGAGGAAGCGCGTCGAGGATTACGCCCTCCCGTGCAGACGAAAAGACTCGGAATGGCCGAGGCACGGCGCGGTAAGGGGGTAAAAGGGGTGGTGGTGGATAGCCGGCAATCTCGCAATTTGTCGGTGCTGGCGCGTTTTACGCCGATTCCCGTGGATATATCCCTGCCGCTTTAGTGAGAAGGGGAGAGACTATTGCGGAGAAGGGGGTCGGAGGGAGGACAGACGAGAAGGGACTCGCATGTCGCCCATTTTCCCTTTGCTGACGGAAAAGGGGAATGAACTCATGAGGAGTGGGCAAATGAGGCAGCAGAATGAGCCGTCAGTCGAAAAGTGGAGGGAGTATTTCATGAGGTGTCGATCGACGAGAAAAGAAAAGCAACCGGCCCCTTCACATGATGAGAACATGATATTAATCAGATGCTTAGACTTGCATCTTCGAATCACAATGGGTTTTTTTAAGTACCCTCGGAACAGGATATTAAGCGTATCACTGAGTTCCCCGAAAAACTTAATAAATTCATAAATTTTAGACCTAAAATTAATTTTGCATATGTAAAAACCGTGAAATGCTCCGACAAGAGAGAAATACAAACTTGTCCTTAATTAACTTGATTTATTTCTTTTCTCCTGGTAAGATTTTACTTTAAATATTTCGATGAAACAGGTATTAGAATTCAGTTTGAAAACATTCATTTCAGCCCTTAAAACAGTAAGAAACCTGATAGATCTCCCCAAATTTTTTTGCCATAAGATGTCACGCGTGTGATGTAATCGTTCGTACCGTAATAAAGTTTGGTGAAATCAGAAAAGATTTTTTGCTCTAATTCCTCATTGTTTCGTGTGTCGTGATGCAATCGGTTTTCGAATTTCTTAAGTATTCGGATTCTTGCACAAGTATGGTGTGGAGAGCACTTTAAGTAGGTTTTGTTACTGAGATCTTCACGCATTGACGACTTGCTTGATCATAGGTTGATACCGACGCCGGGTTTCTTCAAACCGTGGGAAATCCTTAGAACCTTGACTACCCCCTGGCTCTTCGCAAAGATACAAGCGACCCCGGCTGGCTCCCCTGGAAGTGGCGGCAGCATCGCTCTACCGCAGCTGATGAACTCTGCGGGGGGCGAGGAGGACGGGGAGGGGCGGAGTGGGTCAGAGGATGTGCCGAGGGATGGAAGGTGGAGAGAACGGTTGTTGTCGCCGTTCCTTATCCCACAATCACCGCATCGCAATATCGTCTCTTCATTTTGAGAATAGTCGGCTGATACCGTTTGGCGACGAAAGTGGGCACCTTGATCCAAACGCCAACGACTTAATCGTGTCCCCGTTATATTCATGCGGGGATAAGTGGATGAGAAAAGGCAGAGTGGGGATCGAACGTTGGAGGAATTGAAGGCGAGAGATTGGGTAAATGGTTTTTTGCACGCGTATTGGCATAGAGGTAGCGGGGAGGGACGTTAGGGAACTCAGGGAGTAGGGCTGTCTTTCGCGGAAGGGAAGGGTTTTATGCGGACTCCAAGTGGTTTGAGATTTGCATGAGATACGCAGGAGATAGCTTGATGATTCGCCCGCCTCCCTTCACTCCTCCCCTCCTGCCAACTCTCTCTCCCTCCCCCCGCCCCTCCGAACAATGGTTGGCTTCCGGAAATCCGTGAAATGGTGTCTCTCGCTCTCTCTCTCACTGCGAGGTGGCGTCTTCGTATTCGCGTGCCTTCGTGCGTTTGAACCTACGCCGTCATTTGACCGAGAAAGGTGCGGGAATGTAATTTCTTTCCCCCTCAAACATTCGTTTTTTTCGCACCCCTCTCCCTCACACACACACACACACACACAGGTTTGCGAATCGGCGCGAGGGCCCACATCCGAGGGCAAATGCGGGAATCGATTCATCCTCAATGAACTAAGAATCCCGTGAGGTCAAAATCATTTTCAAAGTTCATTCCTATGGACGGAGTAAGGTGGAATAGACGTAGCGGGTCTCGATAAGTAGAGTGAGCGAGAGGAAGATGCCGTAAAAAAAGCCCGGGATCGGTTTTGCGGCGTTCCATTACGTATGTCATTAGGTTTTTGTTTCTTTGTGGCACTTTGGATGACCAAGGGGAACCGACAAAAGCATTCACGGAGAAACAAATGGCACCCCCCTTATCAAGGGTGAAATCAGTGAAGGAAATATGCTCGGTGAGTGTGCCATCGTGCTTCCAATCTAATTGATAATAATGCATATTGCCTTTTCTTTGGTGCTGTTAATATCTCGAAAAGAGCCCTGAATAGTAATAATTACAAATAAGTTTAATATTTTATAAGTGTTTCACAATAATTCCCACGCTTGGTTTAAATTGGCTTTAATCACCAATTGATTGGTAATTCAAAATGAATGCCGTGGACAACAAGTAAGTTACTCGTAATAATAAAGTATGGTAAGAAGTTAAATTAGAAAAATTGGTGAGGACTGCGGAGGGAATCAATAGAGGCAATTCAACCTTGGTCTGTCTCTCCTGGAAGAGTAAAAAAGTGTGAAGAGGTGGAATAGTGGACTCTTGCGCTATGCAGTTAACCCATGGGCTTGAAGCTTGTAAAGTTTCCTTTGTTTAGATGTCCGATTAGGGAATGGAAATGATCACGACAGGAAAAGTCACGGCGCATAAACGAACATGCAATGAGGTACTTTATGCGTGGGAGGAGGTCATTCGGTTCGAGATAAGTCATTTTCAGGAAAAGGTGTTGGCAAAATGCTCTATATATCAAACGTGACCCTACGTTTCTTTCCATTTCGTCATCTAAGTTCCTCAGTTTGCGTTCATGAGCGAATGTGAAGTAAAATGGGAGACCAGTGTAGCTGTGATAGCGCCAGTTTATTTCCATCGGTGCCCGTGCATGTGATGGTGATTCTATTCTACAATTTAAAAAATCATTTATTCCATGATTTTTATATTGTAATACGCGTAGTTTCTTATTGTCAAGATAGGTAGGCGTAATCATTCATTGTGTCAGCATTTCTTGCGATATTTTGTAATACTTAGTTTTCGAACGCTATTCGCACATGAATTGTTGATACATAATTGGTTGGTGAATAGAATTCAAAGGAGATCCAGTCACCCTTGGAATATCGTGCTTGAGAGTACAGGATGGGTTTTTATGCTTTGGGATGGCGTTTTAATTCTTTGAACTTTATACTCAAGGTTCACTTGGGAAATGGAAATAGTGCGGAAGAGACGCATTTGCGACACTAACTGTAAAAAAACGTGATGCAGCGTGTCACGGAAAGCTGTCACGCAGCTCTACCTTCGAATTCCATTAAATTTCCCGTTTACTCAGAGATCAGCAAGGAGGGTGGCGCTTCCCGGAGCCGAGGCATTTGCGGAGGCAGGGCCGCCGCTCAAAACCTCGGCATCCGCTGCGTGAAATATTCTTCCAGCGTCCCCTTAATCTCGCCCCGCGCGGCCTCATCGGCCAAAGCCGCGCCGCCGTCTCCCCAAACGCAAACCGCCCCCCAAATCGACGAGAGCGGATCATCTCTCCCCCAATCCCTCACACTCCCCGCCCCCTCCAGGCCTCCAGCGGCCGGCGGACACGCTCCTGCCCCCCACCCTCCACCCCCCAAGGTGTGGGCTCGCCACGTCGCCCCTCCCCGTATCTCTCTATCCCATCTCTCTCCTATCCCACCCTATTTCCCTATTTCGGAGATGGATCTCGTGTTGACTGCGTAGTAATCCTTTTATGCGTTGCAAGTTTCACCTCGTTAGCGGCAACAGTCGCCAGATGTGACCCCCCCTCCCCCCCATCATCCTTCTGCCACACACCAACCCTGCCCTCTCTTCCACGGACTCCTCTCCGCCGCCTGCCTGCTCCCCATGTGGCTCCCTTCCACCCCCCCCCCCGCTGATGCAAACACACGCGAACACACGAAAGGGTACACCCATTGCTGCATCCCCCTTTCGCCCCCGCCCTCCAGGCCCTGGAAAGGGGTGGGGGTGGGAATTGGGAGATGGGACAATTCGACGTCCGTTGTCAGTCAAAAGCGTCGCGAGCATTTGGGCCGGGATGCTGCGTGTGTGTGTGTGTGTTACGCCCGTGTGACCCACGTTTGTCTCCCCCCTCTCCCCGGCCTACTTCTTCCTGCCCCCCCTCCTCAAGACCGGGTGACGGAATGAAAACACTTTTTCGAAGGTTTTTGCACGGTTGAGAACGTGGGATGGAGACTCCGGAGAGTAGGAGTTCGAGGGACAGCGGCAGTGGTGGACCGACAGGACTATCACGCGTCTCCGTGCGAGACGTTGCCATAAAGTCTGCAACTACGAGTTTTCACGCCCATTATTTCAGAAAATGTTCTCATTGACTTGCTTCAATTCTATAGTTGGAGTTTGGGAAACAGAGAAAATATTTTTTATTTAAAACTTGTACTGCCAGCTAATGAAATGTTGAAAACATCATCGAGTTTGGTAATAGCATGACCCACTTCGTATGACACCATTAACGTAAACCGTCAAAACCCCAAAAAGGCAGTTTGAAAACAGTTAATGATCGTTGTGTTACCATTATTATTAATGCCTAATTATTGGAGCTTGCTGTTTAGAATCGTTACTAACATACACTTTCACATTAATTAACCATATATATTTTAATTAGTATATATAATTAAAACAACTATTGCTTACGGGTGGGCATAATTACCTTCATTTTATACACTCTGCAAGTAAGAGCCCATTATTTTGTATCAGATTCCACAATTTTTTCGATCATTATCACTCTGATAATTACAACCTGAAATTTAGTGTACACTTCAACAGCGAGGTACGACGAAGTAATCGGTTCTGCAGGTTGGTAATTCTGTGTTTGTTCGCTTTGTTAATTATTTAATCAAATGAATGAACTACTGCTTCGGTGCTAAATGCACCGCAGCGATAAAATCTAAAATTACAGAATATGGGGGTGGGGCCGAAACCAAAGAATCTAGAGATTGGGAGACAATTACAGTCTGCGTTTTCGAGCAATGAATATCCTGCTTGCCCTTCAACTCCCAAGTCCCCCGAACGGGGGGCGAGTACTCGATGTGTTTGGAATTGCAATCAAATCAATAGGATTGCTTTATCGCGCCATGTTCTGGTATCCATGCGTGCGTGTTCGGGGGACGGGAGGAGATAATTGATAAACACCGCCGGCATCGCCGCTGGTCGCCCTTCGCGAGTGAGTATTTGCTCCAATTAACTCGCTTGGAAGCGGCAATTTATCATTCGGTCAACCTTTCTGATCGGAAATGATTTTTTGAGAGCCCGCCACTTGCGGAACCTGAGTGACAAATGACAAGCTCCACAGTTCCAGCTGCAACCCGTGGTGTGGCTCGGGTGAGCGGAAAACTCGGGGAGGATCCCGGGGAGTTACCTTGTTCTGTGAATATAGTTGTTGCGGAATAGTTGCAATATCTCATATATATATATATATATATATATATATATATATATATATATATATATATATATATGATTCGGAAGCACTCACGGGAGTAATATAACATTTGAACGGCACAATAGAACAAAAATATTTTATATTAATAATTAATATGAAATAATTAATTTTATATAATGTTTGTAATAATAATAATAGTAAATCTATTACTTTTGTGTTCTATCCTGCCGTCCAAATGATATATATATATATATATATATATATATATATATATATATATATATATATATATATATATATATATATATATACGTTGAGGAAGACGAAGCTTAATTCCGTCGAAATAATTAAGAAATTATGTGTGAGTGCTCTTTTTATGCGTTATTATGTTGTTTGTTGCTGTCCAAGTTTTTTATTCAACTCTTCCGTGTTACTTCGATGAAATCATTTTCACACACATGCATTTGTGCTCGTATATACACATAACATGTTCTTGGCATTGCTTCAAATACTTCATAATAAATGAAACATGTGGTGCAAAAGCTTCTTATTATCGAATATAATGTGCTTTTTAATGTTATTCAATCATTTTCCGTTTGTCTATATCTTTTTCTTTCCCCTTTGAAGAATGTGCATTTAAGTAGCAAGGCCATAGAAATCCGTACGGATAAGAACTTTATAACGAACATTTTCTAAACATGAAATTAATTTTTGTTTCAAACTGGGTAACAAATAATTGCGAGTGGTCAGTAGGTACCAAAATATATGTGGATAAAAATGAGATTTAGTTTCTTTCTTTCGTTCAATTAGAGATCAAGTTTGGTAGTTTTGTCGAAAATTACCTTTTGCAATTTTTGTGAGGCATTTTTCAGAGTAATCAAGGACTTGGGGTATAAATTCCTAGTGCAAACTTTCGAGTAGTCAGGAGTAATAGTTTTAGAGGAGAGGTAGGTGGCTTGGCGAAACGACAATATCTTCCCTTCGAAGAAGTGACGGCCGGCGGAAGCGAATTCTCGGCGCTCAATGCGTAATCTTAGGGGTGAAAAAAAGTCCATTTTCCCCAAGTTCCGCTCTGATTATGCCGGCTGGAAGACATCCATTCTCACCAGTTTTTTCGCTAGTCTTTCCCCATTCAGTGATTTGGTGAGTTCCCCTCTGATCAATTGAGATTGAGTAGCTCGGGACGGTAGATCTTTATGAGGACGGGAAAAAGAAGACCGATATCTCTTGCTATTCCCACCCCCCTTGGTTCTTCTCGGGACCCCCCTTCCCTCCACCTCTAGTGAGGTCCCGCTTTCATTTTTCGTGCTCCTCCTAATCCCTCTCTCCCTCCCTCGAACCTTGGGATGGAGCCTCCCTTCCCAATTCACACGAATTCATTCCCCAACACCATTCATCGCGGTCCTCTCCCTCGCAGTTCAATTCTCTCCTCGCCTCCTTTCGCCTTCCACTGGGCTGCGAAAGGTAGAAACCACGCTCATCCATTTCCTCCCTCGCGGCGGAAGGCGTTCTGTCCGGGTCGAGCACAAAAGACGGACGGGTGAGCGAAGGAGAGGGAGTGACTTCAACGGCCGATACAATGGATTTGACTGAATGAGCTCTGTTGTTCATTGTGGACCGATGGAAAAAAAATAGATCCCGCGTGACAGCGGCAACCCTACAAATTCTCTTCTACTGGCCTCTAAAACCCGGCTAGGATTCCCGTCTTATTAAAACAGCATAAAATATGCTGTGAAAGCAATAGACTGTGGATGGAGGCTATGAGCTGTTCGAATTTATTTGTCGCAATACCTTATTGCCACTAGGTTCTGGCTTACATGAATTTTATGCTAGTTAAAAGGTCAGTTGAATGTGTCTAAAATCCTATTTTTACGCCGATTTTCGAACAATCGTTTGTACAATCCACGTTTGAGGTATTTTATAAGGGAAAGAATTTTAGACGATATTGAGAACTACTTTACTAATTATCAATGCGAGAAAATGTATTTAGCTACTTAAGTTTTGCTAATTAGTAGAGCATTCTGTCGCTCTCTTAAAATCTACAAATAGTATGTACTTCCGTTTGTTTTCATGGATAAATTAATAAATTCTTGAATAAAGAATTTACAAAGTTAAAACTAAGCATTACGAGGCCTTTTATTTTAAGTAAATATTCATCATTCTGAGGACGAGGAAAATAAGACGACGAAATATCCCTTTCCTCCCCCCTCAATGCCCTCTGCTCTTCCGGAAACACCTACCCCTCCACTCCCAACCGAGTCCTCTCATCATTAGTGTTCACAATGCCTATAGTCTGTTCATTGACGGGATACCTTTAAACAAACATTTAAAAGAACCCGAAGAATAATTATATTAAAAGGTTAACCGGAAGTATAAACTTAATTTGATGTAGAATTGAAGTGGTAAATATATTTGTAAAACTAATCAGATGAACATGCTTGTAGAAACAAATTAAGAAAAAAATATAGATGGGTATAATTTCTTGAATGATACGTTACATTCGCTAAATTTACAACAAGGAATGGGTATAAATGCATGGAATGGGAAAGAACGAGTAAAATATGGTGAGGTCTCCCCTATCATGTTACCTCAATTCTTCACTAAAACCAAACACACCCTCCCTACCCACTAAATGCAAATTATATTAATATGTTTTAATTTTAGAAAGAAATTGGATCGTATGGAACTATTTTTGCTGAGGCTGTCAGTACAACTAGTATATATTTGCTCTCGTGAAGCTCTGAAGTTAAACGTTTTTATTAATATTTATTTCATAATGAATCTGACGTAATTATGCACTATAATTTTTTTAACTATTTCAATGATGATCATCGTTTACTATTTCGTAATTGTTTACTGGACGAGAGGACGTCAGGAAGTCCGATAGCACTGCTAGTTTTGGTATGAATTAAAATACTTACGTGCTTTACTTTTCATTTGTGGGAATGCGAAGCCTGGTTTGAGATTATGTTCGCGCTTTTCCTACAGGACAAAAATGTGTTTTTTACTGCTCTTCCATTTTCTTCGGTGATAACTATTTTCATTATTATTGAATTATATTTTTTTCAATGAGAAATTACAGATATTTTATTTAGAATTAGGACAAACACGATCAGAAGGATAAAAATATTTCCTCGTGTAACGATACCCAGTACTGATTTGTTTCCCGTCTTATGGATTTTTGTTAATTGGCGTAATTTCGAGCATTTGAATACGGTGCTTGATATAAATGAGCGAAATAATCCTAATTACGCTTTGGCATTAACAGCACGAGTCATTCGTTACAGTCGTTTAACGGTTCAAGGCCCCACGGCAAAACTTGCTGTTCATTAGCTTAAGGTGGCGAATGTTTTTCGAAAATCCCGGGCCCCAATATTTGCACCACGAAGAATAATAAAAATATTTTCTCTCACGAAAGGGCTTTTCCTTTTCCGGAGGGTTCATGAAGAAATTTCGCTTAAAAATGCGGCTCAAACGACCTCTTCTGCAGCCCTTCGATGAAACGAGGGAGCCATTAAAGTGGATTAAGAGCGGGAAATAGCTTTCGAGCTCTGACAAGATAATCCCACGCCTATTAGCTCGCGATAATATCCAGCAAAAGGACCCCCACCGTATGGAGGATATTTCTTCCTTCTGCAGGTGTTTATCTTTCGTCTGAACAAATTAAGTTGGAGGGAAAATAAAATTAACCCCGTTTCTCCACGCTCTTCAAATGATAATTCATTCTTTCTGGAGGTGGCGCCGGTCCGCCGTTGCCGTGGAAATAGGGATTTGTTTCACGTTCCCGGAAATTCGTTCGAATTTACTGTTCGAGAGTTTGTTTCGCGAATGTTTTACCGCGGAATTATTCCTTCGGGGAAATATGGAAATATGATGGTTTCACTTAGACGCATATTCATGCATAAATATAAATGGTTCTAAGAGTTGCTCCAAATATTCCTTAGATCTGGCCAGGCAGGAGACGTTCATTTTTATTTTATTCTTTGGAAGTCAAACGAAAAAAAGATAAAATTCAATTTTTTCGAACATTCATCGATTGTTTATAAATTTCATTCCATTCAACATTTTATTTAAAAATAAGAACTAAGTATCTCGATAATTTTAAGGCTACATTAAGCATTAAACCAATATCACTTGAACCACGCCCAACTTTTAAGTTCTTAAATGGGTAACTTAAAAGTTCATTCCCGCTTTTGTTTATTTCAAATATAGTTTGCTGTGTTTTCTTTCAGAAATGGGGATGGTAAGATTGCAATCAATGTTTTGACGTCCAAAATCTTTGTGAACCCTCAATATCAAAAGAATATATTTTTTTCCTTTTTCGACGAAATGAGTCAAGTGAAGGAAAGTCGAACGAATAATTAATTCAAATTATTCATTTTCAAAAATTCAACAAATCCCGCAACTTATTATAAATGTACGTTCCATTATCCTTCGATTGATTGGCGTTGAACCATAGCTGTTTAAGCAAAGGTCTTTGAAAATATTAAATTATCACTGTCGTTCACCTAGCTAGGAGTACGTGTAGCATATTTGCGACTCCATTGGTCGTGCGATGGTTTACACGCGGGATGAATTGGTAATCAAAAAGGGTGCACCTTAAAGGCGATTCATATGGTCGGTCGTTTGTTTGATTAATCGAGAGCCAGCAAAAACTCGAAAAGCTCCCCGGGCTTTAAAAATCTCATCATTATTAGCCAGGCTCGCTTTGGCTTATCGCCTGTGGGATCGAGGAAGTATCCTCCTCCACCCTCTAAACTGGTTCTCTTTCCTTCCCGATCGCCTTCTAGGTGAAGGGAGGGGTTGGGGTGTCGAGGTGGATGCAGGGGTGGCCATCGGGGACGGTGTGGAGGCGGAGGGGGGTGAGGGTGACAGGGGGGAGGAGGGGGGTGGAGGGGCGAAGGGAAGGCCATGGGACAAATATTTGCCTCTCGTAAAAAATCCCATAAACTCTGAGAAAATGGGCATGAGAGATGAGAGTTGGATGGCAATGAATACGATGACGATAAGTTTGTGTGACATGGTGAAAAACACGTATTACTTAAAAGCCCGCCCGTATCCCCATTTTCTAATGGTCTGTAAAGAGATAATAAAGCGCGGGAGGAAGGTGGCTGGAACGCTGGAGCACGGGGAGGGGGGGGAGAGGGGACGGCGAGTGACTTGAGTGTGAGCGTAGGGTGGGGGAGGGGGGGTGTGTGTGGAGGGGGAGAGACCGCTGGGCGGTCCGGGGCGTTATCTCTGTCGATACGAGTCCTACTATAAGGACGAGACAAAGGTCCCCCTGAACAGGTAAACTTCCCAACAAATATCAAGGAGTGGGTAATTTCTCCACGGGAGATTAAATCATTTTGAAGGAGCCTCGAAGTTTTTTTACGACACGGTTTTCAAACGGTCCCTCCTCGAAGACATGTCCGTATTTCGGTCGAAATATTGTCTCCTTCTATGACTTAAAGAGTCCCGAGTCTCAGAAATTGAATAACTTAGATCATTTTCTACAAAGGGAGGAATGCTTAGATAAGTACTAAAACAGTCTTCGTTGCGTGATTCATATCTCTGTCCATAAAAGTTCCATGATATTATATTTCGCTGCCAGAATTTCTGATTTATTCAAATGGCATTTACATCCCTTGAAAACTCCGAGGGTTTGCTTTTATATCTGATCCTAAGCTGTGAAAACGAGTACTTTCCAGTTATCTGCTTCTTAAGAAAGATAGTTTTTACTAAAGGAAGTGAGAAAAATAATTTAAGTGGTGGTGAACCATGAATGCCATATTGAAAACTTTCATCATCAGTATTACAATCCTAGGTTTGGTTCACGGCAGCCCATATATTTCCATTCTGCTACATTTGAATGCAAGGCAATTGAAAACTAATCATACTAAAAATATGTCACAGTAATTAATCGGGAATTATATAATGACCCACAAATATATTAAATTTAATATACAAGTTTTGTAGTCTATATGGATATATTATTCATCGTTATAACTGGTTTCTCGTCAGTAACAATTTTGACTTGTAATTTGAAAAGTGAATCCAATTGAAGTTATAAGAGTGCTCTTTTCATAAATGAAGAAAAATGAACGGAGCCTTTAGTATCTCAGAATTGGAAATCATACACTTGGATTGAAAGGATGGACACCAAGCACATGGAACGGCAGTGGAAATGCATTTTAAGCTATGAATTGCCAAGAGGTGCGTTAATATGCTCCGACTATTCCCATCGGTTGGGCATACATGCAAATGTTTTGCATAATGTGTCAGTAAAATAACTTTCAATGGAATAGATTGAAATAAGTGAGCGGGGTCATGTGCTGTAGAAATATTTTCTTTTACTAGCAGATAGAGAAAATAATCTCTATATTAAAGACTGCGTTGGCATTTCCCAGAATATTTAGCCCACTTGTAGAAGGGCTCGGAATGTTTCAATGTGCTCACGGGAGTTTCTGGTTGACAAGTTGAAACTTGTTGAACTTATCGGTTTGTTGGAAACACAAAATTAATAAAACCCAACATGGTGTCGATTGTTCAAGAGAGATGTTTTTCATCAGAAATATTAGGAAACTAATGCGGAGAAATACAATAGTGACTGACAGCCTTTCCTTGTTTTACATAGTAATAATAATGGGTCTTATCCTAAAGCTCAAGAAATGGTCCATTTTGCGAATGCAACACTTCATATGAAATCTTGCAGTTGAATCGCTTTTTCATGAATTAGATCATCATTAATATCGTTAAGGTATTTCAGTTACTTTGTCAAGGAGTGATAACGCAATATTCCGTTGATTTAGGGTCCTCCCCAGACCCACCAATAATGCAGATCATGCATACATGCTGCGTTGCACAAACGGAGAGAACAATGAAATAATACCTATAGGGTCTGTCTCAAAAATAAGTAGAATGATATTTTTCCACCAATGTAGATGGCTGGAGTACAGTGAATCGTGGTCGGAAAGGAAATGGAAGATCAAGGGAAAGCAACGTTACCCATGTCAGATAACTGTGGGAATTAAGAGTACGCCGATTGCTGCTAAGCTGAAACCATGCTCGACGGTCACGTCACGAATTCACGATGCCTTTTTCCATGGAGCAATGGTATGCGATTACATTGTGAATTAAGCTTGGAAATTTGGGTTCGGAGACGATAACCGTGGTTAAGAATGTTTATGGAGATATGTCCCAAGTGATGATTTTCTGCTTGTACCAAATGTTCTGGGCGGGTAATGAAGATGTTGACGATGAGGAATGCCCTGGACATCCATCAAAAACACCGTGTAATGAAAATGTGCAAAAAGTTAGACACATGCTCAATTCTGATTGGCCCCTCAAGTGGCAGAATGTTAGCAGAAGAGTGCAATATTAAAAAACTACAGTGCATGCATTTTTACGGTAGATTTAGCCAATGAGAAAGGTGTGCCGAGATGGTCCCCAAGGTGCTGTTAGAAAACTGCTTGTGTGACAATCTTACCTTGGACCTCTTGAACCACGGTGGAAGACACCCGAATTTTTTAGAACATGTGGTACTGGTGACGAGACAGGGACCTTTGAGTAGGACCCGAGGCCCTTGGAGCACCATCTTGGACCATTGGATTTTATCAAAATGGCCATGACGAGTTACTTGAACGAGGGTCCTATTAATGCCTTGCAGGAAGCATACCACAATCCGGCGGAGACCCTGGGATTAGTGTGTTGATAATATTAAGAATGTTAGAAATTTTTAATTTGATCTGCAATATTTTTTCCCCAGATTTATTCTACTTATTTATGGGAAGGATCATGAACAATATATAAGAAATTAGGTTTGAGATGGCTTCCGTGTATTCCAGGCAGTTAATAAACGCCCACTGGTAATCAAATGTTATCGCGTAACGTGAGCTCAGGATTTAGACGAATGTTGCTAAAATTATCATTCGATAGGAAGAGGAAGGATGCTCAACCATGTGGATCTGGATTTATATGAGTGTGAAGAAGAAGTCGAGGCAGGCAAGGGTGACCTTCAAAAGGGCAAAGAGGCACGGGTGATGAATCTGTGAGTGCTGAATGGTCACCGGTGGTCCGGTGGGTACGAGTCTCTACCCTCTATTGATCCTCTGTGGCTGATTATATTCCCTCTGTATCTTTCTGATTCATTTCCGATAAGACGCATCTGCTGACCTCTAGAATATGAATTTGAATCTCCCTTCTGTCCACAGCGTTCGTCGCAATTAACGAGTCTCGGGATTAGGAATCGTAGGATTTCATCGTTGGCGGGCAGCGGCGTCGCAATGGTGTCGCCGTCACCGGTAGTGTTCTGTCAACCGAGAAAGTTTCAGATATATTTTTCGAATGGGGTATGTTATTTTTTTATTTCTCCGGAAGGCGAGATGAAGCAATGATTTTTGTCCGTCACGTTGAACGAGGGGAATTCTCTCTCGAGGGATATTTGGTTCTCTTGATGGACACACGAGTATATCAAATAGTACCGCTCTTCTTCACGTGCCGAAATAAAATGGACCAAGATAAAGGAAGCAAATCATATAACTTGATTGTTACGGTACACATGAAGCAGGTTTTTCATATTAATTTGAGATGGGTGCAACTTTTTATAATACCTATCCATTCGTTCACTAAAATAGTGTCACGAGTATTATAATTGCTATTTTGTTACATTCACGATGTAACGAGAAGTGGCTAACTGAGGTTCTTCACGAGTTACCTCGGAATATTTAACGATATGCTTTGCCTAAAGGCTTCAAGTTGGATTACGTGTATGAGCAAAATTTGAATGGACGTATGACGCAGGTTGCAGTGGTCGTAATGGAAAATTTGTAATTTTTCACTTTAGAGGGAGTTTGGTCACTTTCCTTTGATAAATAAATAGCTTCTACTTGGTGATCTCAGTAACTGCCAACAATTCCAAAATTGAATATATAGATAGATAGAGGTATTTTTTGGGCGAAATTGAGACCAAATGGTCCCTTCTTCCATTTAACCCATCGTCGTATTCATATTATATTAGGCATTGAACTATGCCTAATAAATATATATGTAAATGAGTTGGTGTGTATGTAAAAAAAATTACTAGTGCGAATAACTTTATTTACACTGAAAAAATTCGTTGCTTGTGTATCTAATTGATAAGTGACTATTTCCCATACTTGAATACGTGTTCCTTAGATGGAAATAAAACCAAACCCTTTGTAATATGATTACTATTATTAGTATTCTACCTTTTAAGGTAGGATTTGGCCTTAAAGCCTATAAAATTGTGCAATAATAAATGTACTTGTAATATGTTATCCATATGGCTGATTCAAAATAAATTATAGCTATTAGACTGGATAAATAAGATGAAAAAATTAGAAAAACTAGTCTATATATTTGTATCTGAAAGTGTTATGTCCAGTTGGGAGAAATTTGCGAGTGCTTAAGTCTAAGTATTTCGTGTTAATTTTCGTCATCATACCGGATATCTTTCTTCATTATTTTGCTCCTATATTTAAATTTTCCCAACATAAGATACATTTACTGCTCATGGAAATATTGGTGGGTGCTTCTTGGAAATGAATTTGAAATGAAATTATAATTAACCAATTTGAAAGGCGATCCTTAATCGGATTATTATCCATGAAATCATAAAGTGCTCCCTTCCAAAACTTCAGCTTCCGATGTTCCTGCTGAGCCCCACTCCGAGACTCCCTTTATCCCCAAGACTGGAATGACACCAAGGGGCTGATTTAATTTCCTCTTCAACGGTCCGTGAAATAAATCTGGAATACTCTTCCCCGCTCGGTCATCACGCCTCCGGAATATTAAGATTCGCAAATCGGAATGCATAATAGTCTCCATTACCGTAATCTTCGCTGGAGATAGCATCTTGGATGGCACGGCACGAAGCCGTGTCCCCGGCGGGGCGGGACGGGCCCTGGCCCTCTAGCCCCCCCTCTCCCCTCCCGGTGTCTCACGCGCGGCACGCTGCGCAATTCCGTATAAATCACGGCAGAGGGAGGAGCGAATGGAAACGCAGTAATTCCCGAACATAATCCCGTACCACGTTTCCCTCCCTTCATTTCTCCCTGCCACCCCTTTTAGCACCCCTGTTACTCCGCACGCGCTTGATTTAACAGGTCACGTGTCTCGTGTGAATGCTACCAAAACCCCTCCGCCGCCCCTAAAAACCTCCGCCCCTCACCTCTGAGTCGTTCCCCAACGCATCCACGGTGGGAGCGTGGTGGGGATATGTGATTCTTTGTTTTTTTTTTTAAATGTAAACCTATGTATTTTTTTATGCCGTGCAATCGAGGCACGCGATGCAGGCGAGGGTGGGGAGAGGAGGGAGGAGGCTGGGGGTAAAAACTGGGGTTGGGGGGAGGTGGTGGTGAGTGTGCCGGGAAGAGGGCTTCGAGGGAAGATGTTGAGATAGGGAAATCCGCCCTTCGGAGCCGATTAAATCCGCGGGGGGAAGGGTGTCCAATTTGCATGGCCCATTTGAGTCCCGGGGAGGGTGAAGCCACGTGGCTTTCGGGGAATCTTTGGCTGTTCGTCGAGGGCGATGCATTAATGGCACCGTTGTTGTGGCCGGTGTTGTTCCACGTGTCGCGTGCTTTATCTCCGACCCACCCCTCCCCCTCCCCCCCCCTCGCCCGCCGCCGTAATGCGAATTTAATTGAAGGCATTTGCACCCGAAGCCAGAGCCGAAGATGAGGGCGAGAGTTTTTGAGGTGCGGTTGGCGAACGTTTGCTCTCCGATTCCTCAAAATCCCATCTGCGACCAAACCGTCCCCTCGCATGCTGTTGTACCACGACTATCTGTCTCATTATCAACTTGTTTCTATTTATTTTGTTGGCTCATTCCCTAACAAATACGGTCATATTAGAAATAAGTTGTGATGAAAGGTAAATATTCATGCTTTCATCCCCTTTCCCCATATTATAAAAAAATATTATCACTTTACTCAAAGATACGTTTAAGCATATCTTTTACGAAGTTGTATTTTACATTTCACATTATTTAATCTGTTCCCCAAGCTTTATGCATTAAAATTGTTAACAGCAAAATTTGGACCAGCGTGAAAAAACGCAGCTCATGAATTAATGGGCAATATATTTTAGATACAGATTGATGTTTCAGAAATCAGTACATTGCAACGCACATTCTGTTTAGTTGTTTCGATTGTTTTATGGTTGAGGTCTTACTATGTGTCATACCAGCCAGCTCAGCTAAGGTATGTATTGTAGGATTTAATATGTAAATTCATAGAGTGATAATAGCAGCTGAGAAACTTCTAAGACGATCACTCAGAAGTGCGAGGCAGTGTAGTGTTCCCTCGAAAATAATGCCTTAGTTTCCCCAAACTCTCGGTATCACATGCAGCTATGGGGTAGAAGGAGACTCTGGTACCCCAGGAGCCTTCTTTTGCTAAACATTCCCCGGAAATAGTTACGAGTAGTCAAAGCCATCTTCCAATTCCCCTTTCCTCCTTCCCACGCCATCCTTTCTCACGTATAAAAATACTATAAGCAGGAGGGGTTCGGCCTAGAAAAAAAAACACTGTGCTCCCTCGTGTGTACCAATCTCTTCCAATGCTCCTCCCCGACCCCTCTTCCAGTCTCCATAACCCCTCCAACTCCCCCTCCTTGTCTTCCTCTTCTACTCCTTCCCCGCACCGGGGAAATTCCCCAGGGTCGCACTCTTCCTACCCTATTCCTCTTTTCCACAGCGGTTACGCCCGCAATCCCCCGATTGCCATTGGCTCCATCGGGTCTCCCTCCCCATAATCTCGCTCGCTAAAGCCCTTCTCACCCCTTCCCCGCCCTTTACTTCCCCCCTCACTCCTATTCCCCTCCCCTCCCACCCCCTCCTCCAAACCACCCCCATCCCTCCGAGCATTCTTCATTTTTTTTATATATACGTTACCACATCGAAACCCTTCCACGTTCGTCATCGATTCGATGCGACATTGTTTTTGTGTGCGGACAAATGAACTTCGGAATTCGAGTCCGGTATTCGATAGCGCGCTCCCTCTCTTTTACTTTTTGGGCGACATATCCTCGGGGTTTGATGATGTTCGAGGCCTCCTTTTGTGTGACTTGCCTCCCTCTAACGCGTTCGGGACGCACACCAAGCGCCGGCGGATAGCTTATACTATGCCATACGTGCACGTCTGTGTGTGCCGCGCGGGCCTCGTTAATTCAAGCTGATAATTTAGCACCAGCCCAGCGTGGATATCTATTTTTGAAGTTATTTTTAAAATAGGACCTTTTACCAGCGCAAAATGCAAATTTCACTCTAAAACAGTGCTGATTTAATATTGTCCCAATGCCACCACGTACATACATACATCCTCTCTAATTGATAATTTTAAATTATGTCATAGTTTTTTATAGGAACATTCTTCATTCGTGTTTCCCGTATTTTAATATTCAGTTAGCCGCTTGCCGCATTGTATTTTTTATGCGAAATAAAATGCAAAGTATCTTTGAGGAGAATGACAATAGTTAGACATCGCCAATCGACCACTTATCTGGTATTTATGCGCCGGAAAGTAATGCCGTTAAATTCAAGGAATAATTTCAAAATCCTCCATATTTTACCTATCTGACGGGTTATGATATACATGTAAGTATGAATGCCATCCGACCCGACGGTATTTCAGATGTTATTTGAGGGGCCTTGTACGGTGAAGGCGTTTGCGGGTGATACCCATATTACCCCACGCGGTCAAAGTGAGACAACTTTTGAAGGGATATGCATGCTTATTAGGAGTAGTATGTGTCGCGTATTTGAGTCCGTATAAAATTCCCATAGTGTCCCATTCCTCTTTGCTTCGCTCCCTCACATCGCCTCAACTCCCCCCCCCCGTCTACCCCCAATTCCCCCGAACGACTTCCCTCCCTTTTGACTCCTCTCTCGGAGCCTTTCTTCCCTTCCGCCCCCCTCTTCCCCATCTCCCTCCCCCACTCACCCTCGGTCGCAAACGGACTTCGACGCGAAAGGGCTTTTCATATGCAAAGCCCTATTTGAGGCTAGCCAACCCTCCTCCTCCCCCCTCTCGACAACACACCCTCGCTCAACCCACCAAGTCACCTTCCCTCCACCCCCCCCTCCCCTCGCTTGATTAGTTTCGCCCCCCCTCGCCGCATGGCAACTGTGTGGGAGGGGCGAGTGCAGATCGCATGCATGTACGCAATGGAAGCGGCCCTCCTCTCACTTCTAGGACGACTCGTGGGGTGGGCACGATGGGGGTGTGGGCAAGGATGTTGGGAGCATATGTACTGGGGAGCGCACGAGGGGACTTGTATGCGTGTGTGTGTGTGTGTGTGTGCGTGTGGTGGGAATGGCGAATACTTGGGGAGAGAAAGAGGGGGGACTTTTGAAAAGGGTAAGGGGGTGGAGAGTGGTTGCGAAAAGGATCGAGGGTGTGCGTGTGTGTGTGTGTATGTGCGTAGGGGCTCCAAGGGATGAGGGCGGATGATGATGGCTCGAGAGGGATGGAGGAGGGTGAGGAGGAGCAAGAATCGGTCGATGGGCTCTCAAAGAGCGGTGGGATATCGGAAGCCAAAGGAATGGGATGGGCTTGGAGGAGCCGACCGACAAATGTTGCTGAGGAGGAAAGTGTTTCAAAATGTATTTGAGTGATCTCCTTAGCTTTGCTTACTACACACAAAAACGTATGCACTCAAAAAGTCATTACATTTCAGAGCCATAGTATTATTTACCTAAAGTAATATTTAATTTTTACCGAATGTGGTGTATCAATTTGATTTCTAATGACTATTGATGAAGAGAAAGTAAATTAAAAAATACAGAATTGAGAGATGGTCGAGGGGGATACTTTGTGGAAATCCGTTTGCAAAGCACGATGAAAGAATCAAAGATTTGGCGTTTCCACAGGAAATATTTTTCACTAGACTTTGCATTTCCACGGGAAACACTTTCCAGTGGAAATGGAAAGCCTTTGATTCTTTCTTCAAGTTTTATAAATGATACAGTTTTATGAGTGAGAAATAGGGCAGAGACCGTTCAACTCTTGAAAAGTGCGGGGCTAACTGTTAAAACCAATTAGAGTGCTCAAACCCCACACATTGTCGTAGTATCCAGATCAAGTCAAAGGTAAAGGATTCTTATGCGATAACTGTAAGTTGGTTATTTTTAGCGGAGTCATCATAAGTTTTATAATAATTAAATTCTTAAATATTAATTTTCCCCGCGTAAGCAATATTTTACGCATCAAAATGATATGGGTTTCATGCATTACTTTTTCATTAACTTTTTTTCTTCTTGATAGCTTTAATAATTTCCGGGAAATTTCCTTCTCATTTCAAACATAGGTATTATTCATTGGAGAGGACTGGTTTCTTAAATCCCCCCTCCCAAACGATCTCATGGGTTGTCATGTAGATTTTAAACTGGCTCTTGGATGTGGTCCAGTGGAATAACCTTGGACCTCAATTTTATTTTAGGTTGACGGGATGGATATTGTCACACGGTTCACTTTAACTTCTCTCGTCCTGGATGGGCAAATGAGCGTGCCAGACAATATGTGGAGAGCGCGGAGGAGTACATTTTGACCGAGCGAGAATGAATTTGAAAGCCGAAGACGCCGTAGGTCAACAGTAATGAATCATAAATATACTATATTCGAAAGAAATGTTTTATTCAGTAAACATTTTTTAATATAGGATTACAGAACGTTACTTCGACCGAAGAGAAACGTACGGATAGGATGAGCCTGCCCAAAGATTTCAGCCGAAGCAGTTATGCCACTCATAAATCTCCGAGAAATAATCATTTGCTGCTGGGAGTGTCTGGCGCCTCGGTTTATCCTTCGAAATATTCGAAGCCCAGCCTCCTTGACGTCGAAATAATTTGTAAAGAATGATTGACGGTCGACTTTAGAACCAAACTTACAGTTTATGAGTAAAAAAGTAACCTCACCGGCAGAAAGAGGGGAAAAATAGAAGTAAAATACATATTATTGGCCAAGGAGCTAATCATTTAATGTTTGGAAATGCATTACGCCGACTATTATTTCCTGTGAAATCCAGGTAAACCAAATGGATTGGTGGAAATGGTGGGACATGCGTCCACAAACTGTAAATGACAATTTGCGTTCGTTCACGACCACGATTCTGACCCAGGGAGGCGTTAAGCGCAATCCTTTCCCAGTTTCGATCGTCGTCATCCAATTTCCGTTTCGGACCTAGGATCGTGCCGTTCCCTTAAATTCCGTCCGGACTCATCGCGACAAAACAATTAGCACGTGTCCTAAATGTCACTGCGGACGGATGCCGGCCAAAGTCAGGCCTTTGCGACTCACCTTCACTTGCGACTCGGTCATGCCCAGGGCGTAGGCCAGCTTTGCCCTCTCGGGTCCCGCGAGGTACTTGGTCTGCTCGAAGGTCTTCTCGAGGGCGAAGATCTGCTGGCCGCTGAAGGTGGGCCGCGTGTGCTTCTTCTTGCCGTCCTTGTCCATCGGGGTCATGTTGGCGTGGCCCACTGCGGGGAAGGATGGGATGCGGATGTCTGTGCGTCAATTAGGATGGAAGATCTCGGAGGGGCGAGGGGGAAGTGAGTGACTGGCGGGTGGTGCTTATCGATAGTCGCACACAAAAAGAGCCCACGGTAACATCGGAAAGGCGACCCGGCCTGCTTTCCCCGCGAGGGGAAGTCGATGCAATCAATCCCTAAGAATATCTCCACTCCACTGTTTGCGACTCTTGGATGCGTGGTCGAATTTCATAAATCGAACCAGCGAATGAACGGGGAACTATTATTATTAAGTGAATGCATGCAGCAAGCAATTTTATTTTCTCATTTTTTTCCCCAAAAGTGGAAATGATAAAAAGAAAAAGACATTCCTTCACAAAAATGAGAAAGCCGGTTAGTTACCCTTTCCGATGATGTAGACTCTTATTCCATGCTTTAGTTGCCAGAATAGCTCAGACTTTTACTTATTTCCCCAAGTTTAATGGATGCAAATAAGTATGCGTGATACACATGTACAAATGCAATGAATAAAATACAGCAATTACTCTTGAGAGAAATGATAAATTGGCTCTTCAAAACTAGATTAATTGAATCTTGAAACAATTCCATGTAAGAAGCAATATTTTCCCATACTACTTTGATTAAATATGTTGCATGTTTGTTATTGAAAGGTTCTTTTAAACAGTTTAAGAAACAGGCATGTGAACTGATGGAAAACGACGAAATTGGAGTACAGTTATGCATCGGGGAAAATCTCAGAGGTTAATAAAAAGGCCAAAATCCCTATTTTCCAGGAATAAATGGCTTGCCATTTAGAGAAATCCAATTTAATATAATGGTAATATAAACTATAATAACCTTGAACAAAGGCTAACACACAACCACAATTTTCAACTCGAAGATGGATTTGACAGGTGATTATAGATCTGACCTAATACTTAGTACAAACACATATGAAATTCACACATAGCAGGGTTTGAGAGGTCAGATCCTTTCCCTAAGTCACCTATGGCTATCCGGGATGATCTGGAACCCGAAAAATCACCCCCATGGGTACAGGTAAGGTTGCCCAGAGACGTGCACGGGATTCGAACCCGGGCCCTCCAGTTAGTAGTCCAAAACACTAACCCCTCGAATAACACGTCCTCAATTTCTAATCAAAGAGGAGTTATTTTGCACACATCATTTCAAATTTTACAAAAATGTTTTGTTTAAAGCCAAATTACAACTCCGTTAAATTGAGTAGGAAATAGCTTTAGATGCTAATAAAAAAAATGAGAATATTGCTATTGAATTTGAAACATTGCTGCTTTTCCCATCAATTCATTTGAGAAAACTTATCACCCAAATCAGTTTTGTCTTAAAATTTCACTATCACATCATGTTATGTCCTGCATTGTTTAGAGGATGTTAATTCATTAGCGATTAAATGACATGCACAACTTCCTATACCACAAGCATGACCACAAAAGCAAAATAATTATCATTAATGAGTAAAACAATTGTGCCTGTCGTGATTTCTGTGACCTTAGCTTAATGATGAGGATTGAACTAATGAAAAATATAATAATTAAATTTTCTACTTACTGCCGAAGAAAACTGCAAGGAAAGAGTATGGAGATGTAAAAAAATTTAAAATTTCACTTTATTGGAACATAGTATTTCAATCTTTCATTATCGTAAAGTACTGACGTAGATAAAATTTATTGAATAATTTTTAAAAATTTTATCGTTAAAATCTTTCCAAATCCATTCGTCAGAGAGAATCATAGGCATGGAAGATAAGAGTAATACCATAATTTGATAGAAGACGTTAATTCAAGTGTAAACATTTGATAAAGCTTTAATCACGTGTCATCTTTAAGAGAAGGTATCGAATTACAGATTGACATATGCGGCTTTGAATGCACATGGCATTTGTAGCAAGATGCAATAATTATTGTTTCCTGAGATCCACGGACAGGCATACATCAAGGGAAAGACATGAAGGGCCTATTGAACATCGATTTCTGGAGGGTGCACGATACATTCTACGGTTGTACCTATTGGTAACGAAAATTTAACCAACCGTCAAATATTATTTCCGTCGATAATTTTCACAGTTTATATCGTACAGTGTCGTTCATTTAAAAAATATTACTGCATCTAAACTATGTCCCTCAGTTGAAAATATACCTATTTATGCAATAGGGTGTCTCCATGATACTGTGCGTATGTCAGCCAACAGCATTTGGCTTAAGAAACGATTTTTTGGTATGGCGAAACTATCCTTTAGGTACCAGCGACGTTTGAAGTGCTCCGTTTACATTCAAAATGTTTAGCGCTCCATTACACAAGCGCGTTAATGTGCATTACATTTGAATCGGCTCCACTCTTATTTTCGTAGGGTAGCGAAAGGGAGCACCGTTACCAGACTGTGAGGGAAAAGAAGCCTTCTAATAAAGCTAGGCACCTAGAACATCTTGCAAAATGATGACGAGGCGCGATGGGGGGCAGGGTCCGGCGCGGGCCGCGGAGGACGTGCCTCGGTTTCGATAGCGCACCCCGCCGACCCCCCTCCCCATTATCCCCTTAACCCCACCCCACCTCGCTCTGCCTACGCGCCCCCCCCCCTCCCTCTCCGCGCTGCCCGGAAAAGAAAAGAGCAGGGAAATAGTATTGCGTGGGGATGGGGGGCAGGGGGTGCGATGTGCAGAGTGAGGATAAGGTGGGGGGGATGGAGTGTGATGAGGCGGGGCGGCAAAGCGATAAAGATTGCCCTTTCGTCGGGAAGATTAGGAGTGGAGGAGAGACGCACCTGAACTCATCTCCGGGGGATTCCTGCCCCCTCCCCACCCATCACGAGCCTTTCTCTCCCTCGAAAAACCTTAAAACCTCCCCCTTCCGCCCCTGACCCTTTCCCGCACACGTCTCAATCCCTTCGTTCCTCGCAAGCACGCACCCTCTCTTCCCTTCTCCCACACTTCAATTCTTTCTCTAAAATGATCCGAGCGAGAACACTTCCCAACAAACTTTTGCCCTAAATAAAGTTAGCAACAGGAACTTATTGGGTCCGGAATGAGTAGGGGCATCGGGTAGGGATACGGTAAGAAACAGAATAAGAAAGTGAAGTAGTATGTACGTGTGCTATTAGTGGCTGGAAAATATGTTGTCCAACATTTCAACAGATTTTGTAATTTGTTTTAGTTTACAATGTCAATTTCCTTGCGTATTCACCCAAAGCTGCGAAAAAAATAAATATGGGCAGGCAGTACTACTGTTTCCTCTGAGGACGAAGAAGCTAAATTCCTTCGAAATTATAAAGAAATAACGTGCGAGTGTTCTTAGTATTGTTTGTTGTTGCCAAGTTTTTTTATTCAGCACTTCCGTATTACTTAGAAGAAATCATCTATGCATAAATATATCATTTAATTCGAAGGTGTCAATTGTAAGAACCCATTTTGTATGAGATTATGATGAAACTTCCCATTTCAAACAATCCCATGAATTTAATGTATTGATGACCAGTGTGCACATTTAATGTTACGAATATGGTCGGATAAAATTTTGAAAAACATTTAAAATTCTCTTAAGTTGGTGAATGATAGCAGAGATTTTCCTTTCGGTGATTTTCTTTAAACTTCACTTAAATTTATGGGAAAAATAAAATTTGATGCCCCTAAAGGCCTTCCTGAAATTATATACCCCTCCGAAAGTCGATGATTGATGCATTGAATTCGAAGTATTGATAACCAGTGTGCATTTGTGCAGTGACTACGAAAGTCGAAGTATTTTGCCCTAATTGCAACGATTAATATTTATTGTAATTCTTCATTAAATTATTGGGAGAAATTCAGGCTTGATACAAAATGTTTGAAAACTAAATGTCACTGTGAGTGATTTCATTTGTGCATATCAAGCATCTCAAGGGCATTCCGGATTTTAAATATTTGACATAACTTTTTTTTAGACGTTCTCATGAATTTGACTCGAAGAATACAGGTTGAGATTACCCCCACATAATAAACAAATACTTTTAACACGCCGTCCCGGTTTATTCTCAAAACGGAGCCATTTTTATTCGCAAGGCAGTCGTATCTTGTCACGCCGTCTCGTATTTATAAATCTCCTTCATTCGGGGATTTTATTAGAGGCCATATTTTCCGTGGATGTGACGCTTAGCCGTACTGTTTGATAGACCCCTCCTGCGCCCCCCCCCCCCCACCCTCGACGACCGTGACTCCGACCGAAGAATAGGACGCGACCAGAATGGGGAGGGAGGTCTCAGACGGACTGTGAAAACTCACATAAAAAGGCAAAAATTCAAAAAAGTCAGGAGTTATGGCTGGTTTCTAAGAAACCGACGTCTCTCGGTTTTATTATTTCGACCGTATCCGGTGACATGGAAAATGCTGTCTTCTTCCCCATATTTACACTTCTGTTAAAGGGGAAAAAAATACGCCCTCGCTGCCATAAAGAGGAGAGGGCTGTCTTTTCTTTAATGCCACTTTACACTGGATGTGTTATCACCTCGAAAAGAAAGCGTGGAAAATTAGATTCCTTCTCGATGATACTCTTCATTCAAATTTTTCAAGAAGAGACTTCTTCTTTTACAAGGTACTTTGCGGATGAGGAGAGAATATTACTGCGTCTTATTGCTTCGAGTGGACATTGCTTCGGTTTTAAAAGGCACGCTGGGTGGTGGATGTTTTGTTTATGAGTTTGAAATAACCCCATGGACAAAATCTCATTTCACGGGAGGCTTTGTGTCGGAGCAGGCCATGGAATAGCCAAGTGGCCACTTTTGGATGCTACAATTTCGATTACTTATTACGGAGTCGAGGGAACTAATGGCTTTTGAGTGTTCCAGGGGGGAACTTGAGGAGGACAAAACAGTTGAATGTGCGACATGACGTCGACTTCTACAAGCGCAGCCTTTTTTTTGGGCGAATTTTTACGGTCAAGGATTTGAAAAAAATGTATATATTTGGAAAGTGTTGGAAATACGGATAATAATTAACAGAGGTGGATAAATTCACACTCGCACAAAAAATTGGGACAAGAACTCTATTAAAGAGTAAAGATCCACATGTCTCTGAAAATGTGATTTTATTTACCAGCGAATGAAGAAAAAACATTTTCCGCCCGTCGCAGGCCATAGGTCTCGCGGTTTGGAATTTCTCGAATGCCGTCGAATGACCAAAAACGGTCGATTTAAATGTCCACCACTTGGCAGACAGTTTCCGTTCGCACTTGTAATTCCACCCCAACAATTCCTGTCAACATTTAGGACGATTCATGGAGAAAATGCAGTAACCTGAATCCTCATTAGTTTTTCTTGAGAAACTACGAAATGGATCCAGCGTGAATAACTTTACTTAACAAATAGGAGCGAAAGTGCGTGTATAGTGGATTAGATTTTATTTTGATTAGGACTACGGGTGGTCTGGTTTTCATCCAAGAGGTGAAGAGAAGTGAGAGCCAGTGTGTTGAGAGACACGGAAGCTAACAACTGACGGTCATTTTCATGGGATAACACGCCAAGGAGGGAGACATTATATTGATATTCGTCACAGAGTTGTAACGACACCTTATCTCTGTCCACGTTGCAATCGCGCCTTTGCCGGACGCCGGGAGCGCGTGCCGGGATCGCGACAAATCGCTCGAGGCGCAGACCGTTGGCAATTCGCGAAACATTTGAAAGGTTTAGTTCCCCTTAGCGGGATGTCGCCCGTGAGAGCGGTACATTTGAAATTCTGAAGGTGAATATTAATCAGAGTTCTTTGAATACAAATTTCAGCTCCAAAATACTCGAAGAAAAGGTACTTTAAAGTCAAAGTGTGGACCTAAAGAAAATGAGGAGATGGTAAGTGAGGTCTGCAGAAAATGCAAAAATAAGCATTAAATGATTCTTCAGAAAAGAGAAATCATCGATTATCATACAGGTGAACGTAAATATGGAAAAAACAAATGTAGGCAATTTTAAAGCAAAATAAACTATTCGAGGTTTTATAGGATCGAGAGGAAATGGAGAAAAACGGGAAAACGAGATGGATGAGTGAAATGGAAAAAAACCCAAGAACAAATGGGAGGGGGGGGTCCAGCTCAGGCGAGTGGGAGGGGTTGGGTAACGGATTAAGAGGTCGGACGCAATTGATTGGGTCATGTCCAGCGCCTCATTCAAGTGCGACACATTCTGCAAGCCCCAGAAGAGTCGGTGCAACTGAAACGCCTTTTGTCGGCTTCCGATTTTTCATTAATTCAAATGAGTCGCGCGGAACGATTTTCATAAAATCAAACTGAAGCCTACCATTTAGGGCGCATTTCTCGCCAACTAACTTAGGGGCTTATTTGATAGACTTCGAGTAGGACATCCTCGAATGGATTGGAGGCAGGTATGCATTCGTTGGAATATTGAAATATGGTATGCGAATTTCACAAAGTTACGCCGGAGACAAGAAATTGTATTTATTCTTGGGCACTCATTTTTGAAATGGAGAGCGTAAATAAAAAATCTAGTCGAAAGCAGAACGTGAAATCAGAATAGAAAACGGGTTCACTACGTTGCCTCTGTCTGATTCGCGGTTGACAATCACGGAGCTCGCTCCCGTGACTGAGGCGTGCCATTCCGGAGAGTGGCAGGGAGATGATCCTCACGCAATCACGGGATAGGGGTGGTGGTCAGCACAGGTGTTCCAGTGCTTCGGAGGGAGGGGGGATGCCCGGCCGGGGTGACGAGGGGGTGGTGTCGAAAGAGAAGAGTGCCGTGCGGTTCCCCCCCCCTCTCTCCCTTCCCCCTCCCCCCTAAAAGCAGAAGAGGGAAGACTGTAAAACGGAATTCCTCACTGCATTTTTATCGCGTTTCCCTTTTTTAACGATCTGGGTTCCTTGAAAAGGCCAAAGCTTTGACCGCGACGGGGGGAGGCATTGTAATGGTCCGCGGGGGGGGGGGGGAGGGGGGGGAGAAATACGCTTTGGGAAGCGCAGACACCGATTCCCACAATTATACTCTCCCGCCCCCGCTCTCATCCCCATCCCTTCCTCCTCCCCACCCCCCCCCCAACCTCCCCCGAACACCTCACAATGGCACCCTCGCCACTAAATGGCTCGCGCGCTGCGATGGAATAAAGCGTCAAAGATGTTGCCCGAAAGGATAGACTCGAGTTCCTACACTCGGGTGCTGCCCACCTTTTTTTTTTATTCTTTCATTTTTAATGCCTCGCCGTATCTCGCAGGCACGGTTGGCCACACCTGGCCACCGCCCGATCGTGTTTAATGGACGGGTCAGCCCCCTTGGCGGGAGGACGGAGGACGTTAGCCGTCGTGGAATGCGACGACAAAGAATTTCACACCCTGGGACGCGCAGGACATCCGAGGAAGATGTCTCAGGGATGAAGGAATTCCACGCGACGCTATCACTCGCTCTACTCCAACCTCCATTCCCTGCTCCCGTTCCGAAGAGCTCAGTGGCACCCCTCTTGATCTATGGCCTCTATCCGCCAGGAAGTAACGAGATGACCGATTGGGAAAAAATATCCGATTCGAACTAATCACCAGTATTCCGACTTGGAAGATTTTAATGCAACATGTACCCGATGTAGGCATGTGGCCTTCTAAATAAAACCGAACCAACTCCCATCGATCATATTTTTCTCTCCAGAGAAAATTGAATTGGCCACCAAACGTCAGCATCTTTGTTGTAGTGATTGCTAAAGGGTATCAATCTCCAAAACTTGATTTTAGAATCGACAATATATTGTATTACTACGTCCAATTGGTTATCACACTACGCAAATCTTTCCATTTATAATCACTGAATATACGTAAAATTATGGCTTTCATTCATAGTAACTCTCCCCATGGACTAATACCTTGGCGTGGTGGAAGGGCTTGTGCATTCCAATGATCCCTAGAGCTGTGCTGGCGGAAGCAATGATAATTACTCCTGGTAGGGTCACCCACGCCAGATTGGACGAAGGTTAGGAGCCAGACATAAAGATAGTCCACGTCTGTTCCTCAGTGAGGCGGCAGCAAAGGTGTGTGGCCCCAGTGGGGCGGCCATTGAGTAGTGGTGTCACGCTAAAAAAACACTACTGAGGAAGGCAATGGGAAAGCAACTCAAATGAATTTTCCAACACAATAATGATGGTCTTAGATCATAGAATGAGTCCTCGGCTCTACTGGTTTCGGCACCCTTACCCAACAACGTGGGTGGCGAGGTTTGGGAAATTTCATATGGGAAAAATATATCACTTAGACTATAGTATTTTTAGGCATATTTAAAGAACAGCGTGATTAATTTTCATAGTTTTCTCAGAGAATTAACCGATCAGATCATAATTTAGTTCTAATTAAGTGCAGCATTCAATAGGATAAAAACAAGGGAGACAGTTGAGTAAATGGAATGTAGAACCATTAACGGGACGAAAAGAAAGGAGTATCAGCAGGCTGGAAAGAAAATTAGATGTGAGTTCAGGGACACGGATACAATAAAAGAAAATATGGGAATATATCAAACAACAAATGAGGATATGGGATGCGAAAAATAAAAATATAGGAGCAATATAAAGGAAAAGGTCCACGGAACCATGGGCTACAGATGAGATGATTGTGTGACGATAATGCCCTGAGAGATAGACGAGAGAAGGAAATGAAAACATGTAAAAACAGAATCAGGAAGAAGGAAGAAATAAATAATAAAATGCGGCAAACAAGTAGTCGGGTGATGGAAGAGTAGCGAAGACAGAGTGCGAGGATATAGAAAGTTCACGAAGGAAGGGAGAAATGGGTGCACTCTACAGAAAGGTGAAAGCACTGTGAGGGAGTAAGAATGGAATATCCGTGCACATTTGAAAAGATACGGAAGGGTATTGTTATTTGAACGAAGAAAAATCCAATTAAGGTGGAAAGAATAGAGAGAGGACCCATCTAAATGGCAAAGCTATTAGGCCAGCAAGCTTAGATATAGAAAGAGAATATGAAGTAGGTTGGGATCGATTGGATCCAGTCTTGATTGCGAGATGGAAAAAGAATTAAGGGTAGTGAAATTAAATAAGGCCATGGAGGCAGATAACATTCCCACGGAACTACTTAAAGGATTATGAAAACGTAGAAGGAACAACGTTTATGGGATGATTCGTACAATTTATGAGGGAGGAATTTGGCCGTGCTTTGTTTGGCCGCAAGGTAGTATATAGTCATATAGTTAGCGTCCATCCAAGACCTATCCTTAACGGTAGAGTGCCTATACTAATAATTCATGATACCGTTATTTTTATTGTATAATATGGGCGTAACTGTTTATGTGTTAATCTATTCATTCCGATTAATCATTTTTCTTGGTTCAGCTCATTTAAAAACAGTTCTAACAGTTTCCCAGTTTATTTTGACATTTTGATTTCAATTATTTGTTTTGATTTGAATACTTGGCTTAGCAGTTTAATACAACTCTCTCAATTCATTAACCGAAAATTTCCACTCATGCGAAAATCTCATAATTACGATATTAAGTGAAAATATCAGTTGGAAGGTCAATCCTCGCGTAGGAATTTCCAACTCCGTTTCTTGTCCTTCCAGCTTCAAGGATATTCATTCAAACGAAAAGTAGTATTGATGAGCCAAAATCTATGAGAAATTAGTTTGAAGTAAAAAGCCGTGCAAACATATCCTTGGGCACAATTCTTAGAAAATCTTAAAGAAAGAATTAATGTGTGAACTCTCTGAATCTGTCAAAATGGAACGACGTCTGAGCGAAGAAAATGGGTTTCGCGGGGAGACCTCTTCATGCCGGGCTTAGGGCGGACAGGTGGACTGGAAAGGAAGCGAGAGTGGGTGGAGATGGGGAAGAGGACGGAGGAAGGGTGGGAGTAAGGAATCTGGGGGTCCAGGGCTGTCGTGAGATCGAGGGAGGAGATTTCGCGAGGAACGAAAGCGGTTTATGCGAGGACACGGGTATTCGGCGAGGGTTGAAGGGGTTGGCTCCTCTTTGGGGGATAGAAATGGCGAGGGGGGCGGAGCGGCCCCTTGGGCGGAGGGGGAGCAATATTGCTTGGAATTCGAGCGAGCTGTGGTGCGGGGCTCTTAGGCACGGGCTCTCGCTCCGACGGGACCACATTTAAGGAACAGTGACCTCCAAAAGCCATTATTGATTACCAGTCCTGCCATTAAATAATTTATGTGCTTTAAATTTTGTCCTCGATACTTGTTATATATATTTAATATTTGCTGTATAGTTATACATAACTATGTATAAAATTTGGCTGAAAACCTATTTACGTGCAAACACAAAGATATGAGACTCACGAATATTGTTGACGTTTCGAAGAGCAGGCCACCATGCTCTGAATGCCGTTTTCGGCGTAAGAGCGGAGATGATACGTGGGAGAGAGGTCGTGAGGACGGAGTAGTTAAGGGACGAATGGTGATGGGACAAGGGGATGAGAGAAGAAGGCGTCGATTGGATAATATTAGTAGGCGATATTCAGTCCGGGAGGTTTGAACGAGTAAAGAATCCATATGTGGGCCATCTAGCGTGTTCTCAAACCCATGCTGCTTGCGGATTCAGGGAGAGTTTCAATCGCCAGAACGGAGAAAAATTAACAGAGGATTGGTGTTGGAAAGTAGCGTGAGTAGGGATGGGATAATTAAGGAAGGCGGGAGATTCAGTGGAATAGCGGTGGTTATTCTTGCGGAAGGAAATGATGGCACTTCATTAGCTCAAGTAGAAGGCACAGCAGAAGCCACAGGAGTGGAGGCAGATAATTATTTTTGAAGTGCAGGTAACGAATGGATGATTTTCCAGTTGTGATTTTGAAGCCAATGTGGTGGAGGGTAGTAAAATAAGGCGGTATTTCTAGCGTAGGCGGTTACATGGTGCGATGAGGGGTGGAAAAGAGACAAGAGGGGAGGAGCCCGCATGAGGCCTTGTGGATTTGAAGGCTTTGTGGCGTTGCAATGAGTTGGAGGGACAATGGGAGAATAAAAGTGATTTGGACTTATTGTTTTGTAAAATGGGGCCGTGTTCGCGTATTTTGTGTCTGATTTTGTTGTTTTCGGGGAGGAAAGTGATGATTAGATTAAGAAATTTTTGGCTCTTTGTTTTGGGACGAGGAGTGTATTGGGTAGAACGTTTGAGAATTTTTTTATTGAGTATATTTTCCAGGATTACATGTTTCCTAGAGAGAATCATGTAAGTAATCCATCTATTTACGCTGGCAGGGGGCGTTGTAGCAGGGACGGAGGGCACAAATTGACAATAACAAAGGAATGGATAGTTTTGAGTGTGATGGGTCGCAGTCGTTGATTATGAAGGTGTTTTTTAATGGTTGGTCACTTTAATGTGAACTGGGGTGTGAAATTTATTGTTTAGGAAGTACAATGTCGATGCCGAGAGTAATACTTGAGTCAGAAATAGATGAAGTGAAACATACCGAGAAGGCGAAGTTGAGAGAGGAAATGGAGAAGGAAAAAGTTCCACGTCCATGGGACCAAAGGAGGAAGAACTTGTCAAATATAGCGGACCCAGAAGACTGTTTTGAGGATTTTAATGTTAGAGAAAGGTGTGTTTTCTCATGAATAGATTAGCAGGTATACAGGAACTTGTATATCAATGATAACGGGAGAACCAAAGTACTTTTCCGATATTTCTCCTGTTACTATGGATCCATGGAATGTTTGTGAAGTGTCCGAGGAAAAATCAAGTGAAGGGAAATGGTCCTGCCCCCCATTACATTTTCTTTGTTCGAGGAAAGTCGCTTCAAACACGTCAGAAGCTAACCTTGGATATTCAGCACCAGCGCTACGTCGTCGTGTTCTTTAAAACGCTACCAGAACAGTTTGTTTAGGTTTTTGCAGAAGAAAAACTAGGTTTCCATTTATTTCAATGTTTAAATTGCTTCCAAGTTTTATGCTACTCTCCTACGCCATGGAAGCAGCCCATGAGAAATTGATCTTACCAACGGAATACAGGCATGTCATCTTTTAGACAGACCGTAGGTGAAATATTTATGTGTAATTCCAGTCGAATGCAGTGATATACTGCACTTTTGCGAGAGATATGGTACGCTGCTAGGACCATTGAATCCGTTTGGCTGCAGACCAAGCTGCATTTTAGATAAATTCTTATTTCTTGCCCTGTCAAGGAGAAGTTAAGATCTATTGAACTTGGTTTTTGCGGAATAGCTTTTAAGAATAGCGGCGAAGGTCATTGATTTTATGGGGGCCAAAGATTTACAGCCAGCAAAATCTGCGGGATTGTTTTAAAACATGAGTGCCAATTTATTAAATGATGCATGAATAATACTTTTTACCAAAGTCAAAGGGACTGCCTGAAATGCCGCAGTAGTAAACTGTCGTGGTGTGAATCCTGCTGATGTGGGCAACACTAATGCGAGCAGTTAGCTGTGCAAAAAATCACTCCCCTTTGATCGGGAATGGAACCCGAGACGGATGAATCCAGGTTTGAGTCTCAGTCAACAAGAATGATTTTTGCGCCGCGATTTGATCCGAAATTTTGAGCGTAAAAATGAAAGGGGCATTCAGAAAATTTTCACACCGAAATCTTTGACAAGTGCGTCGTGAAATTTAATTAATTTATGCTTCAGAATTGAACCGAAATATTCCCCAGTGTGTAAGCCCACCTTTCGAAGAATTTCAACTGACATAATTTTATAGCCACTGACTACGCATGTGCATATGTTAAAATAGAGGTTTGCAGATCTATTTAAACTCCTGTTAATAAATGAACATACGCGATGCTCGTTAGATGTCTCCAAAGGCGATATTCAGCGACCGTGAATTTAGCGAAGATTATAGTCTTAATACGAATGTATGCGTGGCTGTTGCGAAATATTCCATAAAATATCGATGACGTTCCTTCCGAGCCCTAAGGCAATGAAGTCTTCTACGTGAACGGTGGACTTCAATACTAAACGTTGCGTGTCATTCGCACCGAAGTTTATATTATCTTAGTATAAGCGAGACTGCAGGACCTCCCATCGCCTCCTGCACCCTCGCAAATGTGAGGGAGGCGAAGCGAAGAAAAGGATTGGCAACGGGAACACGCGCAAACACCTTTCTCCGTGGTATTGGTGTGTCACCCGATGCGAGGGCCCTCCGTTCCCCATTCGCACCCGCCCACTCCCGTTCCCGTGGGGGGGAGGGGAACTCTGCGGGGGCGGAATGGTGGGGGGGAGGAGTGGGGGAGGGGGTTAGCGCGGGTGGAGGGCAGGAAAAGAAGAGGAAGAAGGGTAGGGTAGGAGGAGGAAGAAGATATTTCACGTTTTTTTCCCACCCCAGCAAACCCGTCGTATATTATATAAATGTATCTGTATATAACCCGACTGTCTGCGGCGCCGTGCCCGTAAGATTTACTGAGATGGCAGCGGGAAGAGTGTTCTTACGGAGCGGGAGGGGATTCGGGGGCGTAGGGGGGAGGGCAGGGGGGGGGTCGGGAGAAGTTAGTGAGGTTACGTGCGAGATGACGGGGGGGGGGGGGCGGGGCGGGAAGGAGGGGTCGGGGTGTTGCCGATTCGGGTGGGGGGGGGTTGGGCGGGCGGTGTGTGTTGTGGGTAGGGGGCTAGGGGGAGGGGGTCGGGGCCCTCGAAGGCGAAGGGAGTGGAGTTTGGCGGGCAAGGAGGAGTCGGGGGTGGGTGGGTTTGCGCCCGTGTTTTCGGGAAGGAGGGTTCCGCCCCCCCCTTCCTTCCTTCCACACTTGCCAGGGCCACGACGTGGTGAGCGGGGGACCTCGCCCTCGAGAGTTGAGGGGGGGAGGGAGAAGGGGTGCGGGAAGGCGTGGGGGAAAATTGTTGGGGAGACAGCAGCTGGTCCTTGCGACATGGTGTCCTGCCACCGCGGCCCGACCGCGAGTGATGGCGCTGCTTTTGGTGGGTGAGGGGCGTAGGGGGGGTGGGGGATGTGTGTGGCGGCCGCCGGGGGGAGAGAGGGGTGCTCCGGAGGAAGCGAAGGAGGAAGGAGTGGCGGGGATATCGGGGTTAAGAGAGTGGTTGTGTGAGTTGGGGCGGGGGCAGATAAGGCGAGCATCGGAGGCAGGGAGAGGGGGGTGTGTGTGCGGAGATTAATGTGGAGGGAGGTAGTTGGCAGAGGGGGCTAAGGGAGGTGTGGAGGGCCAAGATGTGGGCAGGACAAGCTATGAGCGCGTGCGATATTTACGCCTGGCCCAAATGAATGGGGAAATTAATGGAGATTAACGATTGCTTTCTTCGGACTAACAACACAATTGAAAATGGTCGATTATGGGAGACGGGGAAGTAAATGATGATATTAGAGGCGGACTAATGTAAAAACGGTGATTTGGTGCCTTAATTATTTTTACTTATCTCGGTGCTGAGGCGGGAAGAAGACGCGCGGATCTATGCAATGGATAATCCTGCATCCAATACACGACGGCTGACTTGGTTGGCAAAAATTGGTGAATTGAGAGCAGATAACAGATTTTGTTTTTTCTTGAGCCCTCTCCTTTGTGTTTGCAATTTAATTATCTCGTGAGAAAAACTAGGGAATAACTCACATCGTGCAAAATTCAACTTCTTTGAATACATTTGCATGAAATGAGTAAGTAAAATTTTTAATGCATACAATATTTTAATATATATTGTGGGAGCTAATCATTTTGTTGTTCCTATAAGCTTTCCTACTAAATATCATTAAATTTATTTCTAGTTGTCACAATATCCATGAAAATAATAGACGGTGCCTTTTCCTGTGGCATTGCTCAAGGATAAACTCCCCCATGCCTCTTGATAGTTCAGTAGTATATTCTTCTAGGTGAAGGAAATAGTGGTTTTTTTCAGATATTAGGTTTCTCTAATATCACAGAATCAACAGTTTTAAGAAATACATATTTTCTTATATTCTGACGCAAGAAAGACAGTGAAGTTCTTTAAAGCAATATAGTTCTAACAAATACTTCAGCATTAAGAGATACGTAAATAGAATGCTCACAGAAAATTTCGTTATCTAACCTTACGTGTGGGATCTACGACTCATATCGAGTGTTGGGGTGCTTGCTTTCCTCAGCTTTACGCAAAACACTTTGATTTTTGTCATTGGCCAGAATTTCGTTTCGTAATTTAACATTAACTTGCATTTATGTAAATGTGTCCTGCAAAAATGAGCCAAATCATTGCCTATATACATTTTCCATGAAGACACTCTGCATGGAAAAGCGATTGTGATCATTTTAACGCACAGCCATGAAACTCAACTCCAGGAGTGCCGTCTTTAATTTTACCGTTGTGGATACTTCAGGGCAACCCATCTAAATCATGACAAAGCAAACCTCGGGGCCTCGCTAAGTAATTTAGGAAGCACTTGCTGACGCAATGCGTACTTGTGCTAGAGTGAGGGGGTGTGGAGGGAGTGTGAAGAGGAAAATGCTCTGCGCGAGAACAGGTATGTCAACGGAGGGGGACTCGCAGATGGTTTTTAGCGGAGGGGTTATATTGTGATGCTCAACCTCTTTAGACTGGGCAAGAAAGGGTCGGCCGGGGGCGGCGCGGGAAGGCAAGGGGGGGGGGTCCTGAGAAAAGATGAAGAGCGGAATATGAGGGGACTCCAATGGGAGGCTAAAGGCTGAGAGAAGGGGGGTAAGGGGTGTAAGGGCTTCGGGACCGTTCGGTCCGTAAAGAACAGAGCTCGAATTCGATGAATGAGGAATTCGTTGTTTTGAGAAATAACTGATATTTTAAAGACATCCCGTGGGAAGAGTGCAACTTTAAGCTAGGTATATGACTGATGAAAATAGCATTTATTTACAAATGAGTCTTCACAAGAGCGATTAACTCCTGAATGGAGTTGTTTTCACAGATAATAAAACGCATTTGCCATCAAGAATTCAGGTATGACAATTTTTAGCATATAAACCTATTTTATATTTTTAAAATAGTCATACCTGAATGAATATTTTTGTCAATGCAATTATTAGGCCATTATTATGTTTTCACCAAGACGTCAAAGTACTCAAGGTATGAAACTCCTACATGAGCAATGATTAAGGAGATATTTTATGCCAGATAAGCAGAGAAAAGACTTTTTTCCTTGCCCTTACGTTTGGATTCTTTTATTGGTTCCTTTGTATGAGTACCATGAAAAAATGTTATAAAAATCAGATTTATGCTATGCAACAGCAGTGCGTTTTCCAAGAGACCTACAAGTAGAGGAGAGAAGAGTAGCCATAACTTATGGCAGGTAGGGCGAGCGTGTGCATAGATTGACGTGGAATTCGATTAGCATCCAAGCACAGAAATCCACAATTACTTGTGTGCAGAAATTTTTAAGTTTATCCTAAAAAATCTTAAAATTTAAAGAGATTTCTCAGCCACCGTGTGCATCGCTATATAACAAATCGTCATACGATGGAATAGTGTTTAAACCAGGAAGATATTCATGGACTCCTTCTTTTCAAACTAAATGTAGGAGTGAATTTTGAGGAAGGTGTGTGGAATAGAATAAAGGAAGGCGGTGATGCTGCGAGAAAATACTGTTGCCAGTAAAGAATTGCACAATACGCACGCTTCTCTCCTTTCTGAAGAGCAATTACCGGTGGAAAAACTTGAGCTGAACATCCGGGCTCATCTGGAGTCTTCACCGTAAAAAAATAAACACTGCCGGCACGTCAGAGCGATTACCTGCCGCAAAAGAGCGCCATCGCTCGGTACTCTCCGCGACCGCCTCGAAAGTTAGCAGGCGGTGGTGGGGAGGCGGATATGGGGGATTGGGGGTAAGAGGAGTGGGGTACGACTGGGGATGGGATCGGCGGGAGGAATTATGAGCGCTTTACACTCGATGTCTAATGGGCCGTGGGGGTGCCATTACTCGGGCTTTTTATAAGGGAGGGGAGGGTGGTGCCTCTTTTCCGCTTGTTGCAGTTTTCGATCCGGGGATAGACGTAGTACACGCTGGAGGATCTGATAAAAATTTCGCCGTGCGACGCGGAAGCTTATGATGCCAGTTTGGTGGCGTCGTCCGGGTGCGGGGGTGGGTTCGGGGAAGCCTCCCCATATCGCGGCAGCCGTTGCGTGGCGTAAGACTAGGTGCATCAAGGTTTGGATGCTCTCTGATTCATTTTATGGGTGCACACATTGCTCTCCAGTGGCGTCAGCGAGGTATTACATAGTTTTCTGAAGGTCAAAGGGCGTTTATGATGGAACTTGTTATGGAAGTGCAGGAGAAAATTTTTGAGTGTTTCTAGGATCAATTATTGACCATAAACTTCAATGAAATACCTTCAATACTGGTTACGGAGTTTTGCAAGAGGTTACGTATAATCTGTTTAATGGGTCTTACACTTTCGGCAACAGAACAGAGGCAAATATTTTTCGACGTGATAGTTGGAAGCCTACTTAGCTCCTCCTCTTCAGTCTCTCTTTAAATCGTCCACTTTTCTTCGCCCATTTTCGCGTAAATATTGGCAATTTTAATTCTTTTTACTTTTTATTTATGGGTGCATCAAACAAGAATATTATTTTGGGTAAACTTTAATATTAACCTGGAAAGGATGAAAACAATCTTATTCATGTTTTCGTTCCGAGGTCAATTACGACTTTCGAGACATTTTACAAGAGCAATTATTTTAAAATATTTATGTAAAGTAAATAAGATACAGTTTTAATGGCATTACATACGATTGGTTCGGTTCAGGGAAACGGAATAAAAATGACTACAAACCGAATATATCGAAATAGAGGAAATTTTCACGTATAAAGCAGCCTACTTTCGACGGAAGTAGCCTCAGAAAAAACGGATATTTCACAGTCGTCGTCATGAAATAGAGGATTCCGCTTACCTCGCATCTTTCAGGGAGAGAAGATCCCCTTCGTATTTCTCCGCACCACCAAAGGAGGTGCGCTCCTTCTCCTTCGGCGAAAGAGGAAAAATATCACAGAAGTAGTATATACACACATACATGTACATATGTATATACATATATATATATATATATATGTACATATATATATATATATATATATATATATATATATATATATATATATATATATTCATTTGTGTGTGTGGCGCCCTCATATGTAAATATATGGAATGCTTACTTATACATATACTCCTCTCCGCGTGGGTAATATCACGTGCACATGTGCACAGAGCAGGTAGACTCTCTCTCTCTCTCTCCCACGAAAACATTAAAATATGGCCAATCCTTTGCTCACTCTTTTCGAATATTTGTACCCAAGATGTGAAAACTGGGGGCGTTGGTGTTGGTGGTGGGAGGAAGGTTATTTACATGTAAGCGGCCTTGTAACGGATGCCGTGGGGGATGGTAGAGGGGAGGGGGGCGGCAGGCTGGCGAGGGTTGAGACGGGATTGGTCGAGGGAGGCCGGGAGGAGGGGTGAAAGGGGGGGGGAAAGGGGGTGGGGCGGCAGCATGAGAGATGAAGAGATGACTCTCCGCGGGATGTTGTAGGTGGGAGGTACGGAAGAATTGTCGGGGTCTGAGGATTTTTAATACCTTCTCCACGAACAATATTCTCCATTTCTTATTCAACCCCACCTGTTCTGCGCCGCGTCTTTTTATTTTCTCCATCTCCTGCCTCACCACCACTACCCCCTCCCCCCACCCCCTTCTCCCACGCCGTCCCGCCCAACCCCCCTGGCCACCCACCCTCTTTGCTTTTCAACCTACGATTCCCGATGCTGTTTATTGCCATGTTCCGCCCTCTCCTCCCCTCCTCTCTCCGGAACGTCTTGTTCCCTCCTCTCCCGCTCTCCGAGGCGGACCCCCCTGTCCCCCCCCTCCGACCGAACACCCGGGCACCCCCCCCCCGCCCACCGTGAATAAGCATTTCATATCTCTCTTTTCTCTCTTCCCACGCATAATGCCCTCCCCACACCTCTCCTCCCGCCCCCCACACCCCCCGCATCCCCTTCTCCTCGACCCTCGAGCGGCCTCGCCGCCTCTCCCAAAAATCTCTCCCCATTTTATTCCGTCCCCTCACCCCCCCCCCTTCATCCCCCCTCCCTCCCCTCACGAAAACAGGATGTAGTGCGCGCTCGAGCACGCGTGTCTTCGAAGGCCTCGCCTCCCTCTCCTCTTAACTCTCCAAGGCGACGACTGTTTCCTTCCCCCACCCCACCACCCCCTTCCCATCCTCCCCTTTCGTCCGATCCCTAATCCCCACCCTCCGCGGACTTCGCCTTTCTCCCTTCGCGGTCCGGGCGATGAGTTTGTGTTGCGGAAATCCTTACGGCAATTGATTCGGTTTTAAATATATCGTTTGTACCTGAAGCGATCCTCATCGACCCTTTCCCTCCCTCTTCAGCACTATGTCAGCAGCCGATGTGGGACAAGAGGGCAAGTTCAAGTTTGGTGAGCGATGGCGACTACTTACTCTTTATCTCGGGGTACGGTGTGTTTGGGAGAAGACGAGGCCTCTCTGAGAGTGCGTGGCTTGTTGTGAGTCGCCGAAAAATCGGAAAAAGGTATTTTTATCCTCAGCGCAATTTTCTGTTTTTTTTCCTCGCGGTGACCTACAACTTGAAGGAGTTGTAAATATTATTTAGCTTGTTGTAGTTGTTAGTCAAATTCAAAGGCTAAATGTTAATTTATCGCTCAAACCACGTTCAATATTTGAAATCCCTCTTAGAAATCGATAATATTTTAACTATGTCAGACTATTTAAATTACATGAGAAGTAAAAGTAAACATTTTTCATGTGTCCATAAAATACACTAATGAATGAGTATCTTGCAGATTAATTTGAATATCAACCGAGTGTCGTGGGCCTTATACTTACGCATAGGACGATCGAAAAAAAATGAATAATTAGTGAATTTAATTCTGAGGAAATCCTGGAGGCAAAGTAAGTAACATTGGCACACAGCGTGTTTATTTATATGGTAATTAATTCATCCATAGTGAAATACGATCCATAGCAAGAAATAGAATTTGCGTAAAGGAGTAGGTGTGACCCCTGACGTAGTTTTCTAATTGCGATCACATTGTAGAGGATTCTAAAGCTATTCATATTTTTATTGTTTCCTTTTCTTCCTTTTTATTCGAAAAAAAGGCGATGCAATATGAAATTTCACTTGTTATTCGTAGTGTGTGCTACCAGATTAATGAGAACCATGTTGGTCGAATACTTCTCTCGAAGATTATATGAATCAGTAGTTTATATTCTTCATGAGGTAAAGAATAATGTAAGTGAGTACATACATGGACTGATTTACGTCCCATTTTGGTGTACAAAAACTGATAACGTTTAAAATGCACTGGATGTTAGGTCTTCATTGAGAATGAAGTAATGTGATACGAAAAGCACAATGAAAAATGTACTTCGGGCACTTGCATCAATATTATGTGTCGTATTCACGGTACATTAATTTTTATTAGTACACAAATGCTCGTTTCAGGTGTATAAATTTAATGAATATAATGAATAGTAACACCAAAAAACGTAGCATTGGCATTGTCGAATCCATTAATGATATAATCAGCAACAACACTAATGAAGAGAACAAATGCTCACGAATTATTCAATACAATCGGGAATGATCTGAGCAATAAAAAAGTCGAGAGAAAGAAATCACCTTGGAATAGGCAGTGAAATATTACCGAAATAATTAGTCTCTCGCGCGCATTGTGTCCCTGGTATCGCGCGCATATTGTTAAATGGTTCCTTAACTATTCCTAATATTCCCAACTATGCCACAGGACGTGTGGAAGGTAAATTAGATTGGCTTCACAGATATGCCGACGCGTATCAGTGAAATATCAGAAAGAAATACATAAGCTGAAATCGCGGTCGTTGGATAATATACCTTGGAGGAAAGATACTTAATGTTTTTTCATTCCCACATCATCCTTTCACAAAGTCGGGCCGGAAAGAACTGCAAGCATCAATTGGATGATTTGTGGATCCCTACAACACAATCTATTCCCAACTTGATGATCAACTCGGCTCCGTTCGCTGCCTCCGCCGCCATTGATAAGCATTTGGGGGAGAGCCGACGAATGAATAGTGGAGGAACTTGAAAATGTTGAGGCCGTTCCGGGCGATAGAAACTTCGCGTCGTTCCCTGAGGTGTTCGATGGGAAAGGAACGGATGCGCGGTAAAGGCTTTTATTCCTGCCGGAGGGAGACCCCTCCCACCCATCTCCTCATCCCTTCTGGTTCGCAGGGGGAAGGGGGGGGGGTAGGGTTGCACGGCGCGGAAGAAGGGATAAGAGTTCAATTTCCTTAGAGGAGCCCCCAGAGCAATTCTCCCGCCCATAAACAAAGACCGACCGGTAAACATGGCGCAATCTCCCACCACCCACCCCCCCCTTCCTCCCTTCTCCCCTCTCTCCATCCCCGAGTCCTCCCCGGTACGCCTCTTCCACCCCCCCACCCGCATTATCATACTCCCCCAATGCCCCTTTCCCCTGCCGCCCAACTTGAGCCCCCCCCCCCCCGTTCCCCAAAAGGCACGTCATATCGTGTACCCTCCTCCCGGCCCGACCACCCTCGCCCAACTTCATCCGCTTTCAATTCCTATTTGATCAAACGCTCCCTCTCACGCCCAACGAGCACTCGCGGGATATCCAACGAGAGGGGTGTGAACCACCTCCCGCTCGAGACGAACCCCCGTCTTTCGATTCCGTCGAAACGGCGCATCCGTGCATCGATTTCCCCGAGCGCATACTCAATATCGCGCATCATTATCGTCCGCTATCGGCGACACTCGTGATCGCCGACGATGTCGTCGTCCCCCTCGACGTCCAATCACCGATGGCGACGTTCGTTTTACATTCCCTCTGAATAATTATTTTAAACGGAGGATGATGCAAACATACAAGGTCTGTAAATTAAGTAATGAGACTGATTTATTTTACATTTTTTCATTATAATAGAATTACAATTTTATATTGTCACCCTCAAAATAACTTCCTTCTGAAACCACACAGCGCTGGAGACGGTTCTTTCATTCCTCATAGCAGTGCTGGAACTCCGACCCTGCTGGAATAGCCCTCAGCTGGTCGGTTACAGCCGTTTCAATGTTTTCTTCGACTGCCCAACCAAAATGAGTTCCCTTGAGGTGATTTTTCAAATTCGGGAAGAGAAAAAAGTCACAAGGACTCAAGTCAGGTGAATAAGGAGACTGAGGAGCCACAGGAATGTTTTTACTGACCAAAAACTCGTTCATCGAAATTCGTATATCCTAGTTTTTCCCACGCGTTTCGTAATGCATGTTATGGTTAAATCTATAAAAGGAGCATAATTACACATTTACAAGGAGATAGAAAGGGTCTCCGAACGCAATAAGTAATAATTTATTCTTCATGAACAGGAGAATAGTAAACGTGGCATTGGTTGAATTCATTCCGTGAGAATCCGCAGTTTCGGTTGTGCATTATTTCCTTCGAATCGAGTGACATAGTGCTTAGTGAAGATTTGGAAGCACCAAGACCACCACACTATCGAAACACACGCAGTCGCCGCATTTGATATCGATTTTTAGGCATCGGCATATTGCCGCCAATCGAAATCCAAAACATCCCTCCATCCAGCCCTCGCACCGATGCAAGTCAGAGTATCGAGTCGAAACAGCCTTAAGCATCGACCCGGCGTCGGACCGAACCGGGAACTCCGCATCCGCAGCACGGCAACCCTTACCGTCCCCCCTTCGCGCCGAACCACCCCTCTTTCTCGCACGATGGGGGGAGAAATGCCTGCCCTCCTCCGAACCCCCCCCCTCCTCCTTCCCCCTTCGACCAGAGAGTGGCTCATGAAAGTCTTAACTTTCCCGGAAGGATCATCTTCTGTGAGCGTAGTACGAGAATGAGCCCCGCTCCTTCGACGGCGCCTCTCTCCATTCCGGGCGCCATTATTCGGCGGGACCCCTGTTTTTGTGGGTCCTGAGGGGTTTTCTCACACCCTCCTGCCTGGTGGAAGGGGTTCGTGTGTGCGCGTGAGAGGGTTGGGGTCGTATCCTCCCCCACCCTCCCCTCGAAACCGCGTTCCCCCACGAAAAGATGCGCCTGGATAGAAATGTCGACAATAGCTGTGGATTGCGGTGGTGGAGGAGGTGAGGGCGGCGGCGGAAGGTGGACTCCCTCCCTCCCGCATCACATCCATTCCCCGCCTCCTCCTCTTGGCTCAAACCTGCGGGGGGGGACCCCCCTCCCTCCCCGTCGCGCTTTTGATTTCCACTTTGACCCCGCCCCGAGTCTATATATATTTCTCTGCAATCGTTTCCGTTTTGATTTCCCCACGGAAACGTCCTACACAGGGAGCGAGCACCTCATTCACTCGGGGTTAGATGGTTTTGCAGTCGAACGTTGGGCGCGAATAATTTGGTTCGAGAAATACGATAGCTAACAGGTCGTCGAAGATTGGCATCCCACCCAAGTCTTCAATGATTCTAAACCAGGGAGCGGGGAGCCAGTACGATAGCCACATCACCATCGAGATGGTGATGTGGCTATCGTACTGGCTTCCCACCCAGAGGGCCCGGGTTCTAATACCGGCGGTGTTGAATATTTTTCAGTGATATCTATATCCCTACTTGAGCTACTTCGTGGAGGGCACTTAGGGTGACTACGCCGTCCGTCGGATGGGACGGTTAACTGCGGACCCCTTGGCGCCTTTCGTTAAGAGTAGGCTAATGCCGACACCGGCTCTCTCTCCACCCTTCATCCTTTCCTGTCCATCCCTAATGGCGCAAATGACCTCAGATGTCGGTCGCCTCCCACTACTACTACCAGGGAGCCCGTGAATGTGCAATAATGCACTCGGTCATTTTGGTTTGTATCTCCTTAAAGATCGAGACTTCTTATAAGGATATCATTGGCTCTTGTTCGAGAAAACGTTTTAATGTATCCATTATATTATGGCCGATAGTTGGAATGATTGCGTGAATAATAAATCCTAGTTATGTTTTCACGAATGCTGAATGGATGGAGGATATAATTTTGCAGTTCAAAAGATTAAATGAGATTTTGATTCAGTAGATACGCCTTTTCAATCTGCTAAGTGTATATTACTTTAGAATCAGAATTGATCGCAATTATTTTTGTCAAATTTTTAATATAATCAATTATTTTTTTTCGGTCAGAATCCCGGCTGGAACCGCATGCACCTGCGGGTTTGACTTTATCTTCAAGTTGTCTTCATTTCGGATTTGTGCAGAGGTAATATCGGCGCTAATAATTATTTATGATAGTTTTAACGCCGAGTACTATAGAAATTATTTCTTTTTCATCGACCATGGGTAAATATTTTCAATGTTTAACAGAAAAAATGCTTCGAGTACTAGCTCTCTCCGAATACTAGAAGGCGATGCTCAGCATCCGAATTTTCAGTCATTTTGATAAAAAAGTAAAGATTTTGGCCCATATTCTGGAGAAGAATTTTGAGATACGTACCTAGTTGAAAATTCGTCCACTGGGTGTGTGTACCAAAGATTCCTCGTACTCAGATGCAAATGGCAGGGACCAAAGAAATATTTAAGTGAGTTACATTTATTTCAATTAATAATTTCTTTAAAACAAGTTTTAATATATATATATATATATATATATATATATATATGCCATTTGTTACTCGATGATTACATCTCGCATGACGATGACTATCCGCATGTCAAGTCTTGGGCTCAAGTACAAGATCATCGTCTCTGGTGTAAGTGCGAAAGCAACGAACGTCAATTTATTCAATGCAATTCATTGAAATGGGACACCGCCCAGTTGTCTTAATGCTCGATACGAAGGCCAGAGTTAACCCCAAAAGCACGCACACCGGGAGAAAGAAGGACCCCATTCGTTCCTTATCCTCGAAATTATTTTCGTAACCCCCTCGGAATTCCTTCCGTTTCGTCCGCCTTACGGTCGCCGTACAATCATTGCAGTCGCCCCAAAAATATTCCCTTACATTCCATAAATCACCGGGGCGCTGCTTGCAAACGACGCACTTTCGGGAGTGCACGCCAAATTCCACAGCCTCAGGGAAGGGAGGGAAAACGGATAGGGGACGGAGGCACGGGCACGTAATGGGGAGCGCTAAATTTTTCTCGGCGAGGTCGGCATGAGGTTTTGAAATAAAAATGCATGTGCGAGCGAGAATATATACACCCCGCACGGCTGGGAAAAGGGGGGGAATATATATGTATATATATATATATATAATTCCAGGGTCCTCGAAAATTAGCCATTCCACACGGAATCTGTTTATAAGCCTTAATACAATTTCATACAGGGGTCTCCACCTCCATCTCTCCCATCTAACTCTTCGCCCCCTTTCTCCATGACATTTTAAAAACCATTATCTTCGCATTTTCGCTTCCCTCCCGAAATGTTTATGTCTCTCTCTTTCTCTCTCCGCAAACAAGGACACGCAGCGGTGGCGCCCTCTCTGGTCTCCTTCCTCCGACGACTCGGGAAATTTACCCCCCCCTCCCGTCTCTCCCCTCTCCCCCCTCTTCTCCTCCCTTCCTTCCCCATCTCACCAACCTCCACGCGAGCCCCACCCACCTTCGCTATTCCACAAGTCCATCGTTCCCCGGGAAACCCGAGCTTACCCTTTCGGAGGGAGCCCAGGGGCGATGGATGCGCACGCGGGGCCTTCATCCGTCACCACTCATCTCTACAGCGATGGTGGTGCTCTGGGGGGGGGGGGGGGGGAAAGCAGGGTATTTTTCCAGCGTCAATATTATTCGGCTGCACTGTCACCCTGGTCCACATTTTCAAATTCTATTCCGTTTCCTGATGCATTTGTTGGATTTAAAACTTTACTGTCCATTTTATATGCGTAAATACTTGCACACTCACTAAAACTCTTGCTTGTTCCTCCTTCACGTTTTGACAGTTCTGGATTATAATAGGGCAATCGCACTATTCCACGAACTATATCTCATTTATTCAGAATAGTAGGTACTATTGTAGTGTTTTCTCAACAAAAATAAAAATATTAATAAACTTTATCGTTTAATTTAAGCTTTGAAGTTACATGCGTTTTATTTTACATTTAATCGTGTTACTGTAAATTGGGATTGTTTGAATTATGACTCGATGAAATTAAATATTTTGACAACTATTGAATATATTTTCACGTGGTGGTGAATAATTTGAGCGAAACCTAAATTATCCCACCTACATGCAGCGGGAAAATATTAATTCTATTTTATGCATTTAACTGTAACTCAAAGCACTGCTTGTACGGAAAAGAATCATTTTTTCGTGTAATTCGCTCCGTCGAATTTCAAATTAAATAATAGATATGAATCCGCAGGGCTTTAAGCGTCAAGTTTACATTTATGACAAACCTTGGATGCAGTCTTAACTATTAATTTGTTCCTGCATTAAATTAGAATATATATATTGCAAACACGTTTGTTTGGATTACATTGATATACAGATGTGAAACTTGGACATTGGGAAAGATGGTAAGCCTCGGCTGGAAATGTGGATTTGGAGAAGTACTAAAGAACCAGATCAATAGATAAGAAAGGCCACATGGGAGTTTTGCGAGGAATTAAAGAGGAAAGGTATTTCATGAAAGAGATAAAGAGATGGATAACAGGGAAATCAAATTTGTTGGACGTATTCTGCGATATGACGACTTCCTGCAAAACATGGTGGTTGGAAAAGTACTATGGAGAAAAAAGGATGAGGAAGGCCAAGACGACGCAAAAAAATTACTGTGAGAGTCACGACGAATGAGGAACTGAAAAGAGCAGCAATGGAGAGAGAGAGACAGAGAGACCTGTGGCTGTAACGACAAAGCTCATCCGCACGTAGATTAAGATGGAATAAATGTTTACTTATTTCGTCGTTTCGAGGCACTTGCGAAAGGAGGGCACCGAGGCAAGAACCCTTCGCGATGCTCGTCAAATCGTCGATGGACCAAGCAGCTCTCTTCCTCATCAAATTTTACATCCCTCCCTTCTACCGGCACTCCCTCCGCATCCTTCCACCATTCTTCTCCCGTGGGATCTCTCATCCTCCTCCCTCCCTCTCTCATATACCCAAATTCTCATCTCTTCCCTCTTGGAGGGAATAATTTGCCCCTCGGGAGAAGAGACTCCTCGCTAATTAGGGCCGCAGCTCACGATCCTGCCCCCAGCCTCCGTTCCACGCCCGCCCGTCCTTTACCCTCCCTCCCACCCTCCCCGCCTCCCCCGTCTCCCGAACCCTTTACCCCTCTGATCGCTTCACTTCGCCTTCCTCTCCTGGAGGGCTCGCTTCCGAGGGTTCGAATCCAGCAAGACGGAAAATATGGATTGGTTTGAGAAATGAATGCTTCCATGCTAATAAGTAGCACCACGAATGAATATCACAGCAATTAGTACGATGCTTCATGATCATTGTATTATATTCATCTTCAAACAACGCTCAAATTATTATTTCACAATTCAACAATTAATAAATACCAACAAAACACCTGAAATTCCTTTGATCTCGAATTAAAATACGAGAGATGACGTGTCATTGTTTACTACCCAGTGCCGTGGTTATCAAATCGTAGTTAGCTCATCTACTTGTCTGGATGTATAGGCCTCTTGAAGCCATACCATGTTAGGGACACCCCGAGAGAAAAACTTCGATTCCTGTGGTCTGAACCCCAAAAATATATATAGTATTTCAGCTCTCGGCGGGAGAGACACGCTTTCTCCTCACCATTTTTTAAAACTATTATTATCGTTTTCAGTGATCTACCGGTCGAGATCAAGTTTTTATGGACCCAGGGACTTGGCACTGCTACACTTTCAAGCCCCATCTAACGAGTTTATAAATTCTTCAACGCCCCCCGACAAGGCATTTTGCAGCTCTGCACATTCTGACTACCTCCCTTCATCCCGTTTACCCTATAGTTGGCTAGCTTACTCATCATCACTCTCCCTTCCATCACAACCACCAACACCCCACTAACTGTCAATATTTTTTTTCCACCTACTCATCGACTTTCTGCCAACAGTCGCCTTCCTTATCCCATCTTCTCCAGAAACCTTTTGGCTCGTTTTCCTTCGTCCCATTTGATTTTCTCCATTATTCTCCGCACCCCATCTCAAAAGCCTCTCTGCATCCTCTTTGTAACCAACGCCAAGTTATGGCTGCATCCCTGAGCTTGGGTATCACATCTAATTGTGATCAAATATCCTCTCAATGGCCAGTTCCTAGTTGTTCCGTTTGTATTCCTTTCACTCGTGGTGGTCCTGGAAATTTGATCATTTGATGCTCAACCCAACCCTCTTTCGCTAATTTCCAGGCCGTAGGAATTTCCGCTTCCTGCCTCTCTCCCCTTTGCGAATTGCGCCACGCCCCACCTCTTCTCAGACCCCTTCCCCACACCGAGCGAACACACATTCGCCCTCACCGGCCTAAAACACACACCCACCACCGTTTCTCGTATTCCGCCGCTTCCGCCGCATATGCGGGGGCGGAGGCAAACAAACGCTCACTTCCTAAACTCGACTCTAATTTCTTCTCACCCCATGCACCAAAGAGCCTCCTCCTCCCCCTCCCTCTCTCTCCCTCTCTCTCTCTCCTCCACTCCATCCCCTGACACCCCTTCCAGCCCCCCGCCCCCTCTGCGCCACCTTCCTTTCCTGCCGACGACACGTACACGCCGCCGCAACACTTGAAAACCACGGCCGTGCAGTAATGAAAACGCAATTACTAAGCCCTCCTCAACTGAAACCCTTCCGTCCCTCCCCCGCAACCTCTCCCTCCTCTCCCGCTCTTTACGCCATTTTAGTCGCCCGTAACACTCGCGTAATCTTTCGCAATCTCTCCTCCACGGCCGACGCTAACGGCATAAGCAATCCGGGACACGCTTTCGCCCCGCTCGCATTCCCTCCCTCTCCGGGTGTGTGCGCCCCCCCACACCCTTTGGAAACCGCTGAAAAACCGCGGCGTGCCCTTTCCTCCATCCTTCCCATCCCGAACCCCTCCCAACCCATTCATCCCCTCCGCCGTTGTTTCCAGCTTAACAGAGTCATCGCGTCGCAGTTTTAAAAGCGCTCCGCTCACCCCACACCGCGCTCGGATGAGCGGATACCAACTTCCTCTCCCGTTTATTATTTCAAGCTAGGTGTGTGAGTGGGGAAAGGGGGAGACGGCGGGAGGTGCGGGCAGGGTGCAGAGAAAATAGAAAGTAGTGCGTCGTCCGAGTGTGTGTTTATGCTCACCGCGGGCGTGAGTAAGTGGCTGCGAATGGACGCCTTCCACGGAGGTTACGAAATTGATTCTCAAGTTTTGAAATGATACGCATTCCGGGTGCTCGAAGAAATCAGTGCTCTCGACACGCGTTCATTCGCGAGAGGAAGGGAGATGGATGGGAAAACTAGTGTCGACACTCCGGTCTCAGCGAATATGTCTCGCTTATACAGTCGTACGTTTGTATGAAACAAGGGTTAAGCGGGCAAAACGAAGTCGATTTTAATTGGCTAGTGATGGAGGATTAATTGATCTTATTATCCAATTATCCATCACTCATTGCTTGAGCCGTTTTGATTAAGGAACTCAATGTTGTTTTATGTGCCAACTCCTATGATTTTAAGCGTCAAACGATTTCCGGACCTTTCTCATTGATCTGGATCAGGTTCCTGATGATATCCGGACCAAATACATTCTATTTAGCTGGAGAGGTCATTTCCGTGTCGATGGTTTCGCTCTGTCTTAATGCAATAAAAAACAGTCACAATGAATAATGCAGTAAAGCTATTTGGGTACCAGCAAGAACGAAAATATTTTCCAAATTTCCTCAAAATTAAGGATGTCCTTGCTTTAACAGAATGAATTCGATGAGCTGATTCAGTGGACATAGAATCTTGGAAGATTAGGAGATATATAGGTAGAGGTGTTAATCAGGGCGAAATTGAGACCGAATGGTCCCTCCTTCCATTTAACCCATGTCAAAGAAGACATCGTCGAGGAAATAGACATTGTCTACATTAAATCGCCATGATTTAGATTGTTAGAAATGTACGGTGACTGCGACTACAATTTATCCTTGAGCGTAGTAAAATTAATGAAATATTCCTCTGGTTTCTAATATGCACCACTGATCATCTTGTTCCATCGGGTAATTTACAGTTACCTTAAAAAAGTTATAAAGTGATACAATGTACAGTGATTACATCATAATTAGGAATTTAGTATCCAATATCATTACTTTCATGAGCCTGTGAATTACAGTAATCAACTTTTCCTAAATAACGGTCCAAAATGCTTTTTTTAACGTGGGTTTGTGCTTTGTCAAATGGGTAAGATAATTTCCCGTTGTGCGAACACTCAATGGCATGAAACATCGTTACAGTGTATAGTTTTTTGAATATAATGCGATGCCCTGTTGTTTGGATGAGAATGTGCGAAAACATTATCTACTGCCAATTTCCCTTTTTTAAGTAATGGCATGATATTCCGGGTTCCATTCACGAGGGACTCTGAAATGTGTTCCTCGTTCATTTTCAGGTAGGACTCGAGAATGCGATTCCCTCCCGACTCCAAATATCTTGTCGACCACGGGAAGAGGAGGGAAGAAAGACGACCCTGAAGTTTCGGCCGGATCTTAAGAGTCATAATTTGAGACAAAAGGTTCGGGTGAGTGTCAGAAACAAAGGGCGGACGGAGGTGGTGCGAATGGAAATGACTGACGTCGAATTTGGTGTTCCAGCCGGTCGTTGGCGGCGCTTCGCTCGCGAGGGGGGGCGCGGAAATGAAAATAAATAAGAGAAGCGCCAGGGGTGGAGCGAAGGGCTGGGAGAGGGGTCGTCGAGGGGGGGGAAAGGGTGGGGTGGATAGGGGTGAGGGACGGAGGGAGGGAGGGGAGGACACCGAAATGGCTAATCTGAGGCGCCGAGATTTTTAGGAATCCAGGGGAGAAAAAACGCGAAATAAAACAAACAATAAGGTAAAAATGAACGAGAGACATCGGACGCAAATTTGCATTGCATTCGGAATTTGCGTTTTTACGGCTGCGCTTATATCCCTCAAGCGGATTTCAGATTACGCCGCCCTCCCTATGGCCGGTGAAAAATTCCGGATTTTCCGTGGCGGACAGGAAAATAATTATCTGAATGATTGATGCCGCAGATTTGTGAGGGCGAGCTTTGTTTGTTTTGAGCGTGGGGGAGGAGACCCGGAGTTTTATTTCGTTTTTCCTTTGTTTTATTTTCTTTTAATGTCGACCGCGCGGAGATAAGCGTTTTAATGTCTCGCCGCTAACGGCGCTTCAGCCGATAAGGAGATAACGGATTAACCAATCATATCCCTTCGCCTCAAGATATATATTGACTTTTATCACTGCAGTAAGGCGTGGATCTTTTTCTTTTCGGCCGTTTTATTTTACGGGGTGCGTGCACGATGTAATTGGACTTGCAAATTAATTCAAGACATTAATTGTTTCAATTCAATTTAGGAACATCGCGCTTTAAAGTTAATCCGCAACTGTTCCGTCAAAACTTTCCGAGTCGCCATGAATACCCTTCATATTTTAATTGCGGAGATTGTTTTGTTAAATTCCGCCTCTTTAAACGGAAACCTTTAATGGTTAAAAAAAATGGCTAAAGGGTAACATGAAGTAATTCACGTGCGTGATAAAGCGATATCACATCGAAAACTTGACCATTTTATCCCAAAACTGTTTTTTTTTACGTTCCAATTTCATAGATTCCCAATTGCGATATTTATTTTTTACGCGTTTTTGAAGTTGTTTCATTAATCCATTAGTGCAATGGTGATTGTTCTAACACGGAAAATTCAACAATTTTACTCAGTAAACTGCATAATTGTCTCCCGCAAACTTACAGTTGCTCATCCAGTTCACCATATCGCAAATTTCTACTTTAATTCCCATTTAACAGACGTAATTCTCAGGGATACCCAAAACGCGGATATTCAATCATATTATTTTCGGGGGGTCATATCCATGCGAATCCGACCGGCTCGAACCATTTGTATCGCATTAAATAACGTAAAATTCGGTTTCAGGGCCCCGGGAGACGTGCATAGCATAAGTTAAACGAGGACGTTACAACGACGGACATAATCGCGGCACAATCATGTGGCAGTGAGGTCACACAATTTATTCTCAGGGCCGTGCAGTTACCGGGAATGGTAGGTAGTGAGGAAGGGTTTTTGGGGTGGGAGGAATTAAAAAAAAAAAAAAAAGATTACAATGAAGAGGTTTCCCGGCATGCCCCGTAATTGAGATAATGTGGCCAATTATTATGCGAGCACGGATCCCTGCGATCACCATCGATCGGGTCATTTAAAGCGCTGATTCCGAGTTCGTTAAAATACACACCGCAGACCGCACCTCGCATATAAAACGGCGGCCCACGTCCGTTGCGTCCTGCGGAATATGTACCTACGTACAGGGCCCCGTCATTATAGGTGCGCTCACGGAGAGTTGTGGAGATTTGCACCGTTTTTAGGACCCTGGGTGGAAGGAAGGATTGTTGGTAGGGGGCCTGCATCCGGGAGGGGGGGGGGCGTCCATTCGGACGCGCGCACCCGTCACCCGGTGGGACAGACCTCCTGCTCATCCACCTCTTCTGCTCTTCCCCGTCTTCGTCTTCCGTTGGGCGAATGTCCGAGTATCAGTCCCCACGCGTGGGATTGCCTTATCACCATAGTCCACAGTATTCGGCTGCCGAAGTTGTCTGGCTGCACGAGTATACTCGCCAACATGCGATCTCTCTTGATGACGAGTGTCACATCAATATATGAAAAAATCATAGACAACAATATTCTTGAAGCATAAATGACAACTACGGAATACCTTTTTAAAGTTGACACTTCTCAATAGTTAAAAGAGAGAAACGGCACCTCGTCTTCCGGATAAAAAAAATCTGTTGAAAATGTATAATCAAGGAGATTTGACTTTGCTTTTACAGGTTCTTGAGAGTTCTTCAGGTGTAGAGATTACATTAATGTTTAAATTATATTGAACTGCTCTATCAAAGAATTTAGCCTCAGTTACTTTCCAACGCGCCACGATCTAGTATTTTTTACGGGTAAATTTGTCACAGAATGATATTTTCTTCTCAGTTGCATCGAAATTTTATTGTGTTTTGATGGTCTTCAAAGAGCTCCTGTAAGTTTCGGGAATAGTTATTGTTAAAAAAAAATATGTATTTGTGAGAAAAATGATAGTTCTACACTAGTGAAATAATATCTCTTGTCGTTAATGTGTTCACAGAAGGTATTTAAGACCGTAATGTCTTCGTATTTTACTTATGCAAAATTATCATATTTTATTAGCTGTCTAGCTGCTTTAATTTTGAAGCAGGCCACACCACGAGAGTGAGCAATCGTTGCAAATGGCTGACTGCAGCAAACGACTCGTCGATGCATTTTCCTCGGCTTTTAGCAATGCAGCTTTTAGCCTCACATCCGTCCTGAATTGCAGTCATTAATCGCGAATCCGTGGAAAAAAGGAAATATTTGCGATAATGCAGCGGCGTTGAGGGAGGCGGCAAAAACACATCAATCGAATGGATGAATCATGCAATATTGAGTGGGGAATAATTAAGAGCATCCGTTCGCCGCGTAATCCCATCGAACAGGCCGCAAAAACGCCCTTCCCCCTTCCCTTTTTGCTGCGCGACCCCCTACCGCCCTTGCCTCCCCTTACCCCTCCCCCCCTTGCCTCCCGCTTGCAGCGTTGTTGTGGCGTTACTCCCCTGAGATTATTCGTCTGTCTGCAAACAGTGTGAATTCTATATGGCTGCCTACATATTGACATATTGTTTAAAAAATTGTTTGGTCAAATATTGGTCCCTTTCAAAGGAAGCACCACAATGCTAATTGTTCTTACGTTTTATTATGACTCTAAATTAATATTTTCCAAAGAGTGTGTTCAGCACTAACCACATTATCTCTCAGCTTAATCCTTTCGATTTCTATGAAAAATATTTTTGTGCAATTCTTCCGTATTAGAATATGAGTATTAGGTTATGTTCGTTAGTACACAGTTTCATGCCAATTATACGACTTTCTTCTGACGTCGTAGGGTATCATCTCCTACAGCGAGAGAGCAATGAGTCAATGACACAATCTGGGGAGTAAAGCAATACTTCCTACTGGTTCATAAGTAAATATGTACCCACCAATTAATGTAGGTGCTTGTATGTCATTACAATTGATTTTTATAATAAATGATATCAAAAATGCATGAAATATTCCAACATTTAATACTGAGTGATTTACAGGCCACAATTAAACAATTAATACAAATATTCATTATTTCGAATTAGCTGTCGATCAGATAGGTACATTATCTCTATACGCACTCGGTTGTATTCATTATACATTAGTATTCCTCTAGGTAGTCTCGAAATGCCGTCATTCTAGTTTGCCGCCATGTCTTCCAACCATGATACCCTTCTGCTTATTCCTTCCCAAATTTCTTTCAATTTTGAATTATGTACTTTATTCGTGGAGTTTTCCTCATCTAGCGTTTAATTTTATGTAAGTAACTTCCCATAGAGGTTCCTTAACATATTTCTTAGAATGCGTTTTCTGCTTAAAGAACTTCATTTCGGGCACCTGCGCCATAGGCCAACTTCTCTCCTTCTCCTTTTCTGGATCCGCCCAAGAAAGTCGGGAGTGTATGTGCAAAGTATACCTGGCTGGGGTTTGGGAGAACGGGAAGGGCAGCAGGCCGAGGGAAGGGATTTATAAACGACGTCCCCCACCCTTTTTCGGCCGTGCAGTGAAGAAACAAATGGCCTCTCATGGTTTGTGGCGGGCAGGAGCACCGTGACCCATGGCCATTAAAGACCCTTGACCTCCGAGTGGAGGCAGGAAAGTAATCGAAAAGAATGAGGTGACCTACGTATATATCCCGATGGGTTTAATATATTTTTGCACTTCCAACGCCCCCCTCCCATCCCCCTGACCCCCCCCACCCGTCGTCGTCCCCCGCTTGATCGGCCCGAGAGGAGGAGATCGACTCCTTTTGCCCCCCCTCCCCCACACCGACTATTAATGAGCGACCATTTCTCCCCCGTCCGCCGGGAGAAACAGCGCAGAGGGAGCCAGTCTCCTTCGCCCCACGCCGCCCTCGATCTTGATTGCTTTCGGAAAAGCCAACCGACCGAAACCATTTGATACCGCATTACACACAAGCCGCCACACGCGCCCGGCCGACCAACCGTGGGGGGGGGGGGGGCTCCTCCCCTTCCCCGCCCCTCAACCAAATCCCCCCACGACCCCCGCAAAACCTCTCTTCTTTTTCCGCAGCAGTTCCCCCTTCACCCCTCCCTTCTTGCTCCCCTCCCTCCCCCCCGGAAAGCGTCATTTGTTGTTTACCGTGTGCGCCTATCTATTTCTTTTCCCTTTTTGGCGAAATAGCGATCGGTGTCCACCAAGTTTTTGAAACCTATCACAGACGAAATTAATCCGTAAAGGAAAGGTGCCAACGTACACTCAGCGCACGAATAACACCTTTGTTTTTGCGATTACATTTATGTTAAGCATAATAGCAATGGCACGAAGCGCTGGAGAAGTGAAATAACTTTTTCCTTGTTGGTGTGGGGTTTGCAGAGCAAGGGAGTAACGTCTTACCTCCGACGACCCACGCTCGTGGGCCACGGTTCGACTTTCTGTCGTATTGTTACCAGTTGAGCGCGGAATAATATTCTTAGTGATTTTCTTAAACTAGCGATGAACCTTCAAGGCTTACTTTGGGTGCTTACTTAATAAAACAGCGTGATTTTTGTCGATACCTTGCAGAAACTTATGTTTACTGTCTTCGTGCAAATCCAAGCAAAATATGGAATAACATCACTTCATATTAGTTGTTTAGTTTTATGTAGTACCCTGCGAGCCACTACTAGAGTGCGTGGCAGAGGGTGATCACACACACAGACTACCCTTGACACAAAACCCTTTCTCTCCCAGCTGGGTCGGATAAACATTATTTAATTCTGATCCCTTGTTGTCCGTGGGAAATATGGCACCTTAAATCTATCCGTTCTGCACAATCTCTCGAATTTAAATGACATGATCTCTCCCATCGTAGTGTGATGGGGCTAATAACATATTTCCAGCATCATTGCCTAAGAGACATCCATCCAATTTATGCAAGAGATTTAACCTGCATTTTAGCCTTCGCTCCATGAGTGATTCCCAGCCTAGATCTTCTAATAATTTTGTAATGCTACGCAGTTTGTCAAAACAGCGTTTCATGTACACTTTATTCATTTCTTCATGCTACCAAGCATCAACGTTTTTCAATAACAATTCTTCTAACCACCTCTCTTCATACTCTTTCAGTGCAATCAACATTTCATCTTTTCAAACTATTCTATTACACGTAGCATATAGCTTATGTTGCTGGGGGGCTTTTGCCACACTGCAGCACTCAATGGGGATTTCATAAGTTGGGAAGAGAGATCTTTAGGAGAAAGCATAACGAGATATTAGTAGACGGGGCTACGACAGTTTCAGCAATAAGGAACTTCTGTTTTGAATCATCGTCATGCCTCTGACGGTTCGGCGTCCTGTAAACTTATGTCTTTATCAAGGATACGGTCCCATTTGTGAAATGAAAACGAATTTATTGATGAAAAAGGACTCCATTGGTGGATTAAATACGGCTTAACTGGTGTAAAATGTTTGCTGTGATGTAGGTGTACCCATGGTGTGCACAAACCGTGTTCGTCCCAACCCAGTGACCATCTCCCAATGCTGTCGCCCATTGGTAGCAATGGCGAACGAGTTTCGTCGACGCATTCAAATTTGAATTACAGGTCCTATGATTGATGTGGTCGGCGCCTTACTTTCTCGAGATTTGTGGGTTCTCTGTTTTATGAATTGTCATCATTGATTATTAATAATGATTTATCAGTTGAATGTAACATATTCTTTTTCCCTAATGCAGACAATCGTAAGACTTGGTCAGTGTCAACTGAAGAAATAACTGGGAAATTTGATTAAAGCATTTTCCGAGTAGGATATTAATGCCAAGGAGAGATAATAAGTATCTTGCTAATTGCCTTTATGACCTCTCCAGAGTTCCATTTCCATATTTAATGGCATTCGGGGAAAATATAGAATATCCGTGCATACAGGTACATTTCCTATTATTATTACAATAGGATTTGTTTCCCCTTATTTATTTTTACTAGATCTGTTTCCTCTGCTTGTTCATTTGGCCGACTATATTTCGCGAAGGCCTTTTAATTCCTTTACATGTAAACAACCTTAAAGTTACGAGGTAAAAATATTTGGAACGCAATTATTCTTGCTGCCATCTATCAGTACTTCTTCAGTCACCAATTTGGGAACATTTTCATAGTAATGGCACACAATATATCTTATGGAAAACGGGGAACCACAAGTATCATTTAGTTTTCGGTCATCGAAACATCCCTGAGGACGGAGTGCTATAATTAGGAAAATTATGATCAAGAGGTCTCAAAATCCCCAGATCGATTTTTTCATGAATTTAATGCTTTTCCCCGTGCTACTTTTCGCGCACGGCTCCCAAATCAGGTGGTGTCTTGAGTTTTACCGTGTCAATTGGCGACTTAGCGATTCGCGTACGTCCAGTGGAACTTGCGTAATCACTCGGAGAACCCACCCGCTCAAATGCGGATTGAGATGTACCTGCCTCCCGGGCTAGTTCTCATTGGTTATGGGAAGGAATGCGAAATGGAGCCGAGAACTAGTAATGATAACGTTTTTGACATTTTGTACACACTTCTAATCATTACATTTAAACAAAAATTTGACCATTGATTGTGATTTCCTCATGAAAGTGATCATTACGATTATATTTCAATTTCGTATTGATCGTTCATAATCGCATATAGGACTTTTTTTGTTTCCGGAGGTCGAGTCCTATTTTTATGGTAACCGAAACTATAATAAAACCGCTTTATCCAAATCCTTACAGTGCCATCACCTGCCAATTACTATTAAGCTATGCACTTTTTTCAAATCACAGCAGTTTAAACTATCAGTCGTTAACTTTTCCTGAAATTCGCACTACATTTTATCAACCTCCGTCAAAATATTAGTTTTATGCAGAAATACATTGCATGCAAATATCTCTCTCGTGAAAGTCAGCTACACCTGCTTTTTAATTGTATCAAAAGTAACTGCCACGTAAATGTACGTCCTACCTGTCTGCAACTGATTACACGTTTAAAAGAGTACCCGCAACTCGGCCCAGCTAATCTTTCACTCCACTACCATCTCCTCATGTTCTCCCCTTCAAGCCAAGTGTAAGCGTTCTTCCGGAAGCGTTTATTGAACCTAGGGCAGCCAATCCCTGCTCATTCCTCCCAAAGAATGAGTTTTCGGTGAGGAGGGGGTTAGCACACGCAAGCCAACGATCTTGGAGGAATGGCTTGCGGGGGCGTGGGGTGGGAATTGGCGGGAGGGGAGGCGGTACATCAGGGATTCCGACCGCTCCATTAATACCCCGAATGCGATTCGATTAAAAGGAAACTCCACTGTGACCCCTCCCTTCTCCTCCTCTCCCATCCCCCGGCCCACAATGGCGTGGCGTGGTGTGGGCGTGGCGTGGTGGTGGATGGTCGGGGCACGATGGCGGAGGGGGGAAGGAATTGTTGAGGAGGTGTCGGGGTGAGTGAAGCGGAGGCCTAAGTGCGGCCCACCGTCGCTAAACACGAGGGGCTGAGGAGGGCCACCGCCCTTTGCACGACCAAGCGAGCGGGTCGGCGATAGCCGAAGGGGTCCGTCCGATCCGATGCGAAGACACGTGCGGCCCACACGGTGACCACTTGGGGAGAGGGGGGAAGGGGGGATATGCCTAACTTAGCCCATACTAAGCCCTGTGCAGTGTGATGCAATACGGCATTTGAAATCAATGCGTCAAGATATGGGAGCCAGTTCTTTTTCTTTTGCGAGCCTGTATTTTCCCTGCAAGATCCGCCACGTCCGAAGAACACTCAGCTGGCGTAAACCAATGAACAAACACTTCTGTCAACACTTCCTTTTTTTCCGATCTTGCGAATCTTTAGAATCTAGCGAATAACGAACAAATGTCCAATATCGCTTATTTATGCATATTCCATGTAAATATATAAACTCAGTACGCAACTCTGGCGAGACATGTATACGTATTATATTTTGAATTAGCAAAAATTAAAGCACTTTGCAAGACTTGTCTCGAGTGTTCTTAATTTGTAACATTTATCATTTTATTCACAGTATTTATATCAAAGATTTTGCTAGATAAGTCATAAATATATACTTGAAGTACAAATAATCACTATTAGTTTTAACGTTCGCCTAAACTTAGTTCTTTTACGCGGAGATTCGGTGAGAACTTGTTGCCGCATTCCGGTAGACGTGAAGACGTCTCTAGGCCCTACGCACCCTATCTCTTTCTCTCTCCTGCTCTCTCCGCATGATGTCTAAATCCACGAAGAATTCCGTCGATTCAAAAAATAATGGAATAGCACATTTCTCTCGCCTCGATTAGGTACCCAATTCTGTCATTATGGGAACCCTTCACGGGCCTTAGCAAACGACGGGCGTTGCCAGCCATTATACCCCACACACACACAGATGCCAGGGGTTCTCCGAAATGTGTGCTCAAGGGGTTGGGTATGCGTTATTTTTTTCCACCCCAAACGTATCGCATTATTCAGCTTGCATATTTTTTTTAGGGTTTCCGCCTCGGTCTGTTCCGTGTCAATGGGGGTCGCTTAATTTTTTTTTTTTAGGACGGCCCGCGCGTATCAATTTTGGGGTCGTGCGGGGCTTATGGAGGAAAATTTAAGAGTTAGGATGGAGGGAGAGGTCCCCTTTTGGCCGGGGGAACCCCTTCGCCCCCCCCCCCTCGCAGACCCTCCTCCTCTGCCGGAAGTAAACACGTCGTTACAATGCGAGCGGGGTGCGCCATGCGGCGATGGGGGCGCGGACGGCGCTAGGCATTTGTTTCATCCCTCCCTCCACCTCCCTCCACTCCGGAACTTACGGAGTGGCGATATTCGCCCCACTCGCAATTCCCGAAAGTGGCGACACTGCCCGCCCGTCATTGGAAACCGCTTACGACGCCGCCGCGCCCACTTGCAATTCACTGATGGCCACTGTCCTTTTTATCGACCGACGTGTCTCTCTCCCCCCCCCCCCTCGACCTTCCCCCTCATCTCACTCACTCACTCATGGGGACCCTCCCTCTCCCCCCATCACCGGAACGTGCGCCCCGCGGGCCCTGAAATCCGTCATGGCGTGGCCCCCGAGCCCACGCTGTGGATTATGGTATTATTTTAAAGGCCATGTTTTACTCGCGCGACTCCCGGGCAACGCTCAATCAAAGGGCGTCGGCAAGGTAAACACGAGGGCAACAATCTAATGACTTCTTTCCTCAGAGTCCATCATGCTCGTTGTAGCTTCTCATTCGTGAAATATTCTGGCGTGATAAAATCTTTCGGAAATTACGGCAAAGGGACGTCGAATTCACAAAAGAGATTATAATATTTTGGTGTGGCCCAGTGAGTGATAGCTAAATTCTTCTTCCGAGGAGGAAAATAAAATGTTTTCCGAAACTGTAGTTCCTCTGATATTCTAATCTCACGATTGGTGATTCTAGTGAATATGTCTCCTTCGCATTCAAAGGTTAGCATTTATTGGTTGCACTAAAGAAACTTAGTGCTCGTGTCTTCTCTTAATTTCTGTGATGTGACTGGAACTCAATTAGAGTAATATTTTTTCGCAATACGAGTAAATTGGATAACTAGATGAAACATTTCAATTTGGAATATTGTGCCTAACCTTTCGATTCGCGGATGACCATGAAGCATCACGGAGATCCTAAATGTCATCGTTTAAGTGCGGGATGAAGTCAAAACTTCGAACTTCGTTGCCAGTGGATGGACCGATTAGTAAATGAGAAATTGCTGGTGTTTCTATGCCATTGTAACCATTAATACAAAACTATGACTTAGAAATATTTGAGTAATTATTATGATTACATGTAACACGTCATAATTCGATTTATAATTACACTTATTATATTCCTCAAATCAGGCTCGCATTTAGGCACAATCTTTGCTGCCTGGCTGCCGGGTTGCTTCGTACAATCAGGCAGTCATTAGAAATTATAACTAATCATATTTTAATTTATTTATGGCAAATTTAGATCTTAATATCAGAAAAATAGGATCTCTAACAAACTATGTTGTGGGAACATTGAATTTCAACCGTCATTGCAACGCATTTTAAAAATACAAATGCCAAGTTTTTCCATGTTCTTATCGATATACTTGATTAACTGGTCCTTGCGATTCAGGACAGTTCAGTACAGATTTGGTTCAAATATTTCTAATAAAACGGGAAAACTCATGAAAAGACAATTTTTCAATACCTTTAATGAAGGAAAATCTTTAAAACATTCCTTAAATGATATAAAATAATAAAATCAGTGTCTTGCGCCGTCGAAAACACTGACTTTGGAATCGGCCAACGCCCAACCGATATTCGATCGGGGGGGTTAGTTGATGGACGGCCGGAAACGGACGCCGTCTTGAAGGACGCCGTTCCCTCCATCTTCCCGGCGAAATAATTTGGCACCGCAAGACGGGTGCCGTATATGTGCACTTGTGCTCCACGCCCCGGGGCAGGGCGATGGGGATATATATCAAGCGGTGTTTGCCCGCCGCGACCGATCCCCGGCGTCCGCGTCGTCTCTCCTGGAAACAGATTGCCTCCGCTTAAGTCGCGCTTCGCCGAGCGCCTGCAATCCCCCCACCCCACGTCGAGTAAGAATGCCTGCCCCTTCTTCGAGGTACCCGCACCTACCGAGGGGGGGGAAGGGGGTAGATTCGCTCCCCTGCACGTCACACCCCTCCCCCCCCAGCCGGGAGTGGTCTCAAACTCAAAGACGCTCTTCTCTCTCGCCTTCCGCTAATCCATCTCATCGCGGTCTCTTCATATCATTTGCGTTCTCATCGCTTGCTGGGAGAATGCACGCACGCCTAAAAACATTCATTTTCATGACTGGAGACTATTGGCCGCCGCCATAGGGAACCATGGGCAGTGGTGGCTAGGATATATTTACTTGAGAAAGGAATAAGGGAGAAAGGGGAAAAAGAGGAGAGGGAATCTGGCTGCCCTTGTCTAAGAGTTTCCTTTGAACATCTGTCAGTCGTCTCTCAAACGGACGGTTATATTCAATTTGAATACTTTATAATATCGATGTATTTTGAGGTGACGTGAAATGTAAAACTATTATATGGAACGTAGTAATTGAATCTTATTAATAGAAGATTATCCTTCCATGAACTGACGATATTAACCTGAAGGCGAGACGTTTGCTTGGGAAATGTTTGGAAGCCTTATTTATTTTCTTCCAAAAGAAGTTCGACTTTACCATTTGTGTCCCTCAGGCACTGATTGATTGGAGATCGGATACTATTGCATATTTCTTCCAATCTCCTTGGCTCTCCCCAACCCGTCCCGATTCACGTCGGCGACGTGTGCTTCATGCCTCCCTCACCGCCGCGTCCCCCCTGCCCCGCGCCCCCCCCCCCGGACTCTCGCACCCGGATCCCCCCTTTCCCCTCCCCATGCCCGTCTTTCCTTTCCGCGGGTTAATCCCCCGAGGAGGTGACTACCAAGGAGGTGGTCGGCTTCGGGGAAGGGGTTTAGTCAGGGCGGGGGGCGGGAATAGGAGGCGGGAGACTTCGAGGAACCCTCCCGTCCACTCCCAGTAGGATTCTCCCACTGCTAAAGGTTTACACTGACTAGATCCGTCAATGTCCGTCGCCATGGGAACGGAGGACACGCCGCGACAAGAACGCACGCATACACACACACGCACACACACACGCGGTCTCCTCTCTCCTCAGTGTTTGCCTCTCTCTCTCTCCCGGCCGGCCGGTTTCAGAGCGTGGGGGTGGTGGGGGATGCAGTGGGAGGGAAGGGCGGAGGCGGGGGATGGGATGGAAGGAGGGGGGACCGGGAGCGAAGGACACGGCAGCCGTCGGAAGATTGTTCGCCCTCCCCGTGAACACACACACACACAAGGCGTCGTGCTGTTGGGGCGGCGGGAGAGGAGATTGATGATGGAGGGGGCGGGGAGTGGAAGGTGGGGGGGGGGACGGCTATTAATTCGAGAGAGAGAGAGAGGGAGGGAGAGAGATAAGGGAAGACGTCGGCCCTCGGGGACTCCTCCGGGGGAGGCGATTATTGAATATAAGAGTCAAGTTGGATCGACCGGTGTCCAACGCCTTCGATTAAGTATAGGGAGGAATGGTGAAAAATATTGCCAGAGAATTGATCTGGGCTGTTGAGGGGGCGGTGCTCAGGAAGGGGGGGGGAGTGCGTGTGGGGGACGCCGCTCCGACCCATCTTCCCCCTCCCCTTCCCTTAGAGGTGGGTACACTTCGTAATTAGCGCGCAGGTTGGCATGGGTGTGTGGATGGCGCGACCCAACGGTCGCATTGCCGTAATGTAACTATTTTTTGCAGTTTTTAACTTATGTACATGCTCTTTCATTTCAAACTTTTTCTTATTTTTCTGCATCATTATTAATCGAGCTATTTTGAGTCACTCACTCGATACCAATTGCTCTAGGGAACGATCAAAGTTAAGGTTTCTCTGAGTGGAAAACTTGAGAAACTCTTTTCATCAAAGTTTCCGTTTTCCAAAATTTTCCCCGAAAAGCTTTTTATATATTAAACATTATCATGTTGTGCCAATTACTTTAAGCATTTGATATCGTAATAATTCTGTTAGGAATTAACAATAAATACAAGGAAGGTATTATCTATTGTTTCCTTGAGAGCTAAGGAATGTTCCTTTTAAAATTATTTTTGAATTTTCTACTAGTTCAAGCGAAATTTCTTTGCATTGGAGCACTTCATAGCGGATTATGTTTTCCGTAGTAAAATGCGCTCTTGGAAGGATTTGGCAAATGCAAAGTAGTCATCCATTGACTGTTTTAACAATAATTTTCATGTTACTCCAATTTATTGAAATATGTAGCATGCATACATTTTCATTAAAAGAAAAGCTCTAATTTGTAGTAGACAGGCAATGGAGATGAAACTTGGTTCACGCGGGAAAATAATGAGCAAGGTTCGATGATATTAGTCCATGGAGATTTGTATTTAGGGAGTGCACGAATTGACAAGGAAAATTATTTTACGAGAGGAACAAACTATGGCGCCACATCTTCCTGGAGGGTGTGATCAAAGGAAGAAGCAAAGAAATCACTTCAATGAATCGTGAATAATGACGGTAATGAGACCAATAATGAAAAATGGAGCCTTTACCATTGTTATGTGCTCTAAAAAAACGGATTGTACCGCTCTGATTGCTAATTTCGTCCAAATGACGCTGTGAGATGGCTGACGTATGTTTTGCATCATATAATTAGCTTATCAAGGAGGAGGTTGAATGCATGGGGAGACGGGCGGATGGCACTCACTTCCACTATTTATACGTATCATAATATATCATATTATCATAATCTGAAGAGATGTAAAAGGCATGGACAAAATAAGATGAGACTGGTTTTTCTACGCGATCACGGCTTGATGGTTCACAATCAGTGAGGTGTCGTCTTCTAACGGCGTCGGTAAGAAGTAAAACACCACCTTGCTCGTGGCCCTATCTCGACTTGTCTCCGCACAACAGCGATTCTTTTCTGAGCTTGAACTCGCTTGCTACTTGTGTATCTCAACTCCGAAGTAATGAGGGCGTCGCATGTGGTTATCTCTCCAGAACAATCATCTTTAAGTGCAGGAAAGGACATCGCCAAAACATTTCCGACATTCCCTCGACACGGCGAGGCTTTCCACTCTCCATTCCGATCCCCTCACGCCCGGGATCCTTGTGAGATATACTATAAGCCCTCCGAGTGGCGTTCATTTCTTCGTCCGGGGAAAAATCAAAATTCCGCGGCGCTGGTGGGCGTCGCGTTCGCGGTACTCCGAGGAGGGTCTCGCCGCGAGGGACGGGAGTCTCCGTCGGGGGCCATGAGTGATCGAGTGAGTGACCTCCCGCCCCCACATCTTCCTCGCACGCGCCCTCACCCGCGACGAGTCGTAATTAATCTTCCGGCCCTCCCAAGATGGATGGTCCCTGCCTCCGCTTCCGAAAAAAACCCCGACCGCTGCCCCCAACGGCCTGCCCACGTCAGAGTGGACGCGGAGGACGACGCATCCGCCTACATGTTGAAGGCCGAGGAATTTGGAAGCGGGGGATGTGCGAAGGGGGTTAGGGCGAGGGGGTTCGTTCGGGTGAGCGCAGGGTGCAACGGACGGACCCAATGGAGACATCGGTGGAAGTTGTCGCACTTACCCCCAACCATGATTTATAACCCTCGGATTCCAATCGTTTCGCCGGCGGCGTAGTCGCTTCAAGGAAGATAAAAGTGTTATCTCATTTTCGGTGAGCTATTTCCAGAGCCGAGAGAACAAATAAAATAAAGAAATACCAGTCTTCCCAAAACTGTTTTACGGCAGTGTCCTGGGCAAAATTCCCTTATCGACCTGAGACATTGAAAACACTCAATGACGACTCAGAGGAAGGCTGACGAGCAGAGATTCTGTGACTGCCGCATTGCCTAATATTGTGTGTGTGTGTGAGGTATTCTTGGAAATGAGAGTGACATAGAGGGAATGAGTTGGCTAGAAGTTAAGGCAATACATCTCGTCTTAAAATTTGACAGAATAACCAGAAGCAATAAAAAAGTAATACCGAAGTAAATTTATTATCGACAAGGTGTTATGGGTTTTTAAACACAGTACTTTTTAATTTCACGAGTTTTAAGTGAAAGGAAGCCGATCCTAATCCCCCACGACGACTGTGGAGACTGAAATGAATAGAAATAATATTTTAATGGAATTCGGTACAAATAATTAATCCAAGCATCCTAAAGCCGATTTCCGCAACTCGGATTTCCGCATACTACTTCATTTGATTTGAAGTGTTCGACGAACTATTATGCACCAAACGATCTTTAAGAGACAAAACCAGATTGCTAAAGATATTCTTTTCGTAAATGAGTTGAGTGCAAAAACAATCTCGCGCGTTTCCGAACCAGAAATTGGAAAACTTAGTCATCGCGACATGATATGACACTCATACTCCTTCTTTCATATTTCTATACAAAACAGGATGATCTATTCCAAATACATTCTGTCGAGTCTTTCAATCACTCAATCCAACAAATATCATTCCCAATTCATCCGAAAATCAATGCTCGTTAAATTCATTTCAGTGGATCGTATCAGAATACCAGATAAGATACCATTCACCCGCGGAGGATATGCTCGAAAAATTAATCACTGGATACCACAGCCACCGCCGCAACCCTTTCCCCCCCCCCCCATTGGGCGGTGGCCCCACGGCCGAAAAATCCCAGCGAATCTCCTCGGCGGACGCCAATGATCGCTTTGCTCTCTCCGCCGATTTCCTCCCCCTCGGTGGCCAATAACACACGGATTACCCCATGCCCCGGTAAGTCCCCCGCACCAGGAAACACACGCGCCGAATGCATGGCTACACACACACCTGCCCCAACGACGACTCGCCCGCCTCCCGCCCATCTGATTTCCCGGCGGCGCACTCATAAGCGCACCGAACGAATCGCGCATATATTTGCTCCCCCGGACAATCATAAACCCGCGGAATGATGATGGTGTTTTGGTCCATTCTCCCTCCCTCCCTCCACCTCCCATCTCCCTCCATCCCTTGCCTCTCCCGACCAATCGCCACGAATCAACGACCCGACCACAGCCGCGATCTGAATCCGTATCCGGGATGTTCATTAAACGATTGATGTTTCGTGCATAACGTGGCGTATAATACATGCTTCTACGTAGAGAGAGAGAGATACACGAGCAAGGGAGGGAGGGAGGGGGGATGAGTAAAGGGGAGGGCTGGGCGGGGGTGTTGAAGGGGTTGGGGGGGAGGGTTGAGGAAGAGCCTAACCCCGCGGCGGAATTCGCGCCGATTGCACATGTCGTACAAGCTTCGCGGGTCGGTCCCCACGAACGCCTCTCTCCCTCTCTCTCCTTCGCGACCGTCCACGCTACGGTCCACGCCACCGCGACTAAATCGCGTTTATGTGCGGTGCGTCGCGAAACATGATCGGCGGGACGCGGCCCCCCGTCCATCTCCCGTCCATCCCCCGTCCATCCCCCGTCCATTCCCGCGAATGGAAAGAGTGCTCAAAGCGGAGTCCCACTCGATCACGGACGCAAGAGAGGCGGGATTTTCGATTAAAATCGTCCTTAACGGCGTGGCCTCTAGTTTGCATACTCCGATTGGGTACCGACTAATGAATAAACCCTTCGTTCAGATTCATTCATTGGCAATTTGCAGAGAGCGGACGTTGGTGGAAGAAACTCGATGGAAGCCTCGAATACGAAATACAAAGGAGAGCATGATGGCATAACGGCGTCGCACTCGTCATTGCTAAGTGCCTTCATAATACTCGTATTTCAATCATTTGGTTGTGCATTTCAAAGCTCTCGCAGTTTTGACGATTTCCGGATTTTTCCGAAGAAAGAACGCTCGAAAGAACAAGCAAACTTATTGGATTTATAAAATTCATTATTCAAGATATATGTCACCATGTGTATTTCCGTTATATTTTTCTTCCGGAAACTAATGTGAAGTTTGTGTGAATAATCCCACATAACTGGTGTTCCGAAGAAAGCATAGATAGCACGTCAAACACATCCGTCCTTTCTTGTGTTTATCTAAAAGAGAAATGTATAGTGTCGTCGGGTAATCGTAATGGATTGCAGTTGATCTTGCATATAATTGCCGGATTTGGCATTTATTTTGAAGGAAACGTGAAATGTACCCTGAATACATTTTAAGGCATGTTTTACGCGATAAATCGTGGCATCATTAACTGTAGGACCCAAGGACGCCCACCCGCAGACCTCGCGGAAGATTGCCTCCATTCCCCCGCCCTGAGTACGCCGCTATATCCGCGAAGTATCCGCCCCAAGAGCGCCTTCATGAACTTGCCATTCGCCAATTGCCGAAAAGGTGGCTTTACTTGGCACCGCTCGAAGCCGAGGAACGAGTGCCGCCCCCGGTCGACTGCGTGCGAACTAAGAACGCCCTCCCAAGGTGGTGGCTTCGTAGCAGTAGCAGGCGAACTCTTAAAAGTCTCTCGGGCGAGATCCTCCTGCGAGGGTATTTTAAAGCGATTATTGACCGTAAATCACTCGAGGATTATACTTCGGGAAATAGAAAAGGGAGTGAAGGGAATTAGTTTGATTTAAAAGGGGGGAGGAGGAGGAGGGTGGGACGAATCGGATTTAGGGCGTGAAGGGCGTGAAGGGCGCACCGGGGGGGGGGGGGGATTGTTGAGGGCAGGGCATTGTTGGAGGGGGTCAGGCGAAGGGTTTTGCTTTGAGCCGCCGCCGCCGCTTTGTCCCTCCTCTCCATTTAAACAATGTCCTCGCGAAAGAACCCGGAGGGGGGGAAGGTGGGTTCTGGGGGGAGGGGGGGGAGGGTCGGAAAGAGGGATTATCATGCGGGGGTATATTCGTAGGTCCACTTGCGGCACGTGGTATTAGAGAAGGGGAAATACCCCGAGATGTAATATAGTGAAATCACCGCGGGTGGGGATGGGAAGGGGGAACGGTAGAACGGGGGGGAGGGGGCGTAGCAACATCTGCGACCGGAACCGCTGGCGTCATTTCCTCTCTCCCCGACATATGATTGGCCGGGGATGCATGATGGGAAACGTGTGAGGAGAGAGAGAGAGAGGGAAGGAGAATGGAGGATTGAGAGATTGACCGTGGGGGGGGTGGGGGACGTGATTGCGTTTAAAGATGTGTGTGAGCGGGGCCGATTCGGCGGACCGTCGTTTCGTAGGGGGGAACGAGGGTGTTTTCCGTAACGGCGAGCGAGAGGCGCCGAGCGGGGAAGAGGGGTGCGGTCCACGGGAGGGGGGGCTCTTGCGTTTCGTGTTGAGTACCTGTGCGAGGAGAGCAAAGACGTCGCAATTTCGTCTTGAGTACCTGTCGAAGAAAATGACCTTAAACGCTAGGTTACACTCCTGAATAAAAGCACCGCCGAAAATACAAGGTTTGTACAAAAAATATCGGTAAAAATGTTTCCCAGGCATGTGAAATACGTGTCGGATTCAAACCGTCGGTTAAGTATACGCATGATCCCAGACCGTACTGGCATTGATAAGATGACAGTGCATTCATCGTTATCACTGAAAATTTGCCGATGCGAAAGATCTGCGCTAAACTCGTCCTCCCGAAGGTCTTGACGGACGAACAAGGGCAGAGTCGAGAGTGCCTCCTTACAAAGACCTTCTGCAACGGTATCGTGACGATTTCCCAACCCCCTTACAGTCCCGAATTGACACCAGCATACTATTTCCTATCCCCAAAAATCATATCCTGCCTCAAAGGGCACCACCATGGGACCCTAAGTGTCGTCAATGAAGCTTGCACGCGTACCCTTTAGGGTACCTTCCAGAAGCCGCCTGCCAGGGAGCATTCTAGACGTGGAAAAGCCGCTGGGAAAAGTGTTTCGACGTTCGAGAAGTGTTCTTTGAAGAATATTTGGACATTGTAATAATATCTGAAATAAATCTATAGCTCCGAAACTTTTCCCAATACTTTTTATAGAAAACATGTAATGCAGTGTAATATGAGTCAATGGAAAGATCAGTCCCCACCTCCGTTTCAACTCCTGCAAAAAAAACCGTCGATTTTCAGTTTGGCAGGAGATACTAAGGCGAAGGTGCCGCTATTTACGTTTGGCTGGAGAGTCGATTGTTTTTTTGCGGGAAGAAAATTTTCAACGACAAACAATAAATGACGTCGAGATAACGGTAAAAATTTAATGCACGATGAGTTTTCCGCCCACCATTGCTTCCTCGTAGCACCAACCGTGATAGCATCGTGAAAATCTTGTTTATGTAGCGGATTTATCGTCGTAAAAGTGGTTTTAGGTTTAGGTGCGAATGGACTGAGTCTAGTTTTTTCTTTCCCTGATTTTTTTTTTTTTAGATTTTCTCATGGTCGTATCACATTTTGAGAAAAGTTCCGGTTATGCAATGAACTCCCTATCGAAGCACCCACGCGGCTCGTTCCTTTTTTTATACTAAGTCCCCAGCTTTATCCTACCACGTAATTCATTCTTCATTTTCTCTTCAAAACGTCAATTTTACCGAAGAGTCATCAGAGGGCATAAAATCCTAAAAATGCCCCAAAAAAGTTTGAATAAAGTTATTCACGATATTATCCAAAGATCCTCAACTAGTTTCACTCGTCATTTAAACTAATTCATCTCCCATTAACAAGTTTCGACAATTCACAACCAATATACTTTCCAAGTGCGTACGCTGGGAGATATACGCAGGACGGTAGATCGCCTCCTTACACCTCGAATAAGGCGTTGCTCCCCACGGCACGAGTGTTTTCCATTAAACATCACTCTTGTCCCATCCGGTTGTGTGCGGAAGATTTAGAGCGGAGGAGGAAATCAATTGGCTACCGCGTTGCACGGCGCAAGATGTCTTGCTTCGTTCCCGACGGAGCCGAAGAGAGCATATGGCAGCTTTTTCATTAATAGGAAGGTATTTTGAAGGTTTATCGCATTCTAGTTCTCAGATTAGCCAAGCATTTGCGCCGCGGGGGGAAGATTGATTTTCGCTCTCAGATTGTAACGATTTACCTTCAAGAGCAGGGCACACATTCTCCTCGCCCTCCGTTAAGTCGAGTTTTTAATGAAAATTGAGCTTCGGAAGCCAGATGGTCGGTTGGAGCAATATGAGCCTAATTCCCTATATCCTCTCGAAAGTAAGACATTATTTGAGCAGCTCTATGACGTTTTTCTATCAAAAGTGGACCTGTGGAGGGAAGGTCGCTCTGCTACGGCGGTTGCTGTGGACCGATCTTCCACCCTGATGGCCTGTGTCAGATTGCTGGAGGGATTGATGGAAAGTCTGAACAGTGCCATTCCGATTCCGAATTCAGTGTTGCGGTGTGTAAATCATAGCGTAAAGTGCGTGGGACACGAAACTTATTCACAGATCCTTCCGCCAAGAAAAATTCTGATGAGTCTGATTGGGTCATCGGAATACCTCTCCTAACTGATAAATCCTAATTCCTCTCCTATTTGCAGAGGAAATAGGATTGCTCAAGTGATAATGGCATCTAGTCGTCCGCATCAGGAAGCATTTATTTATTTAACGACTTAATAGTCCCTTCTTCGACCTAGCCCCTGACCTCTGAGTTGGCTGAGTTACCCCACCGGCACCGATACCGAATAATCATGAATTCTAGCACCTTAACTATATTATTATAAGGAAATTAATATACCTGATATGTATCTGCAGCATCCAGAGTAGAGTTTTCTAATATACACTTCAAGATACTTTCCGATCACGTCTACAAAACTACTTTTTATGATAGATTATTGTTCAGGAAGATTATCTCTTATAATTATCTTATCTTTTATAATTTATAGCAGCTTGATTTTATTTATCATGATCCTATGACCAAATATACTTTTTCGGAAAAACCATTTTTCTGACCGCTTTTCAACTGAGTTTCAGCTGAGATAGGAACACTATAATGGAAGTGGTTTAAGGATGATATTTCTCATCAGTGTCAGTCTCTCTCTCTCTCTCTTCATATCTCACTTCCAATTGTGCTTCCTTTGATGCCTTTATCATTCATATTTATCCACTGCCATTAACTGTTATCGAGGGAGTAGACAAGTAAGCATACGATTGCCTTTAATTAATTGTCAGCGCACCTCGGGAATCGCTTTGAGCACACCGTAAACAATGGCAAAAAAATCACATTCCTCTCGATAAGGGCCCTTATGTCCCCGGACACGATACGCCGCCATTTGCCGTGTTTCGCCAGCGACATACGACGGCAGTAATTAACTGCGGCGGAGGTGACGGACACAGAATTTGAAATGGTATCGTAAATTAAATAAGGAGAAGGTGATATGGGGCCCGGGTGCCATGGCAACGTCTATAGCCGTGCCCTTCGTGAGAGTGTATGAGGTCACTTAATCGTTTTTCCCGAGGGATGATGAAGCCTCGAGGGAACTGTATGACGCTTCACCTATTATGATTTCAGGAAACCTAGTGTTGACCACATTTACTTACATGGGACGTGTGGTCTGAACGGAGTGTTAAATGCATTTATTTACAATTCGTAAATGACGCAAACGTAATGAGAAATGTTTGAGGCCGAAACTTTGTGAAAATCCATTTGTAAATCACGAAGAAAGAATCAAAGGCCTTTTATTATGGAAACGCAAAGTCTTTGATTCTTCCTTCGTACTTCTTTAATATTTCAATGTCACGCAAAAATATGGGGCAGAAATTATCAAATACTTGAGACGTTTCCTTTTTCTCCGGAGGGTAGCGGCACATGCAGGCCTACGAGAAGTCGATGGATTCGCATTCTTCCTTGAATGTGGACGTATTAACTTAGTGATAAGAAGGGCTTCAGTTTGCTAGGAATGTTATCGCGGCAAAGTGAGAGTTATCCGAGGAGCTTTTAAATACTAGATGCTTGCCTGTAAGTTTAGATTACCAAATATTTCTTTGGGAGATTTTGATGGGAAGTGTACAATAATGACATTATGTTCTGAAGCAAAAAAAGATAATAAGGGCGAATTTCACGGGGCATAAATACTTTAAAATGTGCATAATTATCGAGAAAATCCATCTCTTAGGTTTATGTTAGACAGAGAGGCTTATGTTAGACTTTTGAAGTGATTTAGATCACTGCAGGTTACCTCCTTTTCATTTTATTAACTCTAATATTTTTGCGATAGCCATTTCAACGAAAAAAGCAACGAGGAGGGTTTCTCAGTCGTTCATAAAAAGTGAGGGAAAATTTTGTTTCTGCTTTCAAACCGTTTGTATCTTTTACGTATTTCCTTTTTATTTCACCTAGTTGATGATTTTAGTTAGGGGTGAACACCCGAGGTGGATAGAATTCTCATTTCTCGGTAAAGTCTATATCATTCTTAGATATTTCATCATTTAGTTAGTCATTTCATCAGTGTATTCATCCCTACGTAAGCGTATCCAGGATGGAAAATCATGTATAATGTTAATCAAGGCATTTTACAAGTATTTTTACGAGTCGCAGTGTGTCTGCGGAGCATCGGAGTCTTTTTGCCGAGCACCACTTGATTAATCGCTGATCGCTGCATTAATTTCAAAATTCCGGATTCCCCTGACCTCGCCCCCTCCTTCCTCCTCAGCCGTGGTGCGCCTTCCCTTTCCGGCCCCCCACCCCCATCGGTCCTCCGCACCTTCCCACCCACCCGCCCTCAACACCCCCCCCCTCCCTCCCATCGTCCGTCTGTTTGTTGTGTCCGGGGTGTTGATATCGGCCGCGCGGCGAGACCATATGTCGCTGGGCTTCCGTGCAGCATCGCTCACCACACACTCGCAAAACCTCCTCCTCTTCTGCAACCTCCTCCTTCCCATTTTCCTCCTCTGCCCCACCCCCCTCTCCCTCCGCCCCCCCCTTCTCCTCCCACCCGTTCAATATATTCCTCCTCCGTCCCATCCCTTCCCTTCCCTCCTTCCCACTCTGCGATCCCTTCTCTTGATGCTCTAACTTGGTTGTTTGGTCGACGAAATTGGACTCTTACCCTATACCCCATCCGTATAGAAAGTATATTACTCTTTCGGAAAGAGACCTGCCTGTCTTTTAAGTTGACCGAGGGATGGGATGGAGGAAGTTTGGCAATCTTGCATCGCGAGCCAAAAGCATGGTTTCCTGTCACGGAGCTAAGTTGTGGGACCCCGGGATTAAAACCTTTTTCCCGCTCTCCTTTCACTCGCTTTTGCCGTCGTCTAGGTGGTTGAATCATTGGGCGAAGGATATTTAGGTAATAACAGAAACAGAGAAAAGTACTTGCAATTTTCCACTTTTCAGATTCTTTAATACCAACCAGTTTCGGTGAACTACACCATTTCCAAGTCTAAACTATATATAACGATCTATCACTTGAAAATTGTGTAGTACACCGAAACTAGTCGGCCTTAAAGAATCTAAAAAGTGGACAATTGCAAGTGCTTTTCTCTGCTTCTGTTATTATGGAACGATTGCAACACAACACAAATAAATCTCTATTGTAGGCACTTGTTTCGCGAATGTCAGTACTTACTTGAAATTGAAAACTCAGACGAGAGAAGATTGATTGAAAGAGAAACTTTGTATCTATCCGCACAGTGAAAATAAACCACAAAATAAAATGTCTATGATTCAATCTATACCCTTTCATTTTTAGTATCATTAGATATAATATAAATTCTATTATATATATATGTATTTATTTATTTATATATTTATATATATATGTATATATAAATTCTCATGGTACTCATTCACATGGAAATGGATATGAGGAAAAGAGGTGGGGACATATACGTTTAGAAGAAGAACACAAAGAGGTTTGTGTTGTCACTTGTGTTCGTCTTTTATATGTGCTCCTATCCCTTTTCCTCGTCTATTTCCATGTGAATGAGTATACGGTCGCCATTGGCTTGTCCAGGAATCGAACCCAGGTACATATGTTTATATATGTGTGTGTGTGTGTATATATATATATATATATACACGTGGGTCGTGGTAGTTCAGTGAGTAGAGCGTTGGACATCTGACCGGAGGGTCCCGGGTTCGATTCCCGGGCAAGGCACTCTGGGTACCTGCAGCTCCACCCAAGCTATGTGATTTTTCGGGTACCAGATCTTCCTGGGAAACTATAACCGGCACAGGGAAAGGCATTGGCCCCCTTACCCTGATGTGTGAATTTTCACACGCCGTACACGGCTTAGTACTGGGTGAACTCTGACATCACCTACCAAACCGACCTTCAGGTTGATTACTGTGTTTATGGTTTATATATATACACATATGCATATTTGTGTAATTCAACGAAAAATAACTACACACCATAGTTTCTATTATTCTAACAATAACCTTCCGTTCCTGGTGTTATATAACTATAGCTATAATATTTTCTGTTCTAATACAAGTATTTTTGGCAAGGAAACCCCTAAAATAATCATTTTTTAAGGATTTCGTCGAGCACAACCGTTGAATAAATTAAGTTTGGATTTTCTATGGATTGAGCTGAGAAAAAAGGAGCAGCAGAGGAAAAAAGGAATGGCAATGAATGAAGACAGCGGAAATGCGGCGCTACAGAAGACTGATTAAATTGAAATGGCCACATAAAAGTAACAAATGAAGAAGTAGTACATCGAAGAGTGCTTGGTAAAAGAGGTCTATGGAAGACACTCAAGAAGAAGAGGTAAACAAATTGGTGACATTCTGAGGCACGAATTCCAAATGAAGATCCAAAGGGGGGGTGGGAATATAGTGAAGGAGAATTGCGAAGGAAGGATGAGCTGAAGGGAAGTGGGTGATAGATAATGTCGGTACGAGAAGCTATGAGTATGAGGGGGAGAGAATCAGAAGATTGGCAGACGGAAACCCGGATTGGAGAGCAGCTACAAATAAATCCTCGGATCGATAACCCGCGATGATGATGATGTAAGGTAAGCCACCATTTTTATTTGAGCGTTTTTGACAAGTGTTGTAACGCATCAGCAGCGTTATACACAGATTACCGAACCCTTGAGTCTTATTGAGCAGCTCAGCCGTCAAGTAAACGAAAGTTCACTTTCGTAACACACACCAACAACATCTATGAATTATGAAACACTTCACATAGCTATTGATACTTAAGGTAAATACTTGATACCATTAGTAGTACATATCACATAGATGTACGCATACTACCGAAGTACTTACTTTCAAATATAAATATGTAATCTTTAACTTTCATGAAATATTTAAGTGAAAACTTCAAGAATTGTCCCAGAATCCTAAGTAAGAATGCGAGCTGTTAAGGGCATCAAAAATAAAAATGCGAATGTTATCCTTCGTGGAATTACTTGGATTGACCTGTTCACCGACGTCATCGCCCCGATATAGTAATATCGTTATTGGCAAGCCGGCGAGAATAGTTTCGCGTTTCCCGTACCCTTTATTGTCTCATCTCTCTCGGCGGGGAAATCCTGTTCTTAGACGCGCCCATCTCGGCAGTCCATCTTCCGCCGCCCACCCCTCTCCTAATTTCCTCGCGCTCGTCCCACCCACAATTCTATGCGGCGGCGTCAAACATCGCAAAGCACTCGGGGGCGTGCGTGTGTGCGTCAATCACCTCGAACTGTATATCTCTTGCGTCTGTGTGGGTGTATCGGTTAATTCATTTAACGGAATAGTGGAAGTGGGGGGGATGGGAGGGGAAGCGGGGGAGGAGAGTCAGGGGCGACGCCGGGGGTGCTGGAGCATCGAGAGGGGGAGGAGTGTGATACGCTCGCCGGGCGTGTAGATGGCGTGTGTGATTTCCCGGCGACAAATTGGGGGGGCGGTGCCAGTGGTGGGTTGTCTCCCCCCTCTCTCCGCCCTGCATCCCATCCCACCCCGGCCCCGCTTCCAGCACCACGATGAGTCGGGAAGGGGGGAACGGCGAGGGGACGCGGGGATTTGTTAGGAGCGGACGAGAGGGTGTGTGTGTTGTGTATGCTACAAAAGGCAGGGTCGGGGGAGGCCGTGTTGGCCGAGGAGTACATCATAGGAATACGGAATGAGCGAAGGGGGGAGGCGAAAGTGGAGAGGGGCAATCGATGAAAATCGCCCTTTCTCTCGTTCCCTTCCATTTCCGTCGTATCGCGCCCTCCCTCCCCCCTTCTCCCATTCACTCAGGAAGCCCCCTTTTATGCGGAGACCACCAATCCTCCTCCCCTTCTCCGATCCCTTCGGGGACCCGTTAAGCCCGTGGCCGGCGATAGGGGTGGAGAGGCCCTACCCCATTTCCCTTCGCCCCCTCCCCTTTCCTTCACCCTCCTCTTAGCGCAGTCGTTCCCACCCCCTTACATTTATTATTCCACACCCCCTGCCGCTCATGCTGCCTCGCTCTCCGCGGCCGCCCCTCGGCATTGCCGTGGCTGACCTCGTCCCGGAGAGGTCAGGGGTTCGACTCCAGTGAATACGGCAGGAGGATGCGACTATCCTTGGAAATTCCCGCGGACACCATATTGCTCTGGTTCATCGCCACTATTCTCTGAGCTGAGGCGTCTCGGCTTTGCCGTTCCGTCACATCACAGCGAGACTTCGACGCCGCGGCATCGTCCGACTCTCGATTCGTTTGAGGACGTGGCGTGAAAACTCCGTCACTGTCGAGACGCGACCCCTTCGGAGATTCACTGAGTAGCCCAGCAACGGAGCAGCTGGTCCGGGGGCTGGGCCTCCGAATATCCCCCTTCACTCCCTCCTCCAATACCAAGTTTTCGCTTGTGACCATGGGGTCGCTTTTCTTATCCTTAATGATTAATTATCGTATTCATCGTATTTCTGGACCGGGCTTTTCTTGCGCTATTGTTTCCCCTTTGGTTACCAACAACCCAGCTCTCCAACTCACCTTCCCCGGTTGGAAGAGTAATTGTTGTCATCAAATTTTTCAAACTATTATTTCGACTTGACTATTTTTTTGAGTGAGTTGAAAAAAATTTTTTCATTTGTTCTTTCACCAAGCGTACATGTACTTGGTGGGACCCAAATTTTCCACCTTCAGCAGATTGGTCAGTGCCTTCCTTATTTGTTTATACTTTGCTTGGACAGTGGGTTCTTTTTTCCCAGTCTCCTTCCTCACAAGACGAATTTGTTCTTCCTGTCTCAGCTGTTTAAAGTAATCACTCCGACATATGAACTAATGTGTACAGCTTATTTCATAGTGATAATAGTATATCACGGTTCCGAGATGCTCTGAATGCGGAGACTTCGCACGGAAAAATTCCAATAGAGCCGATTTCGGAACACCAACAGCTTGAAGAAGCCTTAATTTCACCAATCGATTTACAAACCCATTTTTTAATGAACAATATCGATCCAGAAGCATTGCGATAATGAATAAGTTAAAGGAAATCTATTCTTTATCAATTCCTTATTACTAATCCCTTCGGCAACATAAATATATTTCGGCGCACCATATCTTTGTTTTAAGACTAAAATACAGTCTTGTACTCTGCTTTCTGTCTTGAGATATCCGTCGAGTAAGTGGTGACGTTTTTCTGATCCACTTGAACACTTAAACCGGTCTTTTCCACAGTTTCATATCCATCTCCTCTTCACAAGTTCCATGGAAATAACTCAAACCAATTGAAGAGACATTCTAATGATTATTCCCTTGAAAGTTACACGGTGACCTCACTCTCCACCCCAGCCACATGCCCAAGTTGAGAAAGGAATGGGCTGTTGGGTAGGTAGAGGGCATCGCCCTCCTCCCCCCCACCCACCACCCCTTCGAAATGCGTGAGCCCCCCCTCCACCCAATGCTAACCCTCCCATTTGCTGCTGCAAGCCCGTCTCCCCGACACCGAGCCCCCTCCCTCTAATTGCGCTCCCCTCCGCCCTTTCAATCGAAGTGGGTATCGCTCAATTACAAGTCAGTCGCCCCGCTAATGAAGAGGGCGGTCCCTGCGAGTGGGCTGTTGTGGGTGCCGGGGGTTGTCGGGTGAGGGGAGGGTGAATAGGGTGTGGGGGGGTGGGTTCCGGATATGGTCGGGGTGCTAAAAGCGAGGGGCGTGTGTGTGTGTGTGCGGAGAGGGATGCATGAGGGTGGTGGGTTTGGGGTTCCCTCCAACCGCCATCCCCCCCACCCCCCTCTCCGTGATCTTGCCCTCTCCTCCCGTCCAATGCCGTGCGAGAAGGGATCGGGGAAGGAAGGATTCCGTCCGGGAAAGGCCCTCCTCTCCCGCGACGCCCCCTCCCCCCTGGAATCAAAGCCGTGAGCATTACTAATTGGAGGGATATATTTTTCGGGAACGGTGCACGCCAGAAATGCAAGAGTCTGACTCCATCGTATCAAAGCTTGGTTAAATGGTTACGATTCCATGTTACCGATGTACTCAACAAGTTTAACTTATGTGACCAAAAACAGAAAGACCAGAGTGACGAAATAAGTGACATAGAATTTTTAAAAAATCTGCAGTATTTCCAGTAATGTTTTCATATATTTTTTAAATGGAAAAATTGCGTAATTAATACGA